>NC_085988.1:19232540-19539206 GCF_030014385.1 Trichomycterus rosablanca
ATACTGGTGCTGGTCATAAAATTAGAATATCATGAAAAAGTTGATTTATTTCAGTAATTCCATTCAAAAAGTGAAACTTGTATATTATATTCATTCATTACACACAGACTGATATATTTCAAATGTTTATTTCTTTTAATGTTGATGATTATAACTGACAACTAATGAAAACCCCAAATTCAGTATCTCAGAAAATTAGAATATTACTTAAGTCAAATACAAAAAAAGGATTTTTAGAAATGTTGGCCAACTGAAAAGTATGAACATGAAAAGTATGAGCATGTACAGCACTCAATACTTAGTTGGGGCTCCTTTTGCCTGGATTACTGCAGCAATGCGACGTGGCATGGAGTCCATCAGTCTGTGGCACTGCTCAGGTGTTATGAGAGCCCAGGTTGCTCTGATAGTGGCCTTCAGCTCTTCTGAATTGTTGGGTCTGGCGTATCGCATCTTCCTCTTCACAATACCTCATAGATTTTCTATGGGGTTAAGGTCAGGCGAGTTTGCTGGCCAATTAAGAACAGGGATACCATGGTCCTTAAACCAGGTACTGGTAGCTTTGGCACTGTGTGCAAAAATTAAATCTGCATTTCCATAAAGTTGGTCAGCAGCAGGAAGCATAAAGTGCTCTAAAACTTCCTGGTAGACGGCTGCGTTGACCTTGGACCTCAGAAAACACAGTGGACCAACACCAGCAGATGACATGGCACTCCAAACCATCACTGACTGTGGAAACTTTACACTGGACCTTAAGCAACATGGATTCTGTGCCTCTCCTCTCTTCCTCCAGACTCTGGGACCTTGATTTCCAAAGGTAATGCAAATTTTACTTTCATCAGAGAACATAACTTTGGACCACTCAGCAGTCCTTTTTGTCTTTAGCCCAGGCGAGACACTTCTGACGCTGTCTCTTGTTCAAGAGTGGCTTGACACAAGGAATGGGACAGCTGAAACTCATGTCTTGCATACGTCTGTGCGTGGTGGTTCTTGAAGCACTGACTCCAGCTGCAGTCCACTCTTTGTGAATCTCCCCCACATTTTTGAATGGGTTTTGCTTCACAATCATCTCCAGGGTGCGGTTATCCCTATTGCTTGTACACTTTTTTCTACCACATCTTTTCCTTCCCTTCGCCTCTCTATTAATGTGCTTAGATACAGAGCTCTGTGAACAGCCAGCCTCTTTAGCAATGACCTTTTGTGTCTTGCCCTCCTTGTGCAAGGTGTCAATGGTCGTCTTTTGGACAACTGTCAAGTCAGCAGTCTTCCCCATGATTGTGTAGCCTACAGAACTAGACTGAGAGACCATTTAAAGGCCTTTGCAGGTGTTTTGAGTTAATTAGCTGATTAGAGTGTGGCACCAGGTGTCTTCAATATTGTACCTTGTCACAATATTCTAATTTTCTGAGATACTGAATTTGGGGTTTTCATTAGTTGTCAGTTATAATCATCAACATTAAAAGAAATAAACATTTGAAATATATCAGTCTGTGTGTAATGAATGAATATAATATACAAGTTTCACTTTTTGAATGGAATTACTGAAATAAATCAACTTTTTCATGATATTTTAATTTTATGACCAGCACCAGTATATACAGTGTATCACAAAAGTGAGTACACCCCTCACATTTCTGCAGATATTTAAGTATATCTTTTCATGGGACAACACTGACAAAATGACACTTTGACACAATGAAAAGTAGTCTGTGTGCAGCTTATATAACAGTGTAAATTTATTCTTCTCTCAAAATAACTCAATATACAGCCATTAATGTCTAAACCACCGGCAACAAAAGTGAGTACACCCCTTAGTGAAAGTTCCTGAAGTGTCAATATTTTGTGTGGCCACCATTATTTCCCAGAACTGCCTTAACTCTCCTGGGCATGGAGTTTACCAGAGCTTCACAGGTTGCCACTGGAATGCTTTTCCACTCCTCCATGACGACATCACGGAGCCGGCGGATATTCGAGACTTTGCGTTCCTCCACCTTCCGCTTGAGGATGCCCCAAAGATGTTCTATTGGGTTTAGGTCTGGAAACATGCTTGGCCAGTCCATCACCTTTACCCTCAGCCTCTTCAATAAAGCAGTGGTCGTCTTAGAGGTGTGTTTGGGGTCATTATCATGCTGGAACACTGCCCTGCGACCCAGTTTCCGGAGGGAGGGGATCATGCTCTTCTCAGTATTTCACAGTACATATTGGAGTTCATGTGTCCCTCAATGAAATGTAACTCCCCAACACCTGCTGCACTCATGCAGCCCCAGACCATGGCATTCCCACCACCATGCTTGACTGTAGGCATGACACACTTATCTTTGTACTCCTCACCTGATTGCCGCCACACATGCTTGAGACCATCTGAACCAAACAAATTAATCTTGGTCTCATCAGACCATAGGACATGGTTCCAGTAATCCATGTCCTTTGTTGACATGTCTTCAGCAAACTGTTTGCGAGCTTTCTTGTGTAGAGACTTCAGAAGAGGCTTCCTTCTGGGGTGACAGCCATGCAGACCAATTTGATGTAGTGTGCGGCGTATGGTCTGAGCACTGACAGGCTGACCCCCCACCTTTTCAATCTCTGCAGCAATGCTGACAGCACTCCTGCGCCTGTCTTTCAAAGACAGCAGCTGGATGTGACGCTGAGCACGTGCACTCAGCTTCTTTGGACGACCAACACGAGGTCTGTTCTGAGTGGACCCTGCTCTTTTAAAACGCTGGATGATCTTGGCCACTGTGCTGCAGCTCAGTTTCAGGGTGTTGGCAATCTTCTTGTAGCCTTGGCCATCTTCATGTAGCGCAACAATTCGTCTTTTAAGATCCTCAGAGAGTTCTTTGCCATGAGGTGCCATGTTGGAACTTTCAGTGACCAGTATGAGAGAGTGTGAGAGCTGTACTACTAAATTGAACACACCTGCTCCCTATGCACACCTGAGACCTAGTAACACTAACAAATCACATGACATTTTGGAGGGAAAATGACAAGCAGTGCTCAATTTGGACATTTAGGGGTGTAGTCTCTTAGGGGTGTACTCACTTTTGTTGCCGATGGTTTAGACATTAATGGCTGTATTTTGAGTTATTTTGAGGGAAGAATAAATTTACACTGTTATATAAGCTGCACACAGACTACTTTTCATTGTGTCAAAGTGTCATTTTGTCAGTGTTGTCCCATGAAAAGATATACTTAAATATCTGCAGAAATGTGAGGGGTGTACTCACTTTTGTGATACACTGTATATATACAGTGCCTTGCAAAAGTATTCAGCCCCCTTGAACTTTTCAACCTTTTGCCACATTTCAGGCTTCAAACATAACGATATGAAATTGTAATTTTTTGTGAAGAATCAACAACAAGTGGGACACAATCGTGAAGTAGAACGAAATTTATTGGATATTTTAAACTTTTTTTAGAAATAAAAAACTAAAAATTGGGGCGTGCAATATTATTCAGCCCCTTTACTTTCAGTGCAGCAAACTCACTCCAGAAGTTCAGTGAGGATCTCTGAATGATCCAATGTTGACCTAAATGACTGATGGTGATAAATAGAATCCACCTGTGTGTAATCAAGTCTCCGTATAAATGCACCTGCTCTGTGATAGTCTCAGAGTTCTGTTTAAAGCGCAGAGAGCATCATGAAGACCAAGGAACACACCAGGCAGGTCCGAGATACTGTTGTGGAGAAGTTTAAAGCCGGATTTGGATACAAAAAGATTTCCCAAGCTTTAAACATCTCAAGGAGCACTGTGCAAGCGATCATATTGAAATGAAGGGAGTATCAGACCACTGCAAATCTACCAAGACCCGGCCGTCCCTCTAAACTTTCAGCTAAAACAAGGAGAAGACTGATCAGAGATGCAGCCAAGAGGCCCATGATCACTCTGAATGAACTGCAGAGATCTACAGCTGAGGTGGGAGACTCTGTCCATAGGACACAATCAGTCGTACACTGCACAAATGTGGCCTTTATGGAAGAGTGGCAAGAAGAAAGCCATTTCTCAAAGATATCTATAAAAAGTCACCTGGGAGACACACCAAACATGTGGAAGAAGGTGCTCTGGTCAGATGAAACCAAAATCGAACTTTTTGGCCACAATGCAAAACGTTATGTTTGGCGTAAAAGCAACACAGCTCATCACCCTGAACACACCATCCCCACTGTCAAACATGGTGGTGGCAGCATCATGGTTTGGGCCTGCTTTTCTTCAGCAGGGACAGGGAAGATGGTTAAAATTGATGGGAAGATGGATGGAGCCAAATACAGGACCATTCTGGAAGAAAACCTGTTGCAGTCTGCAAAAGACCTGAGACTGGGACGGAGATTTATCTTCCAACAAGACAATGATCCAAAACATAAAGCAAAATCTACAATGGAATGGTTCACAAATAAACGTATCCAGGTGTTAGAATGGCCAAGTCAAAGTCCAGACCTGAATCCCATCGAGAATCTGTGGAAAGAGCTGAAAACTGCTGTTCACAAACGCTCTCCATCCAACCTCACTAAGCTCGAGCTGTTTTGCAAGAAAGAATGGGCAAAAATTTCTGTCTCTCGATGTGCAAAACTGATAAAGACATACCCCAAGCGACTTGCAGCTGTAATCGCAGCAAAAGGTGGCGCTACAAAGTATTAACGCAAGGGGGCTGAATAATATTGCACGCCCCACTTTTCAGTTTTTTATTTCTAAAAAAAGTTTAAAATATCCAATAAATTTCGTTCCACTTCACGATTGTGTCCCACTTGTTGTTGATTCTTCTCAAAAAATTACAATTTCATATCTTTATGTTTAAAGCCTGAAATGTGGCAAAAGGTTGAAAAGTTCAAGGGGGCTGAATACTTTTGCAAGGCACTGTATATATATATTTATTTATTTATGCATTTTTCTCCCCTTTTATTTCTCCCTTTTAGCACGTCCAATTGCCCGATTGCGTCATGCTTCCTCTCCACCAATGCCGATCCCTGCTCTGATTGAGGAGAACAAAGCTAACCCACACCCCCTCTGACACGTGGGCAGCATGCCGTATACATCTTATCACCTACACTTTGACGAGTGCAGTGCAGCTCAGCACTGTGTATGGAGAGACACACCCTGAGAGCACTCTATTCTCATCTCTGTGCAGATGCCATCAATCAGCCAGCAGAGGTCACAGTTGCATCAGTTATGAGAGAGACACCCTATCCGGGAACTACAAAGTGCTCCTATATGGTAAGTGGAGCTGGTAAAATGGACAGTCAGTGTAGAAACAAGGAGGTGGATTTAATGTTATGGTTGATCGGTATATGATCAGAATTCACATACCCTGGACAAATTGTCTATATGTAAAAACCAAAGTATGTGAATTCATTTTGTCCCCAATGGTACAATGACTATAGTTCGTGAGCATCAGTTTTGTTTTAAAAGCACTGCAGTTCTAACCTGAACAGGAAATGTTTACACATTTAAATTATGTAAATCACTTAACATTATGTAAGTCACTTAACTCTGATATCTGCTGGTGCACCAGGAAATGCAGCTTGAAACTATATTACACAAGAAGAAAGCCATAAATTCTGAGCAGAACACCACAGGGCTCTCTGGGCATGAGCTCATCTCAAACGGACCCAAAAACTTTTAAAAAGATATGCTTTGGTCACAGGAGTTCATGTTGACATATACACCGATTAGACATAACATTATGACCACCTTCCTAATATTGTGTTGGTTCCCCTTTTGCCGCCAAAACAGCCCTGACCCATCGAGGCATGGACTCCACTAGACCCATGAAGGCGTGCTGTGGTATCTGGCACCAAGATGTTAGCAGCAGATCCTTCAACTCCTGTAAGTTGCGAGGTGGAGCCTCCATGGATCAGACTTGTTTGCCCAGCACATCCCACAGATGCTCGATTGGATTGAGATCTGGGGAATTTTGTCAACACCTCAAACTCGTTGTTGTGCTCCTTAAACCATTCCTGAAGCATTTTTGCTTTGTGGCAGGGCGCATTATCCTGCTGAAAGAGGCCACAGCCATCAGGGAATACAGTTTCCATGAAAGGCTGTACAGTGGTGTTCAAAATAATAGCAGTCCAACACCATTAACTTGATAAATCAAAGTTTTTAGTAGAAATGCTATTTCTACATAGCAAAAAATTCACTTGAAAGTGTAGTAGAGTATTGAAAACAAAACAAACCCAACAATTAGGACATGCATCCCACTCATTCTGAGTAATCGAAGCATTGATTGAAAGGGGGTTGTTCAAAAGAATAGCAGTGAGGAGTTCAATTGGTGAAGTCATTCATTCTGAAGAAGAACGGGTGTCAATTTTGGCCCTTATTTAATTTAGGAAAGTGGCAAATGTTGCACAGGTTGGTCATAGCACATTTCCTTCTGAAATACTGGGTAAAATGGGTTGTTCCAGACATTGTTCTGATGAACAGCGTACTTTGATTAAAAAGTTGATTTTAGAGGGAAAAAAACATACAGAGAAGTGCAGCAAATTATTGGCTGCTCAGCTAAAATGATCTCAAATGCCTTAAAGTGACAACCAAAACCTGAAAGATACGGAAGGAAGCGTGGAACTACTGTTCGAATGGATCAAAGAATAGCCAAAATGGCAAAGGTTCAGCCAGTGATCACCACCAGAAAGATCAAGGAACATCTGAAGTTACCAGTAAGAACAGAAGATGATTAAGTGAAGCCAATTTACCAGCAAGAACTCCTGCAAAGTCCCGTTGTTAAGATAAAGACGTCCTGAATGGGTTCAAATCTGCCAAGGAACACATTGACTGGTCCAAAGAGAAATGGCTCAACATTTTGTGGACTGGTGAAAGCAAAATTGTTCTTTTTGGGTCTAGTGGCTGTAGACAGTATGTCAGACGACCCTCGAGCACTGAATTCAAGCCAAAGTTCACTGTGAAGACAGTAAAGCATGGTGGTACAAAACTATGATATGAGGATGTTTTTCATACCATGGTGTTACGCCTATTTATCACATACGAGGGATCATGGATCAATTTAAATATATCAGAATACTTGAGATCATGTTGCCCTATGTCGAAGAAGAAATGTCCTTAAAATGGGTGTTTCAACATGACAATGACCCAAAACATCTTGGTTACAGACAAACAAGATTGAGGTAATAGAGTGACCAGCTCAATCCCCTGACTTCAATCTCATAGAGAACTGGTGGGCTGATAGCTGAAATGCGTTCTTTTGAGGCAAAACCCAAAATTGCAGAAGAACTGTGGAATGTCGTCTAATCATCCTGGACTGGAATACCTGTTCAGAGGTGCCTGAAGTTGGTCGACTCCATGCAACACAGATCTCAGAAACAATTGTTATGCCACTGAATATTAGTTCAGTAATTTAAAGTAAAGTGAAACCTCAAACATTTTTTCATGTTATAGATACATTTTTTGAGTTTTTAAAGAAAAATGCTGGCACTGCTATTTTTTTGAACAGCCTAATATTCATTTTTCTTAACTTTCTGTAAAGGATTGACACAAACTGGCTAAATGTTGTTAATGTTTTAATTTAGAAATAAAAGTGGAGTATTTTCAGTGCGTTTGCATTTATGGAAATAAAAGTTATTATAATGATTTTGTGCTTTATTCACTTTTTTAAAATCACTGCTATTTTTTTGAACACTACTGTACATGGTCTGCAACAATGTTTAGGTAGGTGGTACATGTCAAAGTAACATCCACATTAATGGCAGGACCCAAGGGTTCCCAGCAGAACATTGCCCAAAGCATCACACTGCCTCCGCTGGTCTGCCTTCTGCCCATAGTGCATCCTGGTGTCATGTGTTCCCCAGGTAAGTGACGCACACGCACCCGGCCATCCACGTGATGTAAAAGAAAACGTGATTCATCAGACCAGGCCACATTCTTCCATTGCTCCGTGGTCTAGTTCCAGTTCATGTGCCCATGGTTGGCGCTTTCTGTGGTGGACAGTGGTCAGCATGGGCACCCTGACTGGTCTGCGGCTATGCAGCCCCATACGCAACAAACTGTGATGCACTGTGTATCGACACCTTTCTATCAGAACCAGCATTAACTTCTCCAGCAATCTGAGCAACAGTAGCTCGTCTGTTGGATCGGACCACACGGGTCAGCCGAATGCTATATGCTTGACAGTTACTGTTAACTGTAAACTACTAATGATCGGCTCCTGGTTAAAAGAAATTCACATTCATAGTCAAAAGCATCTCACACTGATACTCAATACATCCAGCTCTACTTTTTGATATAATCTCTAGGTTTAAATAAATGACTTCACAAATCATGTTGAGACTTTAGTAATCATTTTATTACACAGTTTAATCAACACACAAAGCTCAATGAGCCTGTCAGGAAATTAAATATACAGAAGTTTGTTTGTGAAGAGTTTGTTTCCTCTCACCCAGGGACCCAATCAAGTCTGTCTAAGCCATGTTAGCATCTAATTCAACAAGAGCAGAAGGGGGGGACTAATGCAGCTAAAACTTAGAGTTACAGAGGGCTGGTAGAGAGGCGAAAACAAAAAAAGAAAAGAAAAGAAGAAAGGAAAAGAAGAAAAATAAACTGCATGCTCATCTACAATTTTAAATAACTGGTCCAAAAGCCTCCGTAAGTAAATGAATGTGAAGTTGGTCATGGCTAAGAAAAAAAGTAGAGACAGTCTTGGTTATGGCAAATGGGAAACAAAATATATTCATAGTATCCAAGTCCTTTAAATGATTCACAATAATGGACCCAAAGAGACTTGACATTTTCCATTAATAACCTGCTATGGTTTTTTTTAAAAAGAACTCCTTATAGATTTTTATACAAAAGACAGCCAGCATACACCCCTCCCTGCTGTGCCAAAAGAAAAGTTTTCCTGATCCAATATACACTTGGAAGCCCAGGAAATAGAAAGAAACGAACAAGAATGTATCTCTTAATCTTCACTATATTAGAAAATGGGAAAGAAAAAGAGAACGGCCCTCCCTCCCCAGTGTTTAAAAACAAGGAATGCCTTTACAGTCATGAACATCTTTTTAACTGCAAAAGAAAAAAACCAAAAAAAAAACAAACTGAGGCTGATTGATCCTAAGCAGCAGGCAAGTCACCACAGCAACGGAGACGCTAAAGCAGAGACGCCGAGCGCAGCTTCTCAGTTTTGGGATGGAAAAGGTGGTGATGGTGGTATAGCTGGAGGAAATAAGCTGGGGGCTGGGCTACAGTCTGAATGTATGTACATCATGGCTATGAAAGGAAAGGGGCTGGGAATTGGGACAGGTGCTCTGGTGAGGGGAGGTGTGGCTTAAAGAAAGCACTCCAATGGAAACCAACAAGATTTTTTTTCAGAAGCTTTTTTTTTTTGTTTTAAATCTCTTAAACTTTCAAATCTCCCCTAACCTTTAAGACAGAGAGGAGTAATTTTTTTTCCTGCTGTGATAGCTCCAAAACTACATTGCATACTTTTGTGTCCATTCCCGAGCTATTCTGTTGTACCTAGGAAAAAGAAGACAAAAAAATTAGTCAGAATGTCAAAAATGTACTTGTCCATGATTAACAGTACCTTTTACAATCAAAACCTGAAAAACTACCATCCTCCTGGCACAGGAAGTTGTTCATGCAAAGTATCCTTTGGCTAAGCTTCACAGATCTTCAGATCTTTTTAACGTATACCAGGCTGACATTAGTCAATAAGCATACACTGATCAGCCATAACATTAAACCACCTCCTTGTTTCTACGCACACTGTCCATTTTATCAGCTCCACTTACCATATAGAAGCACTTTGTAGTTCTACAATTACTGACTGTTGAGTATCTGTTGCTCTACATGCTTTTTTAGCCTGGTCATGACCACCACAGAGCAGGTATTATTTAGGTGGTGGATCATTCTCAGCACTGCAGTGACACTGACATGGTGGTGGTGTGTTAGTGTGTGTTGTGCTGGTATGAGTGGATCAGACACAGCAACGCTGCTGGAGTTTATAAACTCACTGTCCATTCTATTAGACACTCCTACCTAGTTGGTCCACCTTGTAGATGTAAAGTCAGAGACGATCGCTCATCTATTGCTGCTGTTTCTGTTTGAGTTGGTCATTTTCTAGACCTTCATCAGTGGTCACGGGACGCTGCCCACGGGGCGCTGTTTTCTTTGTATGTTTTGTTGGTGGACTGTTCTCAGTCCAGCAGTGACAGTGAGGTGTTTAAAAACTCCAGCAACGCTGCTGTGTCTGATCCACTCATACCAGCACAACACTGCAGTGACCACCCAAATAATACCTACACTGTAGTGGTCCTGGGAGAGTCCTGACCAATGAAGAACAGCATGAAAGGGAGGTAACAAAGCATGCAGAGAAACAGATGAACTACAGTCAGTAATTTTAGGACTACAAAGTGTTTCTATATGGTAAGTGGAGCTGATAAAATGAACAGTGAGTGTAGAAACAAGGAGGTGGTTTTAATGTTATGCCTGATCAGTGTATAGAGTAGCATCCCATTAAAATATAACTAGATTGCGGCTAATCTAGTTATACTTTAATACTGGGGCATGATGCAAAACATCCATATCATCTTTGGAAGAGAAAACAAAAGTTTGACTCAACAATGAGGTAAAACAGCTTCCCTGATTTGTTTTAATTTAATAATCACTTCCCTGTTGACGTTCTGTTTATACACCACTGTTCTGCGTGGGTTAAGGTGAGCGACACTCAGCACCGCTTAATCATGACATCTTAAAAGAGAAAGCATTAATCGAGCAATGACTTATGACAATGAGATATCAGTTCATAATTAACATGTCTAATTGGACACTGGTAGTGCAGGGGTGAAAAACGCTAACCCACTACCTTCCAGTACTTTTGTGGGTGCGCTCTCAGTGCAGCTCTGAAGCATGAATAAAAATAAGAAGGGCTGCATTAACAAGGGCATCTGGCATAAAACTGTGCCAAATTACATATGCGGGCCAGATTGATCCGCTGTGCCAACCTCTAAGTATGGGAGCAGCCGAAAGAAATAAGGAGGGATTTACATACCTAATATGGCAAATAATATGTGGATACCAATCCTAATATTTAGGTAAACATGTTTCAGTCACAGCCAATGCTGTGTACATCCATGTGTATGAAATCAGTTCTATATAGTCAAATCTGTGCTTCTATCTTTGTTCTTTTCCGTTACAGCATGACTGCGCCCTTGTGCACAAAGCGAGGTTCATAAGGACATGGTTGAACGAGTTTGGTGAGGACAACCTCCAGTGTTCTGTGCAAAGCCACGACTTTAATTGAACTGAAACCTTTAGATAAACTGGAATGTCAACTGCAAGCCAGGCATTTTCGTCCAGCATCAGTGCCTGACCTCACAAATGCTTTTGTGTCCAAATGACACTTGAAAATTTTGTGGAAAGCCTTCCGAGAAAAGACTGTTATTGCTGCAACAATTCCATAATAATGCCTATGGTTTTATTTGATTTAATTATTAGGATTATTTGTTTGTTTATTAGGATTTTAACGTCATGTTTTACACTTTGGTTACACTCATGACAGAAACAGTCGTTACTCATTACACAAGGTTCATCAGTTCACAAGGTTATTTCAAACACAGTCGTGGACAATTTAGCGTCTCCAATTTACCTCACTTGCACGTCTTTGGACTGTGGGAGGAAACCGGAGCACCCGGAGTAAACCCACACAGACACAGGAAAAACATGCAAACTCCACACAGAAAGGACCCGGACCGCTCCCCCTGGGGATCGAACCCAGGACCTTCTTGCTGTGAGGTGACGGTGCTACCCACTGAGCCACCGAGCTGCCCTGTCTATGGTTTGGGAATAGGATGTCCCCATATGGTGTGGGAATTGTACTACCTCTTGTTTTAGGAATATGGTAGCTCAGCAGTTAAGGCACTGAACAAGAAATTAATATTAAGAAGGTTGCTGATTCAAGTCCCACATTTGCCAGGTTGCCACTGGTGGGCCCTTGAGAAAAGCTCACTGTTGTGACCTTAACCCTCAATTGCTTGGACTGCATACGGTCACAATTTGAAGTCGCTTTGAATAAAATGTTAGGAATAAAAACGTTATTTAACCTTTGGCATACAAAACCAGGTTGCTTTTACATTTACTCCACCTTAAATATCTGGTCAATTGCCAGGCAAAGTGCTCATGTGATGATGTGATACACACTTAAATCAATTAAGAAATTCAACGGCTGGTCAAGATTTGACAGCATGTATACAGAGATGCGTCAACCATATGGGTATAGGACTGTGGTAGCCTAGTGGGTAGAGCTTTGGGCCATCAACTAAAAAAGGTTGAGAGTTCGAATCCCAGCTATGGAGCCACTGTTGGGCCCTTGAGCAAGGCCCTTAAACCTCTCTGCTCCAGGGGCGCCGTACAATGGCTGACCCTGCGCTCTGACCCCAGCTTCCAAACAAGCTGGGATATGCAAAGAAAGAATGTTGTACTGTACACGTGTATATGTATAAACGACAAATAAAGGCGTTCTATTCTATAGTCTGGACAAGGCCTGATCTACACTACGCTAAACACATTTCCCATCCATTTTGTCAGTTTTGCCATTCACAACAAAACAATCACTGCCTATACCTGTGACTTTATTCTGGCTGCACAGTACACTACATAAGTCCTGGAAGCTATTACATTGTACACTACAGGGGTTGGACAATGAAACTGAAACACCTGGTTTTAGACCACAATAATTTATTAGTATGGTGTAGGGCCTCCTTTTGCGGCCAATACAGCGTCAATTCGTCTTGGAAATGACATATACAAGTCCTGCACAGTGGTCAGAGGGATTTTAAGCCATTCTTCTTGCAGGATAGTGGCCAGGTCACTACGTGATGCTGGTGGAGGAAAACGTTTCCTGACTCGCTTCTCCAAAACACCCCAAAGTGGCTCAATAATATTTAGATCTGGTGACTGTGCAGGCCATGGGAGATGTTTTTTGGATACAATCCGGGTTAGCACCCGAACATCCCTTTCAGACAGCTTCCTCTTGCGTCCACAGTTAATCCTGTTGGATGTGGTTTGTCCTTCTTGGTGGTATGCCAACATTACCCTGGATACCGTGGCTCTCGATACATCACAAAGACTTGCTGTCTTGGTCACAGATGCGCCAGCAAGACGTGCACCAACAATTTGTCCTCTTTTGAACTCTGGTATGTCACCCATAATGTTGTGTGCATTGCAATATTTTGAGCAAAACTGTGCTCTTACCCTGCTAATTGAACCTTCACACTCTGCTCTTACTGGTGCAATGTGCAATTAATGAAGCTTGGCCACCAGACTGGTCCAATTTAGCCATGAAACCTCCCACACTAAAATGACAGGTGTTTCAGTTTCATTGTCCAACCCCTGTATGTAATGCACCGATGTAGCAGATAATAATTTGGTATTCTGTTTACGGCTTGCGACTGAAGCCGTTTTAAATGTCATGGGTGTCACCAAATGTCAACAGAGCACATGCACCAATCGTACTGTTCTTTATTGTTCACTTAATGCCTTGTGGATGGGAGTCGTAAAATGGACTGAAAGGATAAAGGGGTTTAAGTTGATCCATGTAAGTGTTGCCTAGGGACTGTCATTTCTATAAGATAAAGTGTGACGGGGAGAAAACATTCACAGTGCGTTTCTGGATATAAGCAGCCAACCACACTTTCTCCGAGATGCCAAATCCACCTTGTGAATGCAGGTTTAAGGTAATTAAGATATTCAAGACCAAACAAAAGCTTTACCCTGACACCCTAATTTTGAATGACTGCTGGCACAAGATTTTATCGTGGCAGTGTTCAAATCCGGTTAGTGATGGGTTCATGAAAAAGAAAGTCAGTTCCAATAGAAACAATCTGCCTGACAGTTCTAACCACCATGCAAGTGTGACAAACTGCTGGAGTGCTGCATGAAACACTTCCTCTTTTCTTCAACCTCTCCGGTGGCATAGCTGTTCTTTGTTGTGGTATTCTTAAGATCAGTCTGTCTACAACAGGAAGACACACAGCCTACCCAAGCACACTTGGCTACATGTCGATTTCTGTACAAATGGTATCATTCCAATGCTTTCATAGCTACTTACAAATGTGCATCATACAAATACTTAAAATTAAAAGCCCTGTACACTGATGCTTGTCTCAACCTACAGAATCAGATTGCAGTCATCTTGTATATTCACAGGTGGCTCAAATTAACTGTAATTACTCGCCATGTTACTTGAGCCTAATTTCCATTTATCATCATCAATGACTATTATGTGATGTTAACGATGAACCAGTTAACCTGTTAAATTAAATCATTGTTCAATTAATGCTACCAGTTAGAAATCTCATTTAAATTCACTTCCAACAGCTAACACTTGATTTGAACTGAGAGCGGAGCTTGTGTGAGCTCAGACAGCTCATTTGAGATTTATCCATATACCTAGAGTGTCTGGATGTGTTTGAACATTTATCTGGCGCATACACAGTGTCGCTTTTAAATTATGTAAGTAATGAAGGGCTGATCTATTACACAATAGAATCACAAACAGAAGCTGATGGTCAGTATGGAGTCTGACTGCATGTGTGTGTAACAAAAATGAAATGGATATTTAGCATCGACAGGAAACAGTCGTTACTCATTACACAAGATTCATCACTTCTCAAGGTTATATCAAACACAGTCATGGACAATTTAGTATCTCCAATTCAAATCACTTGCACGTCTTTGGACTGTGGGAGGAAACCGGAGCACCCGGAGTAAACCCACGCAGACACGGGGAGAACATGCAAACTCCACACAGAAAGGACCCGGACCGCCCCACCTGGGTACCGAACCCAGGACCTTCTTGCTGTGAGGTGACAGTGCTACCCACTAAGCCACCCACGTGCCACCTTGTGCTCCAATATGAAGGTAAAAAATCATCATCATCTTATAATAAACACACTAATGTTGTCAAAATCAGCTTTAATATACAGACTGCATCGGTATTCATTATAATTACCATGTTTAGTTAGCGCTTGTAATGAACTTTTCGCAACGGACTGTATAAAATCTACATTCTCAACATTCTTGAACTGGTTCTGCTCATGGTGTTTACGGTTACTGTTCTGGCTGAATCAGGTACAGCGTCATGCATAAAACTGTGCCAGATCAGGTAAGCAGATCAGAATGATCCACTGTAAAATAGGGGGGTGGAAAGGAATGATGGTTCTACATTAATGCCACTGTCACTCCGTTCAAAAAAACATATTTTATCTTGATTGCCAGAATATTTTGCTAGAGAGTAAAAAAAAAAAATGCGTCCATATAAAATCTGAATTTAAAACAAATATTTTGTTTATGCATTTTCTCCCCTTTTTCTATCGACTTTATAGCGCGTCCAATTGCCTGATTGAGTCACGCTTCCTCTCCACTAATGCCCAACTCCGCTCTGATTTGAGGAGAACGAAGCTAACCCACACCCCCTCCGACACGTGGGCAGCATCCGTATGCATTTTGTCACCCACACTAGGCGAGTGCATATATGCGAATCAGCCTTGTGTACGGAGAGACACACCCCGATCCGCACTCTTTCCCCGCCTCTGTGCAGGCGCCATCGATCAGCCAGCAGAGGTCGTAGCGCATCAGTTACGACGAGTCCCTATCCGGCTTAATACCCCACCCCTATATGAACAACAGGACGATCGTTGTTCATGTGGCCGCTCAGCCCGGCCGGATGGCAGAGCTGAGATTCGATACGATGTATTCGAGATCCCAGCTCTGGTGAGCTAGTGTGTGTTTTTAGACTTTTTTTTAGCTAGTGTGTGTTTCAGACTTAAAGCACAGCATGTCTCTAAATGAGCTTTAACCATCAAAGCTGCAAAATAACACCACCATTTTAATCTCATGTCTAATATTTATGAAGCATTTAAGTCTGCATGCTGTTTTCGAGCCTCAGTAAACAACGCAAGGGTCTTTAATCATGTGTGGAGAGTACACAACTAACAAAATCAACCAAAATGAAGAACTCCTTTGTAAAGTTGCAGTGCAGTGGGATACTTACTTTTCCCTGTCAGTCTTGTAGATGCGGGCAATCTCGGGTACTAAGGGGTCGTCCGGGTTGGGGTCGCACAGCAGAGAGCAGATAGACAAGAGGACTGTAAAAGAAAAACGAATGTGATCAAAACGATGCACAGCAATGAGCGTGTTTACATATTTTTTTGTCCATATAATTTGTACTTAAAGTGCAAATGTACTGTAGGTAAAACAGCTACACTTAAATTATTAATACATTTACAGTAGTTACAAGCAATTGAGGGTTAAGGGTCTTGTTCAAGGGCCAAACAGTGGTAACTTGGCAGATGTGGGGTTGGAACCAGTGACCTTCCGATTACAATCAAGTACCAAATCTGTTAAAAGCTACTGCTCCTTAAGTTTCGTACTATTAAATATGTAACAAACAGAACAGTGCTTCACAAGCAGGATTGCCTCCATGTAATGCAAAGTATTTAAGCAAAAAGCTGGAACGGTATGTATTTAGACTGTGTGTCCTGATTCTGCATGCTTGACTTACAACACGAAACGTGCATAAACCGAGAACACAAACAGGACAAAATCTACAAGCATTCTACTCTCTGACCTATGACATTTGCATAAGTAATAAAGTTAATAAAACATGTCAATAACTGATTAATATTAGGTACCAACATATAATAAGAGTTTAGAACTCTCTACATAGACAGCATTGTACTTCATCCTATGTGCACTCTCTGAGTGATATTCTGACCGAATAACGTAAGGCAGCTTCACAAGGTTGAGACAGACCCCTGGTATTAGTACCAACAATCGTCAAGTCTACACTACTGCCGACTCTATTCATGAGTTCAGCGCTACTCCATTAGACCCTACACACCAATTCCTGCTGCACACCAGAAAACATGAGCCATTTACACTGTAACAGAGATTGACGTTATGAATGTAGGTCTACGGAACAAAATAACAACCCATAAAGAGACTATGTAGGATGACATAAAAAGCTTAACCAACAGAGTATTAAGAGTTTATTTAATTAAGCAAAGCTATCAAACAGATTATATTTCTGCAGACAACACCTCAAACTGAAATATTTTTTGATGATGTAACCATTTAAATACCTGTGAGCTAATAAATCTGTGAGCTTTCAATAAATTCATCAACTAGTTAGTTAGAGCGCTGTTTGATTTTTTTTTTTTTACATTTATATCTAATTACATGACATGCATCTGGTACTGTCTTGTAAAGTGCCAGTCCAGTCTTCAGTATTTATATTTCTCTCATTTGGTCTGCTTAACAGAAGTGTTTCCATATTTCACTCAGTGAGGCAGTGTAAGAGATTATGCTTTATGCTGAATAATGACTTGTGGTGACGATGCGTAAGTGCTGAGTGATTGGGTACCTTTGGAGATGGTGAGGGCAGGTGACCATTGAGACCTTAGGATATCCAGACAGATGCTGCCATTGCTGTTGATATTTGGATGGTAAATTCTTGTGGTGAATGCAACCTAAGAAAGGGACAAACAAAAACAAACAAGTTATGCATTATATAAATGCATTATATATAAAATATATTATATATAATATACATATAAAATCAAATGTATTGCAGGCATCATAAGCACTTTTCAATACATGAATCTGATCGAAGCTCTACGATGGACTGGAAACCTGTCCAGGGTATTCCTGCATTGTATTTCCCGGTGAAAACGGACCTGCCGTGACCCTGACCAAAATAATAAACTATGAAACTATTATTCCTAAAAAATTAAAACAGGAAAACTGTGAATCAATTAAAACTCAATAAAAATCATTTAAAGCATCAACAGTGAACCTGTTGTGGCATCAATATAAGAGAGTGTGAGAGCTGTACTACTAAATTGAACACACCTGCTCCCTATGCACACCTGAGACCTAGTAACACTAACAAATCACATGACATTTTGGAGGGAAAATGACAAGCAGTGCTCAATTTGGACATTTAGGGGTGTAGTCTCTTAGGGGTGTACTCACTTTTGTTGCCGGTGGTTTAGACATTAATGGCTGTATATTGAGTTATTTTGAGGGAAGAATAAATTTACACTGTTATATAAGCTGCACACAGACTACTTTTCATTGTGTCAAAGTGTCATTTTGTCAGTGTTGTCCCATGAAAAGATATACTTAAATATCTGCAGAAATGTGAGGGGTGTACTCACTTTTGTGATACACTGTATATTCATGTTCCAGAGGACCACGATTATTGTAAAAAAGGACACCAACCCCTCCGACAAAGTAGGGCATGTACGATCTTGTTTAGCCACACCTGGTCAAATTCCTCATGTTCACTTACCAGGTAATAATAAGTTAACACACCCCCTACAGGAACAAACGTCTGCACATTTAATGCACACATACTATTTACAGTGGTACCTTGTAACTCAACGTCCCCTAAACTCAAAATCTTTGAAACTTAACACCCTTTGTCAAGAAACCCTTGTACCCTTAAACTTAACGTTTTCCTTAAACTCAACGTGTGTGCGACTGCTGCTTTGTTCAGCACTCGGCTTGAGCGGTGCGGTAAAACGTCATCAAAGTGCAAATACGAGACGAATCTGCATTTGTGTGGAATAGCCATCAAATTCATTCTGAAAGCTCGACATGTATCTGTGCTTATCTGCATTTTCCTCACTGTTTCACTTTTAAACTTGTAGCTCGAGATTCTGAGAAATTGTGAGAATCAGCTTTTCCAGGAGAGTCTAAAACGCTTATCGTTAAAAAATGTGACTTGAATGTATTAAAAGAACGACATAGAAACACTAAACCTCTCTTAATTATTACTGCTTATTTGTAAGTGCAAGTTTTCTTGTATTTTTATTGATTTTTAACTGTTTTTTTAATTGTATTTCAGTGTTTTTTATATTATACTTATTTTTCTATTATTTTCAGTGTCAAAAACAACCCCATTATTTTTACATTACCCTGAAATATATGCAGTTCCACGGGATCATGGAACACATTAACAGGTTTTCCATACATCCGTATGGGGAAAAATACCTTAAAACTCAACGCCTTTTAAACTCAACGCCACTCCCAGTTGAGTTTCAAGGTACCGCTGTATCTGCTAAATTTAAGATGTTGGAATCTAAATAAATAGAATGTGACATCTTGTCTTTTTCAATATGCCAAATACAGCAAATACTACACTGAGCACTAAAACATGCAGAAAAAATGCAGTAGGCTTGTTTCCTTTAGAGGATGTCTTGCTATTTCTTTATTTTATCAAACAAAATGCAAAGTTTGACTGGAGGTGTCAAAACACTTGCATAATATTTCATTAGTATGTCAAAAGCAATGACTTGACACCAAGCTGTTAAATCTGTCGCAGGTTGGTACCACAATCTCAACCGCCTGCAAGTAAAGAACTTCTGTCAGAGTTTAAACAATGTGGTTTTTTTCTATAGGTCTCTGCATGAACAACATCTGATCTAGAACTACACTAACCAAACAAGCTTTAAAAAAAAACCTTTTTTACATTTTAATAAAACAGTAAAACATGACTAGGTATTATTTTATATGGTTACGTTAATATATATAAGATTTAGAGATGCATGAGTACCGATACTGGTATCGGGTATTTGCCCGATACCGCGCTCATTAACTCGTACTCGCAAACGAGGCTCAGATACTAAACATCCGATACCGTGTGCCTAGTGCACGTTGCTGCATTATGCCTAGTTCACACTACACGATTTTTGCCCTGATTTTCGCTCGGCGACTGGTCGGCGCTAGATTTGCCGGCTCGGGAGCAACTCGGCGTTCGCTCGGCGATCAAAACTCGGCTCTCGATCGCTAAGTGTGAACTATCCAACAACTCGATCCGACCGGCTCACCGAGTTTTCTAGCATGTCAGATCAGAGCGGTAGAGAGAATCTACGGCTCTGCGTCAGATATCTGATCTGAGATGTGCGACTGGGAATGAGTGACATGTCGAACAGCCAATGAGAACGCAGGATACGGTGTGAGGGGAAACGCAGGAGGAGTGTAAACAGGTGGGACAGGGGGATAATATAGTTTATATCAGAATACACCGGCACACACACACGTTTTACAGTATTTCTGACCTGATCGTTCTCTACAAAACATAACAAAACACCAACATTGCAAACATATTTATTAACCTCCAACTCACTACAGAACAATCCATGCTATTCGTGTTGCCAAATCCACTCAGATTCATTTATTTTTCCTCCTTGATTTCATCACACCATAAAAACACTTTGATCACTCGCTACTTGTTGACGTGCATTTTTGGACGTGGTATCATTAAACTTCTCGTCACTTCTCACGTGTGTTTTTGTTTAAAAAAAAAAAACGGTATTCTAAATAGGTATCGGTATCGGCAAGTACAAAAATACATGTACTTGTACTCGTACTCAGTTGGGGGGAAAAAAATGGTATAGATGCATCCCTAATAAGATTTATATATTTTTTATATTTATTAAGATTTTAATGTCATGTTTTTCACACTTTGGTTACATTCATGACAGAAGAGGTAGTTAATCATTACACAAGATTCATCAGTTCAAGTTTTTAATATCAAACACAGGCCATGGGCAATTTTGTGTCTCCAATTCACCTCACTCAAATGTCTCTGGACTGTGGGAGGAAACCGGAGCTCCCAAAGGAAACCCACACAGACTCATGCATAGTCCACACAGAAAGGACCCAGACCACTCCACCTGAGAATCGTACCCAGGACCTTCTTACTGTGGTGCCTCAGTGCCACCCACTGAGGAACAGCGCCGCCCAAGCAGAATGGAAATGTGTTAATATTTTTTTGTGTTTTAATTTAGTGGTGCAGTAACTGAGTTATAGTAACAGTAACACTAACTAGTGATTATGCTAGCTGTTACGTTTTAATAAGGCTATGACACATCAAAAATCCACCGGCATGCAGCAGCTTTACGTAGGAGCAGTAAAAATCATTTTAGCCTGAATTTGATGAAAATTGCCATGTTGTTTAAACAGTAATGATTTAATATTATTAGTTTATTAAAATGAAAGCAGCTCTGGGGAATGGCAGCAGTGTTAGTGTAAAGTTTTTTTCAATAAAAAGTCAAAACATCCGGCTCTGGGAGCGACACTCGTTTGGTTTAGTATAACTGCAAGTTTAGGGACAGTGGTAGTTTACTTGGTAGAGCTTTAAGAAATCAATTGGAGGGCTGTGTGTTTGAATCCTGGCTCTGCCATACAGTCACTGTTGCGCCCTTGAGCAAGCTAACCCTCTCAGGTTTAGGGGCGCCGTATGATGGCTGAACCTGAGCTCTGACTGCAGCTTCCAAATAAGTAGGGACATTCGAGAAAATAATTTAAATGTACTGTACACGTGTATATGTATGTATAACAAGTGTGATGGGTACAGACCTTTGGCGGTTTGAAGGGGTAGTCTGTGGGAAAGTGAATGGTCAGGAAGAACACACCACCCTGGTAAGGACTGTCATTCTGTTAAAAGAAAGAAAAAAAAAAAAAAAAAAAGACAATGTTGGTAAAATGAATTTTGTGTGTTTTAAGCAACCAAATTAAGAGTCCTGTGATTTAAGATGGGAGCAAAATACTTACTGGTCCCATTATTGTGGCCTGCCAGTGAAACACTGCAAGAAACAAATAAGAAAGCATTACTATGTGAAACCAACATGAAAAAATAAAGAAAATTAGATGTTTTATTTTTTATACACCAACTAAATTTTTCAGACTTCTTTGCTTGGCTAATTCTTACCATTAACATTATTATTATTACTATTATTATAAAGTTCCAAGTCAATTATAAACCTTTTTTTGTTGTTGTTGGAAGTGGGAGTATTAATTTTTTTCTCCCCAGTTTAGTGTAGTCAATTTGTCTTCCGCTGCTGGGGGATCCCCGATTGCAGTCGAGGTGGGTATATTGCTGCTTACACCTCCTCCGACCCATGCACTCTGCTCAGGTGCCTTTCTATCTGCTAATCAGGGTCCTTACACAGCGTTTGAAGACCCCACCCACATAGTCCGGTCATCCCGCCCTAGCAGAAACGTGTCTGCTGCAGGCACTGCCAATTATGCCAGCTAGATGGCGCCCAGCCGACCGGTGGCAACGCAGAGTTTCGAACCGAGGAGTTCAGAATCCCAACGCTGGTGTGCAAGCGGAATATCCTGCTGCGCCACCTGGGCGCCAGGGAGTATTTCTGATGGCAGCTGTACCAAAATATTTTAAACAACATTTAAAGTTCTGAATATTGAAGCCATTGTGGGCTATACATTCAATAAAAATACCCTCAACATTTTTTGAATTCTCACTATTGGAATAGTTTGGGCTGAAACATCTGCATTACATGGAATCTACATATCATCAATCATTAAGAAACATAAGCAGAGGTACAATTGCCTACAACTGTGGTAGATATCTAGCATGTACCCAACAAACTGTTTCTTTAGTACTAACCTGTGATAATCCAAGTAAAAATCTAATCTGAGGATTTCGATCGTCATCTTCCCCATTTTATTTTTAAATGCATATTAAATTATTAAATTCTTTTTTACAGAAACTTGGGGCTAGCCATAAGAGAAAACCACACTCGAGGCACTAATGGTAGGCAAAATAAAGGGCAATCAGAAAGTCCAGGGGCCTGGCTAATGGGTAGTTTATACTGGGATTGTGGATCCTAGTATTGTAGAGCCAGTTGTGATGGTTAGTTGATGTATTTCAGTAAATAAAACAATCAAGCAAGACTCATGAGACTACTTTAAGGCCGGTAGTTTAAAAGAATAATAAACTGCTCCAATCTGAGTGTATCCATTCTGATTTTAGATAAAGACTGTAGTATTTATGTACACTCTACTCAACAATCTGATCATCTCAGTTTACATGCCTGTTACAAGTACTCTGATCCAAAGACACACCAGTACAGTACCACTTAGTGTATGTTACCATGACAACAAGCATCACAAGAGTCCAGTCAGAGTAAGATGAGCAGAAGTATGTTACAGGTTCGTGTTTTAATATTTTAAATCAGTCAGAAAAATGAACTTCATTCACTTATTAAAAATGGGCAAGATGATATCATGTCCCTTAACAGTTCGAGGCACATGAGCTGGATGCCAGTCCCACCGCCGATGAAACCTCTTGGCAGCAGTTGCACTTAAGGAATTTACAAATAGAGTGGAAGCAACATTTCCATGACACAGCAGTCATTCATGACTATGTGACTTGGTGAACATAACGTAAAAGTCTGATGCAAAGACACATGCACAGAACGTACTTCAACTTTATGATTGGAACCGTAATCAGATACAGATGTTCACATGGCTATTATTCTTCTGCTTAACAGATTACTTAAGACTAACCACTTGCAATTACATTTACAATTTAGGCACAAACTGGTAAATCACATCTAACCTTTTTTGCAAAGACTCTTTATACCAATCATGATACCCTCAGCTGTTTAATTCACTTGGTTATCGTGAAACATTCCTGTGTAACTTTTCACTTATTTTGGCCCGGTCTGATTTGAGTGTGTTGGTAAAAATGAGTTTATATTTACTTTGTTGGTCAGCCAAAATATTAAGAGTCTTTTCTTCGTACATTGGCATGCTAAATTAAAGGTTTAAAATAATCATTAAAGCACACATTTTTATAGTTTTTTTATGGCATTTTACAAAATATCCCAACTTTTCCCACAAATGTGGCAAGGCAGGGCAAGTTTATTTGTATAGCACCTTTCATACACAGTGGCAATTCAAAGTGCTTTACATAAGAAAAAAATTAAAAGCATTAAAACATTCCTGAGATCTAGAACCTCAGAAAGGCTTTTTTGCAAATATTTAGTTAGAATTAAAAAAAACATGACTTTAAAACGAGAGATAACGTGCTTTAAAAATTAAGAACATGGAAAAACGAAAGGAAACCTTACTAAAAAGTAAGTGCAAGAGTTCATGAAACATTTGGTTGGTGCACCATTTCATTTGAATTTGGTTTTTCTTTGTATTACTGGCTTGTGTGCACTGTGATTTAAAGCCAAAAATTAAAAATCAAAACGAAGCAGATATTTACACATGTGCAAATACACCAAGCTAAGCTCATACAACTAACATTTGTAATCTAGACAACACTTTAGTTTGTCCTAATAAATCAAGATAATGTGCGTTAAGCGTGTTGAGGTTTATAGCAAAATCTTCAGCTGTTTGCAATAAGCCAATCAAAGAATAACAATTTTAACAAGTGTTGTCTCAGGCACACCTGATGTTAGTAATAAAAGGCTTCATTAGTGGCATACATGAGGTAGTTACATCAAGTGTGCTTGAGATAAAACCCATCAAATACCTGGACTGGCTGGGGGTTTGCAGGCTGGTGTGTGATTGCATTTTAGAAATATGGTCAAGAAAGTTGTCCAAAAAGTTAAGAGGTAATTGCCTTGCACAAAGAAGGGAAAGGGTACAAACAGATAGCACAGACACAGAGTGCTCCTAGATATACAGTTGGAAGTAAGGATGTCCCGATCACGTTTTTTTGTTCCCGATCCCGATCCGATACCGATTCTCAAACCGATACTTGTATTTTCTAGATATTGTCTAGATAAGAACTAGATAATACTGTTTACACAGTGCACACTTCAAGTACATTACAGTTATTCAAATTAATCCAATGTACATGTTTAACAACTGAATAGCTCTGCAGTGCTGTAGGAAAAGCTGCATCCAAGCTATTGCTTAATGTTCTTTTACAAAATAAAAGTAAACAAACCTAGTGCAGCATTGTAGTAAAATTTACATTAAAAGAACATAATTCTGTTTAATGCAGTGATACACTAAAAATGAACAGAAATCTCCACTCACAAGTGGTGTAGCAGCTTAACTTGAATATAAAAAAACAAATAAGTTACTTAACAGCATTACAGTAAAACCTGAATACCAAAATAAAATGGAAAGTCACTCTTTTGTTATGAAGGAAAGCCAGTTCTTAAAGTGCTTGTATTGTGACAATGGTTTGATGGACGGGTCTACGCAAAGTGAGTGTGTTTTGACCCTTTGGGGCTTCCATAGTGCATGGGATAGCGTGCTCGGCTCTGGCTGTCCGCTATTCGGAACAGAAGAAGTTAATAAAGTGTTTTGCTCCCGACAATTTGTGAATATACCGTGTATTTATTTCTTTATTAAGCGAGTGCATCACTACGACGCTCGGTTACATAACTAAGCCAATCAGAGAGCTTGATACTGAGATGTCGTTCAGTCTTGTAACACGTAAACTCGTAAAAGCTGTATGTTATGGTCCTGAAGTTTTCATACTCTGATTAAAAGTTATTGTTTTGTAAACCGGAGTGATCCTCGACTCACACACCATATAAATAGTAAAATTCTACAGTAATGAACGCAGCTCTGCTACTACCGCCACGTGAAACGCTCGCATTACAGACATTACACTTCACTGTTGGACTCGTTTCACTTTCCAATTTAAAGTATTTCCACACAGCGGACATGCTGACGTAAAACAAAAGATCGGGTTATGATCGCATTAGTAAAGCCGATTTCCGATCAGTTAAAAATGCCTTGATCGGGACATCCCTAGTTGGAAGCACAGTTCACAAGTTCAAACATGGCAGATAGAGAAAGCCATCACTGACTGCGACCAGATTACTGTGGAGGCAGGTAGTCAAAAACCTACAGGTCACTGTAAAAGACCTGCAGCAAGGTTTCAGTTTTTACATTAAGCCACTTAATGTGTTCATGCCCAAACCCCAGAACATAAACATGCACAAAGCTGTAGCTTGGTCATCACTGGAACTACCAGAACACTGATTCCAAGCATATCTCAAAGTCCACCAAGGCTTGGTTTCAGAAAAAGTCCTGGAAATTCTGGAGTGAAAATCTTTGGTGGGATTTGGCGGTTGCAGCACCCAATCATGGGCCGGGAGTCCTCAGGAACGCTGTCAGAAGCTGGTGTCTGGCTATGCATCATGTATGCAGCAGATCATAACAGCAAACAAATGCTCTACTAAGTACTAAAAGGCTCATCATGAAGATGTTGAATAATTCTGAAACTGCAGTGGTCATTAACAGTGGAAATTGTGTTGAATTTGAAGAAACTGTGATTTTAGTTGTGTTGAGATATTTAAATAGTTCCTGTTTTATTGGTTTATTACAAACAGCTGAAAATTGCAATACTAAACCCAATTTGCAATAGGGGTTGAAACTGTATTTACTAGGACTTTCATGGACTTTCATTCATGACAGGACAGGTAGTTACTGGTTACACAAAATTCATCAGTTCAAGTCATGTCAAACACACTCATGGACAATTCAGTGTCTCCAATTCACCTCACTTGCACATCTTTGGACTGTGGGAGGAAACCGGAGCTCCCAGAGGAAACCCACACAGACACGTGGAGAACATGCAAACTCCACACAGAAAGGACCCGGACCGCTCCACCTGGGGATCGAACCCAGGACCTTCTTGCTGTGAGGTGACGGTGCTACCCACCGAGTCACCGTGCTGCCTGAATGCCAACATAGTAATTGAGTTTATAGTGCTGGAACATGTAAAACCATACTGTCCATACTATAAACTTCAACCTAGTAATCCTGTAGAAACCTGTAGGTAGACACCAAAGTTAGATGGATGTTCTATTTACATACGCTGGGTTGCTGCTCTTGACATTGAACTGAGTATCAACAGCACCTACAATGCCCCATCACCAATTAAAATCTGATTATCACTAGGACAATAAGAGCTGTTCTCACTAATGATTAATCATCACTTGGGAATTCGGAGTGACTCAGTTTGAGGAAATGTCATTTGATTCATTTCTGAGGTTTTGCCATAAGTGTTTATCATAAGATACAACTTCATTGTCTACACCAGAGCTTCAATTCACCTCACGTGGCCTTATATGCTGCTTGTTTGTTTAAAACCATGTCATATTTATGACATTCATTTTGTATAATATACTGTATATACAGTGGTGCTTGAAAGTTTGTGAACCCTTTAGAATTTTCTATATTTCTGCATAAATATGACCTAAAACATCATCAGATTTTCACACAAGTCCTAAAAGTAGATGAAGAGAACCCAGTTAAACAAATGAGACAAAAATATTATACTTGGTCATTTATTTATTGAGGAAAATGATCCAATATTACATATTTATGAGTGGCAAAAGTATGTGAACCTTTGCTTTTAGTATCTGGTGTGACCCCCCTTTGCAGCAATAACTGCAACTTAACGTTTCCAGTAACTGTTGATCAGTCCTGCACACCGGCTTGGAGGAATTCTAGCCCATTTCTCCGTACAGAACAGCTTCAACTCTGGGATGTTGGTGGGTTTCCTCACATCAAATGCTAGCTTCAGGTCCTTCCACAACATTTCGACTGGATTAAGGTCAGGACTTTGACTTGGCCATTCCAAAACATGAACTTTATTCTTCTTTAACCATTCTTTGTAGAACGACTTGTGTGCTTAGGGTCAATGTCTTGCTGCATGAGCCACCTTCTCTTGAGATTCAGTTCATGGACAGATGTCCTGACATTTTCCTTTAGAATTCTCTGATATAATTCAGAATTCATTGTTCCATCAATGATGGCAAGCCGTCCTGGCCCAGATGCAGCAAAACAGGCCCAAACCATGATACTACCACCACCATGTTTCACAGATGGGATGAGGTTCTTATGCTGGAATGCAGTGTTTTCCTTTCTCCA
This sequence comes from Trichomycterus rosablanca, assembly GCF_030014385.1. Taxonomy (NCBI): domain Eukaryota; kingdom Metazoa; phylum Chordata; class Actinopteri; order Siluriformes; family Trichomycteridae; genus Trichomycterus; species Trichomycterus rosablanca. Next base: position 19,260,203 of record NC_085988.1, read on the forward strand.
AACATAACGCTTTTCATTTAAACCAAAAAGTTCTATTTTGGTCTCATCTGTTTACAAAACATTCTTCCAATAGCCTTCTGGCTTGTCCACGTGATCTGTAGCAAACTGCAGACGAGCAGCAATGTTCTTTTTGGAGAGCAGTGGCTTTCTCCTTCAGGGCTCTAGACTAACTTTTTGCACTGGTTGCACTGGTGCGCCTAACTTTTTTTCTTAGGTGCACCAGCACAAAAGTTAGGTGCACCCAAATTTTCGACCGCATCGCATTTAACACCGCAGTTTTACAGGTTCACTTTTTTTTTAATCGTTGTCCATATAGGCAATATCGACTTGTAAATGATTAACAATTTGGTCAACATGGCCTCATTTGATAATCTGTTTGCTGCTGCCTGCCGCTGAAAGGCAGCAGAGAGAGGGGGACACTTGGGCAGTACATTTATCCCGGCATGTAATGGGTTTTATAGATGCATTGTGCTTTTTCAGCATTTCAATTCGAAATGTATTACAACCAGTCACAAATGCACTATTGCTCTTCCTACACTCTTTACAGTCAATGATAGTATTATAGTAGACTATAACAAATTATAAAAATAATAATAGAGTAAATGTGTGTATGTATGTGTGTATATCTGTTTATATGTGTGTGTATGTGTGTATATCTGTTTATATATATGTGTGTGTATATCTGTTTATGTGTGTGTGTGTGTGTACATCTGTTTATATATATGTGTGTGTATGTGTGTATATCTGTTTATATGTGTGTGTATATTTGTGTGTGTGTGTGTGTGTATATCTGTTTATATATATGTGTGTGTATATCTGTTTATATGTGTGTGTATGTGTGTATATCTGTTTATATATATGTGTGTGTATATCTGTTTATGTGTGTGTGTGTGTGTACATCTGTTTATATATATGTGTGTGTATGTGTGTATATCTGTTTATATGTGTGTGTATATTTGTGTGTGTGTGTGTGTGTGTATATCTGTTTATATATATGTGTGTGTATATCTGTTTATATGTGTGTGTATGTGTGTACATCTGTTTATATATATGTGTGTGTGTATGTGTGTACATCTGTTTATATACAGTGTATCACAAAAGTGAGTACACCCCTCACATTTCTGCAAATATTTCATTATATCTTTTCATGGGACAACACTATAGACATGAAACTTGGATATAACTTAGAGTAGTCAGTGTACAACTTGTATAGCAGTGTAGATTTACTGTCTTCTGAAAATAACTCAACACACAGCCATTAATGTCTAAATGGCTGGCAACATAAGTGAGTACACCCCACAGTGAACATGTCCAAATTGTGCCCAAAGTGTCAATATTTTGTGACCACCATTATTATCCAGCACTGCCTTAACCCTCCTGGGCATGGAATTCACCAGAGCTGCACAGGTTGCTACTGGAATCCTCTTCCACTCCTCCATGATGACATCACGGAGCTGGTGGATGTTAGACACCTTGAACTCCTCCACCTTCCACTTGAGGATGCGCCACAGGTGCTCAATTGGGTTTAGTCCATCACCTTTACCTTCAGCTTCCTCAGCAAGGCAGTTGTCATCTTGGAGGTTGTGTTTGGGGTCGTTATCCTGTTGGAAAACTGCCATGAGGCCCAGTTTTCGAAGGGAGGGGATCATGCTCTGTTTCAGAATGTCACAGTACATGTTGGAATTCATGTTTCCCTCAATGAACTGCAGCTCCCCAGTGCCAGCAACACTCATGCAGCCCAAGACCATGATGCTACCACCACCATGCTTGACTGTAGGCAAGATACAGTTGTCTTGGTACTTCTCACCAGGGCGCCGCCACACATGCTGGACACCATCTGAGCCAAACAAGTTTATCTTGGTCTCGTCAGACCACAGGGCATTCCAGTAATCCATGTTCTTGGACTGCTTGTTTTCAGCAAACTGTTTGCGGGCTTTCTTGTGCGTCAGCTTCCTTCTGGGATGACGACCATGCAGACCGAGTTGATGCAGTGTGCGGCGTATGGTCTGAGCACTGACAGGCTGACCTCCCACGTCTTCAACCTCTGCAGCAATGCTGGCAGCACTCATGTGTCTATTTTTTAAAGCCAACCTCTGGATATGACGCCGAACACGTGGACTCAACTTCTTTGGTCGACCCTGGCGAAGCCTGTTCCGAGTGGAACCTGTCCTGGAAAACCGCTGTATGACCTCGGCCACCATGCTGTAGCTCAGTTTCAGGGTGTTAGCAATCTTCTTATAGCCCAGGCCATCTTTGTGGAGAGCAACAATTCTATTTCTCACATCCTCAGAGAGTTCTTTGCCATGAGGTGCCATGTTGAATATCCAGTGGCCAGTATGAGAGAATTGTACCCAAAACACCAAATTTAACAGCCCTGCTCCCCATTTACACCTGGGACCTTGACACATGACACCAGGGAGGGACAACGACACATTTGGGCACAATTTGGACATGTTCACTGTGGGGTGTACTCACTTATGTTGCCAGCTATTTAGACATTAATGGCTGTGTGTTGAGTTATTTTCAGAAGACAGTAAATCTACACTGCTATACAAGCTGTACACTGACTACTCTAAGTTATATCCAAGTTTCATGTCTATAGTGTTGTCCCATGAAAAGATATAATGAAATATTTGCAGAAATGTGAGGGGTGTACTCACTTTTGTGATACACTGTATATGTGTGTGTATGTGTGTATATCTGTTTATATGTGTGTGTATATTTGTGTGTGTGTGTGTATGTATATCTGTATATATATATATATGTGTGTGTATATTTGTGTGTGTGTATGGGGCTCTAGAGTGTAATCTTAAATGCAGTGCATTATATTATCGGCTTTACTGTATCGTTTACACAGTCCCAAAATCGCTTGCGGTGCAATCACTGTGTGATTACATGTATACTGATATTTCATTGTCTTAGTTATTTTTATATTTTACTTAACGAAAATATTGTCGTGTTTTTACTTTCATTATCGCCGCACTTTACCGCTAGCATTAGCCACTTGCTACTGTAGAGGGTCGGCTCACTTAGCCGCTGTGCGGTGGGGATGCTACAGGTCTTTTGCTGTGCGGTGGTGGAGGTGTGGGAATAAAAGCACACGACATAGTAGAGTCACTTTAACTGTTTAGTCAGGACTTCCAAGAGCGTTCCAGCACCCGAACTTCCATCCTGGGGCTATACGGCGAGTCTCATATACGAAACTAAACAAACTGCACATAACCAGGTGCTGCATTCTGATTGGCTGAGCTGAATGTCACATACCGCCGCTACAATATTGTCCCATACCGCCGCTACAATATTGTCCCGCCCTTCACTATCTCTGATTGTGTGTTTGTTGTTGAACCACAGGGACACTTTCAGAGTCACGGAGACTTTTTTTCCCCCTCGAACGGCTGGTCGCACCGGTGCGACCTAAGATTTTTTTTAGTCGCACCATTGAGAAATTAGGTCGCATGTGCGACCAAATTGGTCGCACACTAGAGCCCTGTCCTTGCAAACCTGCCATGCACATCATTGTTGTTCAGTGTTCTCCTGATGGTGGACTCATGAACATTAACATTAGCCAATGTGAGAGAGGCCTTCAGTTGCTTAGAAGTTACCCTGGGGTCCTTTGTGACCTCGCCGACTATTACACGCCTTGCTCTTGGAGTGACCTTTGTTGGTCGACCACTCCTGGGGAGGGTAACAATGGTCTTGAATTTCCTCCATTTGTACACAATCTGTCTGACTGTGGATTGGTGGAGTTCAAACTCTTTAGAGATGGTTTTGTAACCTTTTCTAGCCTGATGAGCATCAACAACTCTTTTTCTGAGGTCCTCAGAAATCTTCTTTGTTCGTGCCATGATACATTACCACAAACATGTGTTGTGAAGAGCAGACTTTGGGCACCCTGTTTTATTTAAAGAACAGGGATATATCACTCACACCTAATTGTCATCCAATTGATTGAAAACACCTGACTCTAATTTCACCTTTAAATTAACTGTGAATCCTAGAGGTTCACATACTTTTGCCACTCACAAATATGTAATATTGGATCATTTTCCTCAATAAATAAATGACCAAGTATAATATTTTTGTCTCATTTGTTTAACTGGGTTCTCGTTATCTACTTTTAGGACTTGTGTGAAAATCTGATGATGTTTTAGGTCATATTTATGCAGAAATATAGAAAATCCTAAAGGGTTCACAAACTTTCAAGCACCACTGTATATTTAGTTTTATATTATCAAGGAAATAAAGGATTATTTATAAGATTATTATAAGACTTTAATGTACTGGGCATATGTTGTATTTTGGGCACTCAATCAGGATGTGTTTTATGGTGATTGGCATGACAGTCTATGCAAGTGTGGGGTTTACTCCTAGTATTAAATGTTTGTGTGTTAATCTGGTATGGCCTATTCCAGAGATGGGTCGCACGTAAGTCGCGCACACACAGCGACTTCAGACTCGAACCCGGACTCGTTTCAAATGACTCGGACTCGACTCATGACTCGCAAAAAAATGACTCATAAGCAACACCGTCTTAACGCTCCGGCCGTCTTAACCTGCAACACACGCAATGGGTAAATGTTACAGCCAGCTTCCGGCGTAGTGATGAAGCGTCGCTCCCTACTCCCTACACAGTTTGAAGTCCACTTCACTTGAACATTTTTGTTACCTTTGGATTGGAATCTCACTTAAAATGGTGAAATACCCTACATAGTGCACTTCACAGGAACAACTGGGGTGAATGGAACGCTCCTACAGAATTGGCACTAATGGTTGAAAGACCATTTCTGAACCAATCAGACCTACTGATTTTCATTTTTAGTAAGAAATGCTGTCATTTGCATTTATTCAGTTTGCGTCACACAGATGATGCGTCAATGAAACGCTTGATTGGCTTTCTAACGAGTTCGTGTTTTACTTCACAACCGGGAAAAGTTTGGAGGTTTTTAATTATAAGCACATTTACAAAATAAAAGATTATATTCCTAATGGGACACACGGTTATAAATTTAATAGCATCTGGAAGAACATAAGCTAAGGTAAGCAGTGGTTATGATTTTTTTTGCTGTGTTTTGGATTTTGGCCGCTCTGCAGTGATTTATTGATAATGAAAACAAAACGTATCAGTTGAAGCTTTTAACTGGAACCTTCTTGTTACGGAAATTACATTTATTTGCACAATGACTAGGAAAGTAAAGGCACTAAGTAAAACGGCAAAATACAGTCGCTAATCTGTTGTTTTTTATCTGAACTTACATATTATTTGTTTATTTCTACACTACATTTCCAATATATGTTTTGTGTATATTATATTGACTCGTGACTTGACTCGGACTCATATTTTGTGACTTGTGAACATCTCTGGCCTATTATGTATTTACTGTATATTACTTTATCTGTACATTTTCCATGATGTATTTTAGGTCTGTTCCTGATGTTGGGGTGAATCTCATGTAGTTTATCGTTTGTGTGTATATGCAGCTTGTAAACAAAGTAGAAACTACACCTGGCCAGAGTGGGCACATGTGCCTGGTAAATACTGGAGATAAAAAAAGTGGGTGGACTAAAGACAAAGTATTGTTTATATCAACCGATTTATCTTGGTCAGAATGGCAATGGGCCTGGGTTCCATGCAGAAATCAGTGGCTGCCAACACCAATAATGGATGTTTACATGCCCGGCTGCTATGAGCGGAGATTCGAACTCGGAACGTTCAACAGTGTAATAGACTGCTGTGTCACCCAAGCTCCGAACATATGCTGAATAAATCAATCAGGTTTAGTTTCAAACAATTTAGCAGGGGGACAAATACATTGAAGATGACAGATTCAGACAATATTTCAAATATGAATGTAAATAAAACGTTTTAAACACTGGATTAGGGTGTTTACACAGGGTGCAGGATTGCCTATCCACAAACGGAGCATGACGAGACTTGATTGAGGAAGACATTAGAAGCCGAAACCCAGCAGAACAGTTGGAATTCCACATTCCTTGCCTTTTGTCAGAATGTTATGTGTAGCACATACTAGTATCACAGGTTTGTTTAGTATTAGTGTAGCTTGGCACATCTCCAACCTGCTGAGATTATGCTGCACAAAAAACAACTCAGAATTTTAGGAATGAAAAAAACAATGCAACAATTTACTACCAGCACATCTTTCACACCTATTAGTCATAATCAGCTCTGATCAAGCTTAGATTCCTAGTGGCTTAATTCACTAGGTCTAATTTGTTGTGCATTACTTACTGTCGTCTCCTACTGGTCCTGCTGAGCACTGGGCAGGGGGGTCACGGCCCAAATCGTGCAGCTCCTTTAAGAAACAAATGGAATGTTCAGTGTTTATAGTAAATATGTTTATGTTTAGAGTCAATGCTGTAGACAACATTTTGATTACATCTCTTACATGCAAAGAAACAAACAACCAAACCCTCAGAATGATAAAGGACAGTGAGGGGGGGAAACAAGTATGCAACCTCTTTCATTCTGGATACCTAATATACACCGATCAGTCATAACATTAAAACCACCTCCTTGTTTCTACACTCACTGTTCATTTTATCAGCTCCACTTACCATATAGAAGCACTTTGTAGTTCTACAATTACTGACTGTAGTCCATCTGGTTCTCTGCATGCTTTGTTATCCCACTTTCATGCTGTTCTTCAATGGTCAGGACCCCCACTGGACCACTACAGAGCAGGTATTATTTGGGTGGTGGATCATTCTCAGCACTGCAGTGACACTGACATGGTGGTGGTGTGTTAGTGTGTGTTGTGCTGGTATGAGTGGATCAGACACGGCAGTGCTGCTGGAGTTTTTAAAAACACCTCACTGTCACTGCTGGACTAAATATAGTCCACCAACCAAAAATATATCCAGCCAACAGCGCCTTGTGGGCAGCGTTCTGTGACCACTGATGAAGGTCTAGAAGATGACCAACTCAAACAGCAGCAATAGATGAGCGATCGTCTCTGACTTTACATCTACAAGGTGGACCAACTAGGTAGGAGTGTCTAATAGAGTGGACAGTGAGTGGACAGTGAGTGGACACGATATTTAAAAACTGCAGCAGCACTGCTGTGTATGATCCACTCATACCAGCACAACACACACTAACACACCACCACCATGTCATTGTCACTGCAGTGCTGAGAATGATCCACCACCTAAGTAATACCTGCTCTGTGGTGGTCCTGTGGGGGTCCTGACCATTGAAGAACAGGGTGAAAGCAGGCTAAAAAAATATGTAGAGATATAGATGAACTACAGTCAGTAATTGTAGAACTACAAAGTGCTTCTATATGGTAAGTGGAGCTGATAAAATGAACAGTGAGTGTAGAAACAAGAAGGTGGTTTTAATGTTATGGCTGATCAGTGTATTTCCAACGCATTAATCCGCTTCAGATTTACACATGATATATCTTGACTTACTCAAATATAATATTAAGACCAAACTATGCATTCAAACAAATAGATAAATCATTTAGATACAAACAAATAACAAACATAAGAACTGACAAGCCTAACTTTCCACATGCATCTCGTCCAACCAGTTGTATGAACATGTTTAATCATGAAAACAAGAGAGTAACAAACCACAATGTTTATTAAGGCAGATAAATGTACCTTGGAAACCTTTATTATTTTAATTGTTATGTCATACTTGTGTCTGCTTATGGAATTTAGTTCATTCAGAGCTTCAGTAGTGTTTATGTAGCTGGTATTTTAACACCATGTTTAACACAAGTGTCATTTAATGGCAACAATAGGTATTATGTATCTATCTTTATACAACAGGTAGTTCCGACCTTACAATCTGATTGGTTGAGAAGCGTTCGGTCTTTTCACACCACAACTGTATTACTCCGGTGACACGTTGCCAGTAACGACAAGCTTCATGCACACAAACGCGCACGCAGGCGACACAGACTTTTTTTTCCCGGTCACGTTTTAAATCCGTTATCTGATACACAATCCAGTGCACCGTGTAGGGAACATAAATCAATTGTCTAATTCACTATCTAGTGCACTATGTAGGGAACATATATCCATGATCTTATTTACAATCTAGTGCACTATTTAGGGAACATTAATGTGTTTGTAACGCGAACAGTTAGCTTAATAGCCCAGTTAGCAGCTCCTAAGAGTTCTGTTCTCACCAATATCCTTTGGTGTGTGCGAGAGGTTTTTTTATTTCTTTTTTTCCCTTCGGGGTTCTTGCCTTCTTCTTCTTGTTGTTCTTACCTCCCTGAAATGAGTTTTTGCAACTTGGGATGTCTGCTTTGTAGTGTTAAACTTTATATTCGTTGTGGAACTACTTTTTGGCGGAAGGTATTGTCAATATTAAAGCATATTTATTATGAAATTCAGGGCTTCTTTGATTTATTTTCTTTCTTTATTTTGTAAAAACTGTTGTATAAAAGCAATAGAACACTCGAGGTCATGTGTTATCACGAATAAAATCACAGCCGTGATGTTATTCGCGATAACACACTCCCTCTCGTGTTCTATTGCTTAATTATATTTTGGTCCATTTTATATTTTCATCTTTATTTTTATGGCTGCGAGGTAGGCTAAGACTGTTCTTGTGTAAGAATTTCTTTTATGGTTTCAGGCGTGTGCACTTGTTCTCTTTCCTTGGTGTTCTTGGGGCGTTCCACCAGAATATGTTTTATTGTTACAGGTGTTTGGCAGATCTCACAGGTTGGGGGGTTTCCTCCTTTTACCAGGTGTTGGTGGGTTATTCTGGCGTGGCCAATTCGGCACCTTGTGTCCATGTGTCATCCCTGGTGAATTCTTGGTTTAGCATTGACGTTTGGGTGTATTTCACGAAGTTTGTTGGTGGTCTGGGCCAATTTTGAAATGAGAAAGAAAATCACGAGACATTCTGTGGAATCCACTAGCAGAAGTGCACATGGTTTAAAGAAATTTAAGATCATGGACCAGCATAAAAGCAACAGTAAGGATCAGTTTATGCTTATCCACAAATCGAACCATTTGAACTATTTGAACCATTTACATTTTTGGCATTTAGGAGACGCTTTTATCCGAAGTGACTTACAGTACTGTGACAGTATATTGTCTAAGCAATTGAGGGTTAAGGGCCTTGCTCAAGGGCTCAACCTGGCAGTGGTGGGGTTTGAACCAGTACCTTAACCACTAGGCTACAACTGCCAAATCAAGTATTAACTCCAGCTCAGCTCAAATGAAAGGCCACTTTAGACTCTGACAATGAATAAGAGTGAAGACTTCTGGTTCAGACTCAGATCACACTGGAACAAAATGGGTATGTTGGGTTAATTCTTATGCCATGTCAGCTACTATGGCTATTATCATGGCTGGATACTAGGTTAAGTCTGGGGTCAATTTGCTTGTTGTTTTACTTGGTGGTTAATGTTTGTGTGTCTATGAGGGTGTTAAGTTTAATTTTTTTTTTAAGTGCTAGTGCTTTTTTTAGGTGGGGAAGGGGTTAAAATGGGTATGAGATTTCAGATTTCAGCATCAGATATGATGGTGGACAAAATCCTGACTTCATTTTAAAAACTGCATTAATAGCAGTGTAAACAGAACACCACATTAGATATACTACATTCACAGCATTTAACGTGCACTTTATCCAAAGCTACTTAAAATTGTGACCGAATACACTCAAGAGTTAAGTACCCTTGCTCAGAGACCCAACAGTGGCACCTTGCCAGTGCAGGGGATTGAACCTATGACCTTGTGACTACTAGTCCAGTAGCTTAACCACTAAGCAGCATCGGTACTATATAATATTAAATAGCCATATTTACAAAAAAGTGTGTTCCAAGTTGCCATTTGCACAAAAGGTTCTTAAACAATTGTCTGAGATCCTTTAAAGAAAATAATTCCTAAGCTATATTGATAAATAATTCGATAAACTGTTTTGGTGGTCATGTCATGAATGACATTACATGATTGGAAACATGTAAATAGAGCTCCAAATGCTTAACAGGCAACTTATGCAGTAAAGTAAACACTCTTTTTACTTCCAGTGTTTATATCAACTCGTTTTAAACATGATCACATGTAGCTTACATGCAGATCAACCAAGATTTCAATCATAATGCTGTAACTCAAAAATAATAAAAAGTCTGATACAGTTAACAGCTGGTCTTCTTTTGAACGATGTTGCCATTGCGCCACACAAGATTTCTCAAAAAAGGCCAGCAGCAATGCATGACAACATGAAGGCAGCAGGAACAACTACACAGCCAGCCAATAAACTCCAGCACAATCACGTTCTGTACCTGACGCAATACGTGTTCGCTACAACAGAAGCACATACGAGTCTAGGATTTAGACACTAGCATTTCATGAAATCACAACACTTCTGAACAATTTACTTTGGCCAAGTCAAATTTAACTGCATAGCACTTTTTTCAAGTGATGCCGTCTCAAGGTAGCTTCACAGATTCCAAGACCAATAACACTTAATGAGCAAACCAAGAGTGACTGTCGCAAAGAAAAACAGGAGGAATCGGACTCCTTGGGCAGCCTTGAAGATGATTTCGAATTAAACAAACAGATAGTCGGCAAGCTCCCAGAGGAAACCCAAGCAGACATGGAGAGAACATGCAAACTCCACACAGACAGGACTCAGTCTGCTTCACATGGGAGCCAAACCTAGGTGCTTCCTGCTGTGCGGCGACAGTTCTACTTACTGATCGAGTGTGTCATAGACCACTGAAGTCGTGTCGTCATATTGTAGTGCACGCCATGTTGTTACGCCTATATTTGGTAACCCGGGTCTAAGAGAAATTTTGAATGGGAAAAATGAATGAAGATTTCGCAAATTGCCTCTCTCGCATCCTGTAGTCATAAAAAATGTTGTTTATGGAGATTCTTATGTCTATTATCACTGGATCCTCTGAATTATGAAGTCGTTAAAGAGTCAAAATATGAATATTGCTACATGTAAGCTAATGCTACTGCGCACTGAATTGACGTCACTAGACTGGAAGCCTCTTACATTTTTCTTTTTTTTTCTTTAATAAGCCTCTTAAATAAGCGTACGAAGCAGCGCGATTCACCGGTGTAACAGTGCAGTGATATTCACAAGTTTTACTTTACATTTTTAGTACCTAGCTACATTAAAGTAGAAAGCAAGGACGGTCGGGTGTTACGCCTTTGGTTGTACTCACCAAAAGCGGGCTGCTCTTTCCGGCAATTCGATTGGTGTAGTTCAGTGACATCTAATTAATGCGCAGTAGCATTAGCTTTCGTGTAGCATTATTAGTATTACGATCTTTTAAAAACCTCATGATTCAGAGGATCCAGTGATGTACAGGAGAAAAATGTACACAGGACAAAACGTATAGGGTTCTGAACATGTTTATTTAGCACAGGATGCGTTAGAGTCGATTTTTTGAAAACCCCGTTCATTTTTCCTATAGGAAATCTGACTTCGACCCGGGTCTCCAAACATGGGCATAACGAGGACTACAGAACGACGCACGACTTCAGTGGTCTATTCTTTTTAAATCGAGAGAAAGGATGGCTGTTTCAACAAGATAGGCTCAAACATTCATGCTTATAAATACACATTTTTTGTTTGTATCCATAAGGACTTAAAGTATATAGGGCAGTTCAGTGGTAGAGGTACTGAATTAGTGATCAGAAGATCCTTGGTTTAAGCCCCACCATCAAGTTACCAGTTGGGCCTCTAACCCTTAATTGCTTGAATTGTAAAAATTGCAATTGTAAATTGCTTTGGATGAAGGTGCCCACTAAATGCCATAAACATAGATACTTAGTTTGGATAAATGCTCTGAAAGTATATTAAATACAGAACTACCATTTACCAATCAAGCTAAACTTAATCATTCGTAATGAAGTAAAAATGTACAGTTTAATATACAGTACGTCATAAAAAACCCTGAAATATCTTATTTACTAAAGCATTCAGATAGTCATAAAAAACCCTGAAATATCTTATTTACTAAAGCATTCAGATCTTTTGTTATTTACTAGGTGCTACAGAAATCAGTCCATCTAACAGGTTCTCCCATCTTAAAACTAAACTCTTTTACAGTGACCATTAGATTGTTTAACTCCCTGACAGCTTTCTGAATGCCAAATTTGTCTGAACGACCAACTGTAGGAAGGCTCAGGTGCTAAACTTCTTCCATTCTAAAATTTGAGGTCGTTGTGGTCCAGGAAACATCCAAAAGCCTTAAATAGTTATAAATCTTTGCCATGCCACAATTTGACTGTGGATACATACACCGATCAGCCATAACATTAAAACCACCGCCTAGTTTCTACACTAATTGTCCATTTTATAGACCTCACTTACCATATAGGAGCACTTTGTAGTTCTACAATTACTGACTGTAGTCCATCTGTTTCTCTGCATGCTTTGTTAGCCCTCTTTCATGCTGTTCTTCAATGGTCAGGACCACTACAGAGTAGGTATTATTTAGGTGGTGGATCATTCTCAGCACTGCAGTGACACTGACATGGTGGTGGTGTGTTAGTGTGTGTTGTGCTGGTATGAGTGGATAAGACACAGCAGCGCTGATGGACTGAGAATAGTCCACCAACCAAAAATATCCAGCCAACAGCGCCCCATGGGCAGCGTCATGTGACCACTGATGAAGGTCTAGAAGATGAGCAACTCAAACAGCAGCAATAGATGAGCGATCGTCTCTGACTTTACATCTACAAGGTGGACCAACTAGGTAGGAGTGTCTAATAGAGTGGACAGTGAGTGGACACGGTATTTAAAAACTCCAGCAGCGCTGCTGTGTCTGATCCACTCATACCAGCACAACACACACTAACACACCACCACCATGTCAGTGTCACTGCAGTGCTGAGAATGATCCACCACCTAAATAATACCTGCTCTGTGGTGGTCCTGTGGGTGTCCTGACCATCAAAGAACAGGGTGAAAGCAGGATAAAAAAGTATGTAGATAAATAAATGGACTACAGTCAGTAATTGTAGAACTACAAAGTGCTCCTATATGGTAAGTGGAGCTGATAAAATGGACAGTGAGTGTAGAAACAAGGAGGTGGTTTTAATGTTATGGCTGATCGGTGTACATCAGATTTAAAATGTATTCAGACATCTTGCATGTGATGATTTTTCCTGCTTAACAATAGATTTTTGAAAACTAACCCATGCTCACAAGAGAGCTCCTGCTTTCTGTACGTACACACTTCCATAACGTTCTGAGTTAAAAATAAAAATATGATAAAAACTATATACGATTAGCCAGTACTAAAGGCAACATGCAAAAACAAGTTTTAAAAATGTGTGACAGACCTCCTTTACATGCAGACTAATCATATGGTTGCAAATTAAAAACAAATAATTATGTGGTGTTGGTCTGTATTAATTCGTCACCATCATCAATACCACATTTTAGAGCCCTCGCTTAACCAACTCAATAGTGCTACTTTAAATGTACAGTGACATACACTATTTTAATGGAATATTCTAAATGCTGTCTGTGGTCCTTTGGGGGGAAAGAAATAAGGCAATGAACAGACAAACTGCTCCCATTGCAACTTTGAAATCACTACAGTTAGCGACTAGAGGTGCAAGCTGGCCAGTGATGCCACTACAGATAAGAACTGTGCTATGATAGACAAAACATACCTGATCTGCCCAGTCATGGCTTTAATTTGGCCCCAGTGTTGTAGCATTAGGTGTTAATAGCTCAAAATAGATTTGATGTCAAAAATATATATATTCACTGACAAACACTATATGAATGTTGTTGGCTTCACTTTAAATAAAAATGTTGACCTCTTGTGAACACTCCTTAAAACTCACCAGGTAAAGTTGCATGCTGCAGCTCAGTAACAGCAATTTTGACTAATTTGCACAAGTATCTAAAGAACACTTCATTACAAGTAGACAAGTGAAAGTGAAAACTGACAAATACCAAAGACAAAACTATTTTAGGTTAAGTGAAAGTAAAAGAACCAGCGGAAAGTTTTACAGCAGCTCTGGATACTAATGAAAAATTGAGTATCAACCTGAATGTTACATTTAAAAAGTTTGTTCATTTGTTTATCAGGATTTTAACGTCATGTTTTACACTTTGGTTACATTCATGACAGGAACGGTAGTTACTCATTACACAAGATTCATTAGTTCACAAGGTTATATCAAACAAGTCTTGGATAATTTAGTATCTCCAATTCACCTTACCCGGAGTAAACCCACACAGACACAGGGAGAACATGCAAACTCCACACAGAAAGGACTCGGACCGCCCCACCTGGGTATTGAACCCAGGACCTTCCTGCTGTGAGGTGCCAGTGCTACCCACTTAGCCACCATGCCAACCCCACGTTTAATAAGTAAAACACTTTAGTTTAAAAGCCTGTGAGTAAATAAAATAAAAGTTTAGGATATGAGTAAGCTGTAAATCACTGTGCCACATTAAATACTGGCATAAATCAACAAACTCAAACTAAAACACACATTTGTACTGCCATTTACAAGCCTACATATTCCTATTTTAATTCTTGTATTCATACCTATTTGTATATATCGGTTATAATCTTTATTATTATTATCTGTATATTACCACTAATTACTCATTTATACCTATATCTTGGGGCTGGGCAGTATGACCAAAAATTTACATCACTGTATTTTTTAAGATTCTGACGGTTTCATGGTATATATATTTTTTTATATGTCTGTGGCTTATTCTACTGTCATAAGTACATAAAATATAAAAAGTTTACTTTTCACCATGTAAATCATGAAGGTTTTGAGTACTATAAGCTTTGCTTGGCTCCACAAAATGACACAATATATGATGGAATCAGTACACGTGAAACAAATGCAATAAATACAAAATAATTTTTATTGTTTATTTAATATTTAAGTATTGTACAATTACCGTTAGCTCTCCCTTTGACAAATAAAACAACATCTGCAAACTCTACTGTACAACTTGACCACAGGTCTGTTGTAGAAAAGTGGACAATTTTAAATATATCCACTTCCAGTTCGCTTACAACGTTGGTTTGACGACTGAAAGCTCTGAAAGCTTCTTTCTCAACTGTCTATAGAGGAATATAACAATGGTACGGTATGGCGGTTTTGAAAAATCCATACCGTATGAGGAATCAAAGAAGGTATACCAAATGTTGGACAGTGGTAGCTCAGTGGTTAAGGTACTGAACTAGTAATCGAAAGGTTGCCGGCTCAAGCCCCTCCAGTGCCAAGTTGTCACTGTTGGGCCCCTGAGCAAGACCCTTAACCCTCAATTGCTCAAATTGTATTCCATCATAATTGTAAGTCGCTTTGGATAAATGCGTCTGCCAAATGCCGTAAATGAATGTACTGTCATACCACCCAGCCCTACTATGTCTGATATTATAAATATAACTATATAACAATGTATATTAGATAACGTATATTTATTTCTACATTTATACTTAGATATCTGTATATATTATTTATAAGAATAGATATACTACTGCTTTTATTATTATTAATGTACCAGATGCATAATTTGCACATACTTTTTTGCATATCATATATTGTATATATGCACATTGTAAATTCGCTACACCTTACTTACTTTATTTGTATTTGTATTAGTTTCTCTTCTTTTGCTTGTTAAACTACTGGAGGCCAATAATTTCCCTCAGGATAAATAAAGTATATATCTACCTATCTACCCACCTATCTATGTATCTATCTATCTATCTATCTATCTATCTATCTATCTATCTATCTATCTATCTACCCACCTATCTATCTATCTATCTATCTATCTATCTATCTATCTATCTATCTATCTATCTATCTATCTATCTACCCACCTATCTATCTATGTATCTATGTATCTATCTATCTATCTATCTATCTATCTATCTATCTATCTATCTATCTATCTATCTATCTATCTATCTATCTACCCACCTATCTATCTATCTATCTATCTACCCACCTATCTATCTATCTATGTATCTATGTATCTACAGTGTATCACAAAAGTGAGTACACCCCTCACATTTCTGCAGATATTTAAGTATATCTTTTCATGGGACAACACTGACAAAATGACACTTTGACACAATGAAAAGTAGTCTTTGTGCAGCTTATATAACAGTGTAAATTTATTCTTCCCTCAAAATAACTCAATATACAGCCATTAATGTCTAAACCACTGGCAACAAAAGTGAGTACACCCCTTAGTGAAAGTTCCTGAAGTGTCAATATTTTGTGTGGCCACCATTATTTCCCAGAACTGCCTTAACTCTCCTGGGCATGGAGTTTACCAGAGCTTCACAGGTTGCCACTGGAATGCTTTTTCACTCCTCCATGACGACATCACGGAGCTGGCGGATATTCGAGACTTTGCGCTCCTCCACCTTCCGCTTGAGGATGCCCCAAAGATGTTCTATTGGGTTTAGGTCTGGAGACATGCTTGGCCAGTCCATCACCTTTACCCTCAGCCTCTTCAATAAAGCAGTGGTCGTCTTAGAGGTGTGTTTGGGGTCATTATCATGCTGGAACACTGCCCTGCGACCCAGTTTCCGGAGGGAGGGGATCATGCTCTGCTTCAGTATTTCACAGTACATATTGGAGTTGGTGTCCCTCAATGAAATGTAACTCCCCAACACCTGCTGCACTCATGCAGCCCCAGACCATGGCATTCCCACCACCATGCTTGACTGTAGGCATGACACACTTATCTTTGTACTCCTCACCTGATTGCCGCCACACATGCTTGAGACCATCTGAACCAAACAAATTAATCTTGGTCTCATCAGACCATAGGACATGGTTCCAGTAATCCATGTCCTTTGTTGACATGTCTTCAGCAAACTGTTTGCGGGCTTTCTTGTGTAGAGACTTCAGAAGAGGCTTCCTTCTGGGGTGACAGCCATGCAGACCGATTTGATGTAGTGTGCGGCGTATGGTCTGAGCACTGACAGGCTGACCCCCCACCTTTTCAATCTCTGCAGCAATGCTGACAGCACTCCTGCGCCTAGCTTTCAAAGACAGCAGTTGGATGTGACGCTGAGCACGTGCACTCAGCTTCTTTGGACGACCAACGCAAGGTCTGTTCTGAGTGGAACCTGCTCTTTTAAAACGCTGGATGATCTTGGCCACTGTGCTGCAGCTCAGTTTCAGGGTGTTGGCAATCTTCTTGTAGCCTTGGCCATCTTCATGTAGCGCAACAATTCGTCTTTTAAGATCCTCAGAGAGTTCTTTGCCATGAGGTGCCATGTTGGAACTTTCAGTGACCAGTATGAGAGAGTGTGAGAGCTGTACTACTAAATTGAACACACCTGCTCCCTATGCACACCTGAGACCTAGTAACACTAACAAATCACATGACATTTTGGAGGGAAAATGACAAGCAGTGCTCAATTTGGACATTTAGGGGTGCAGTCTCTTAGGGGTGTACTCACTTTTGTTGCTGGTGGTTTAGACATTAATGGCTGTATATTGAGTTATTTTGAGGGAAGAATAAATTTACACTGTTATATAAGCTGCACACAGACTACTTTTCATTGTGTCAAAGTGTCATTTTGTCAGTGTTGTCCCATGAAAAGATATACTTAAATATCTGCAGAAATGTGAGGGGTGTACTCATTTTTGTGATACACTGTATGTATCTATCTATCTATCTATCTATCTATCTACCCACCTATCTATCTATCTATGTATCTATGTATCTATCTATCTATCTATCTATCTATCTATCTATCTATCTATCTATCCGTCCACCTGTCTACCTATCTGTCTACCTATCTCTAAAGTGCCAGCTTGACTCGTCAAACTTGAATCTTAGACAATTTATCTAAAAGTTGTTTAAAATTCTAGGTCTCTTGTGTAAAAATGTACATGTTATAAACTAACGTTCGACTTTTAACAGCCAACACTAGGTGGCCGCGTTTAATTAAAACAGTAGCATAGTGATACATAAAGAAATGTTGTTACTCCGTCTGTCGTATGCGGTTCAGGGCGCAGCCATTATATGTAGAGCTGACGTTAGGTAACGTGCTGTTAGCCTCCTAGTTACCCAATGCTAGCCCGAAAATCCGCCTGCTCAGACACCAGTTTACTACTTATAAGTCCGTTTCGCATTAAATAGAAACGAGTAAAGTTTATAGTTTGGTGCCATATATGTTTTTGCTCAAACTATACCAAGTATTAGTCACCATTGTGAGAAATTTAAAGCAGGCCTTAGCCGGTGTTATACTATCTATGCTAAGCTAGGTAGCAAACGAGCGATGTGTCGTTGGCGAATGATTCGGCTCTTTTCGTTGAAGGCTCGGAGCGACTCGGGCAGAAGTGCCGAATGGAAATAGATCTGACAACTTTATGATGGGGAACCACTTAAGCATTTTATTAATAATACAGAACAGGTTCATTGGTTAGTAGATCTGTAAACATTTAAACATATACAGGGCAAATGTGTGCACAACTAACTTGTATACGTTAATTATAATTTTTAACGTTTTTTTTTAAAGTGTTAATAAATTTTGCCCTATTTATATTGTTGTGACATTAGATCAACAGAAAAGTAAGTAAAAATCACTAAATCCAAATACAGACCCAATTGTTATACATAGCAATCCTATATTTTGGTGTTTAGGCAAACGTCTGGTTCATTCTGAACTGCTACTTAAATATAAAAATGTGTTATAATATTTTAACAATTTCTAGTTGCTTGATGTTTCCTATAGAACAGTTAATATTGCGCAACCTTTTGACTATTTCAGACAGGTTTTTAAGTATTTTAAGTTGTTTTTCAAGACGATCAGCACACTACATATAAATTAAATGCTTTTGGTTTGAGAATTATCAGCATTTTTTAACCTTCCACCACAACTGAACGAAGAGTCGTTCGGAGCCGATTCATTTTCTATGCAGAGTCAATTTCATATGAATCACTAAACATAGCAGGAATCACTATAGCAAACGAGCTAACGAGTCCCGGTAACCGGCTAGCTAACTAAACGCACGAAACACTTTCTTTTAATATGGTAATTGATTAAAGTTTAGCAAACAAGATCGACGTATTGATTTATAAAGTCGTCTACTTTGCGCAAACGGATTATAACCGAAAACGGTTCGACTTGAGCAACACGACACACGTTGGCCGTGTCTCAAACGGCATCACACGCAGTACTCAATAGTGTGTAAAAGTGTAATGACAGATTAGAGCGTAGTGCACTACCTAGTGCGGTAACATGCGGTTACAAGGCGGATTGAGACGCAGCCCAAAACTAGATACTACACGATGGGACGCTGAAGCTAAACCAGCTAGCGTTAAACTGAGCGGCCCGAATTGTGAGTGATCGCGCGAAAATGAACGACAACGTATCTCTAACTGTTAAATCGTTAAAAAGCCCGATAAACAGGCACTTTAAATCAGTCTGGATGTTTGAGAAAGTCGAAATGCGAAACAAGCAGGCCTTAGGCAGCGACTCACTTCCTCCCTTACCTTGTGAATTCTTTTCAGTGCCATTGTTGTGCCGCTGTCAGTAAAAACGCTCGATTATTTAACAAAAAACAATCGATTCTTCTCTACAATCCAGTCCGAAACGGTGCGAGAAAAATACACCTCAGATTTAACCTTCCTCCAAACGTGATCTGACGTAAGGAAACCCGGTTGATGTCCAATTTTGAAGGCGAAACTGAAAGGTAGCGACGCTCCGAGTAATAGCACTCCTTCCTCCTGCAGCGGCGGCCGCTACCAAATCACACACATTATCCCTCCTCTAATCACACTCCTCCGCCTAGTCACTTCATCCAACCCGAGCGCTCGGTGCAACCGCGTCTTAAACTGCACCGAGTTCAACATCTAGTCTACTACCTAGGGCGTGAAACCTTATAATCAGACGCGTTATCTCGTGTCCCTAAATAGGGTGTAACGAAACAGTTTGGAATGTAACCATCTCGCCGGGTCTAATGAACATGTGCAACTGTCAAATTTGGAGCCAAAATGGCAGCTCATGGTTGTACATAGTAAACGGTTTTAAATGCAAGTATGAGCCAGAATGGAGACCATGTTTCGTGAGAACCGGTTCCCGTTTCCAAAGGACAGGAAAAGCAGGTTTGGTTTTATAAAGGCCCATGAATAATATTAAAATATGCGACAGTTTGCAAGGGTTTAGACAGGCTGTTAAGGAATGGTTGTATGAAAAGGGAACGTTTGCTAATTAAAAGTTTTAATAATGTTTATGAATTAAATTGAATATATTGTGTTATGTTATAATGATTATATTACGATGTCATGCTTGCTATGCTGCTGATTGTTGGACCTGATTATGTATAGGGACCACAATGGAAATAAGTCTATGGACTTTTTGTGTTATCCCTGACTGTTTCAGTTTTTTATAGGAGGTATTGTATCTATTTATAAAATATGAAATGGTTCAATAAAATCAAAATCAAATCAATACACAAATATAGGCAAATGTGGATATTATGAACATAGTAAGTTCATTACAGTCAAGCGATTGAAGTAACACAACCTATTTTTGTATTCCGCACTTGTATTGCGTTCACAAGTTGGGCCAAGGCGGAGGGATATCTTATGCATAGTATTTTTAGTGTATCGCGGTACAATACGAGAATCTCGCAAACCGCTCGAAAAAGAACCGCACTAATGCACAGTACGTCATTAACCCTATCGTTACACAGGTGCATGCGTATGTGTGTTTGAGTTGTTGTCATGTTTAAGGACATACCTATCCTTAAAACCTAGACAGGCAGTTGTAGCCAGCGGTTAAGGTACTGGACTAGTAATCAGAAGGTTGCTGGTTCAAACCCCACCACTGCCAGGTTGCCACTGTTGGGCTCTTGAGCAAGGCCCTTAACCCTCAGTTGCTTAGACTACTGTATACTGTCAAAGTACTTTGAGTGGCTTTGGATAAAAGCGTCTGCTAAATGCTGAAAATGTAAATGTAAAAACCTGGCTAATAAGATCAAATGCTCCTGTAAAGCTTCAGAGGTGAGTGGCTTGGAGCAAGAGGGTCCTGGGTTCAGTTCCCAGGTGAAGCGGTCCGGGTTCTTTCTTTATGGAGTTTGCATGTTCTCCCCGTGTCCGTGTAGGTTTCCTTCAGGTGCTCCGGACATGCAGTTAGGTTATTTGGAAATACCTAAAAATAAAGTAATAAAATAAAGTCCCCCTAGGTACTAGTGTGTGTGTCTGTGTGTGAATGTGTGTATGTGTGTTTGCCCTGTGATGGACTGGTGACCTGTCCGCAGTGTTTCCTGCCTTTCATCCAGTGAATCGGAGCCACTGTGACCCTATAGTCTTATAGTCTACGTTGGGCCTTTGAGAATGGACAAAAAATCTCATGAACAAATGAAATTGAATACATTTTCTATTTTGTTACACTTTTTAAATCAAAAAATTATATTCTTGAGTAATATTTTTTGTCTAATTACTAATGTGGCTGAGCAGTGACAAAAGCATTTTACTGCCAGATGTACTGTGTATGACTGTAAACTGTGTATGAATATGTGACAAATAAACTCATTTGATTTGAAAATTTTGAGCCAGTCCTCACTAAATAGGTACAGATTCCAACAGAAACACTCCACATAAGAATGGAAAGCATATATAAGCAACTATACTCTTCAGAGCTTACTACTCAGTTTTGAAACATGGGTATGGCAATTTACTTCCATTTTTTAATTGTACTTCCCACGAGCAAGAAGGGCAAATAAAAGTTAGTTTGAACACAATATCTTTTGTCATCCCTGCTGAAAGTATAATATTATTTGTGTCAATGGGGTCAGAGAATTTTTTTTTGAACACTTGGGGTTTAGGAGACAAAAAGGTTGAGAAACGCTGTGCTAGACCAAGGTTGACACTGTCCACAGTCAAGTTAGCTTCACATATACATGGTTGTTGTAAATGTTCCAAAATCGGCACTTTATAGCAAGGTAAATCACCAAAATAATGACATGTTGGGTTTTGTTTAAGTTATTAGAAGACCTTGTCCTATTAGAATTTGCAGCTGATCTGATGTTTTAACAGCGTTTGGTCATTAGTTTTAAGTGTAGTACCAATACATAATATTACAACCCGTATCAATAGGGTCTGAGAATTCTTTTGAACGCTTGGGGTTTAGAAGACAAAAAGGTTGAGAAACGCTGTGCTAGACCAAGGTTGACACTGTCCACAGTCAAGTTATCCATGGTTGTTGTGGATGTTCCAAAACAGGCACTTTAAAAGCAAGGTCATAGCCATGAATTGAACATTTGTTGGGTGCAGCAAATGGGAACACTGATGGACAACATTACACAAGGCTAGTGAGCAGAATATGATTATTTATAATTTTTACGTCAGTATACAGTGGTACCTTGTAACTCAACATACCCTAAATTCAAAATCTCTGAAACTTGACGAGAAATGTTTACCCTTAAACTCAACGTTTACCTTAAACTCACTGTGTTCAGTTTTTTTCCATTAATTTATTTAATTTCAAATTCACAATGAACTGCCGCTTTGTTCAGCACTTGGCTTGAGCGGTGCGGTAAAACATCATCAAAGTGTGAATATGAGACAAATCTGCATTTGTGTGGAATAACCGTCAAATTCCACTCTGAGAGCTCCACATGTATCTGTGTTTAGCTTTTTCCTCACTGTTTCACTTTTAAACTTGTGTTATAGCTCAGGGTGCTCAGAAATTGTGAATCAGCTTTTCCGCGCTTATCATTAAAAAAAACTAAACTTCTCTTAATTATTACTGCTCATAAGTTCTCTCCACTAATGAAATTCCCCATTGTTTTAGTACAATAAGTCACGTTAAGCTTTGTGCACCGTCAGACTCCATAGGAAATAACGTTGTATTTAACGTTGTAATTGTATTTAACTGTTTTGCAATTGTATTCCAGTTTTTTAATATTATATTTGTGTTATGTTAAGTGTATAAGTGTCAAAAACAACCCCATTACTTTACATAAGCCTAAAATACATGCAGTTCCACGGGACCATGGAACGCATTAACAGGTTTGCCATACATCCTTATAGGAAAAAATACCTTGAAACTCAACGCCTTTTAAACTCGCTGCCGCTCCTAGAACCAATTGACGTCGAGTTTCAAGGTACCGCTGTATTGGGTGGATATTTTAAGGATATCTGAATATTGAATGTATATTGTGATTACAGCCTTGCCCTAAAGCTTTGGTTAAGTTTATTGCAGATCTCATCATGTACACAGACTGAGGGCGGACGCGCGCACCTGTATGAGAGTCGGGAGCGCGCAGACAGGGAACCTCCACCGGATGGCAGCACAAGGCCGCGCCGGTGAGCGGCGTGCGTGGGCGTTCCTGCCTCCGCCATCATGTCGGGGTGGTGCACAAACTCCGTGCAGAGGAAATCCCGAAGAGAAGAGTACGACTAACCTGGAGACCCCCGTCGTTCTTTACGTTATTATCACTATCTGTGCATTTTTGTGGGTTTAATTAGGTCTGATCTCCGGGACACAGTGCAGATCTGCTGCTGATCCTCCGGCTTCCTTCCTCTAGTGACACCGGTACCGAGTGATGCTGCTGCCAGTGCGGCCCGCGCTGCCCACCTAAACCACCACTGACCGTTATCATGTCCAACTCAGACATGGGTCTCAACCCCACTGACAGGGTGATCAGATGTGAGTGTCTGACTTGTTTTTATTTATCTATTGAGTGCAGTGGCTCCTGTTGGTTGGTTGGTTGTTGTTTTGAAGCTCCTGTGCTTGGGACTGATATTAAATCACCAAAATAATGACATGTTGGCATTTGTTTAAGTGATTGAAAGACCTTGTCCAGTTGATCTGATGTTCTAACAGTGTTTGGTCATCACTCTTAAGTATACTACCAATACATATGGACAAACAAACCAGAAAAGTGTGGGTTTAAGATGGCCAGAAAGAAACAGAGGCTTAACAGCAAAGATTTTACCATTATTACTTTATTAAACAATAAACAATGACTCAATAATAATAAGCTGTTTTAGTGTCAACCACCAGCCTCACTTGTATTGTCATTCTTCTTCCTCGGCCTTTGTCCCGTTCGGTTGCGGGGTCGGCTCTCGGCGGATCATGATCCGCATTATTGATTTGGCACAATTTTTACGCCGGATGCCCTTCCTGACACAACCCTCCCTATTTATCCGGGCTTGGGACCGGCACTACAATGCACTGGTTTGTGCATTTTAGTGGCTAGGTGCATACAGGACAATTCAGTGTCTTCAATTAGCCTAGCTGCATGTTTTAGGACTGTGGGAGGAAACCGGAGCACCCGGAGGAAACCCACTCAGACACAGATTGCCCCACCTGTGGATCGAACCCAGGACCTTCTTGCTGTGAGGCCACAGTGCTACCCACTCACTTGTATTGTCATTAAATCACCAATGTTGGCATTTGTTTAAGCGATTGGAAGACCTTGTCCAGTTGATCTGATGTTCTAACAGCGTTTGGTCATTAGTTTTAAGTGTACTCCCAATACATATAGACAAACAAACCAACAAACAGTGGGTTTAAGATGGTCAGTGATTGTCCTTGTTACACAGAAACTTGATGCAAAGATTTAACTATTATTACTTTAATAAATAATAAACGATGAATCAATAATGAGCTGTTTTATTGTCAGCCACAAGCCTCACTTGCATTTTCATTAAATGCCCAAAATAAGCAAATTGAATTATTTGGGACTTGACATTTATCGTTATTACTATTATAAATAATAAACAGAGGTTCAGTGTTTTGAATAGATGCCATTAGTCTTTTTTTGTATTGATATTTGAAAGCAAATTAAATAACCTGTGATTATAAAACCAATTAAATTTAATTATGCACAAATAATGACATTTCATATTAGTATTATTATTGTTGTGAAGTATCTGCTCCTAGCATTTAATAGCACTTTCAAAGATTTGCACTTTACCCATGGTCCTGGTACTAATACACCTCAAACCATGACAGACCCTGACTTTTGAATTCTGCATTGGTAACATGTCAAATCACAGGACTCATTCCAGTTTACATAACTCCAGGGGCGGCACGGTGGCTCGGTGGGTAGCACTGTCGCCTCACAGCAAGAAGGTCCTGGGTTCCATTCCCAGGTGGGGCGGTTCGGGTCCTTTCTGTGTGGAGTTTGCATGTTCTCCCTGTGTCTGTGTGGGTTTCCTCCGGGTGCTCCGGTTTCCTCCCACAGTCCAAAGACATGCAAGTGAGGTGAATTGGAGATACAAAATTGAATCTTGTGTAATGAGTAACTACCGTTCCTGTCATGAATGTAACCAAAAGTGTAAAACATGACGTTAAAATCCTAATAAACAAACAAACAAACAAAACTCCATCTCTGTTGAGTTTGAGCCTATAGAAGTTGGCAGCATTACTAAATGTTGTTGCTATATGGCTTCCAGACGAGGATCTTACAGTGTTTCCAAGCTCATGTGGTTATATTCACTGCAGAATGTTGAAATGGAATATTTAATGCGGTGCCATCAGAGGGATTTAATGTCATGGGTATTCTGTGTTGATTTTCAGCCTAGCTTTTTACACACAAGATTTCTGAATCTGTAATAATGTTGTGGACTGTAAATGGTGAAATACCCATATTTGTCCCCAGTGTGTCCCCCAAGTGTGCAAAGAAAAAATAAGTTAATCTCGGAATCACTGGGTGCATTGCTGTAACACACACCCGACACCCCCCCAGACATAGCCAATCCTCTGTACCTGTAAAGAACAGTTTACAAACTGCTTTCTGTTTGAACTGCATTGGCTGAACAGCCTAGCCTTTGGGAGATGACACTGCCGGTCAGGAAAGGGCATCTGGAGTAAAATCTGTGCCAAGTCTGGTATCCAGACCAGAATGATCAGCAAAGTGACCCCTAAATACAGGAGCAGTTGAAAAAAAATACAGGGATTAGTGAGCAGTGATTGTAGAACTACAAAGTGCTTCTATATGGTAAGTGGAGCTGATAAAATGAACGGTGAGTGTAGAAACAAGGAGGTGGTTTTAATGTTATGGCTGATCGGTGTATATGCTCAATGGATATAAGACACGTCAAAGATGATCTTGCGCTGGAGCTAAACATGACAAATGTCATTGTTGTTTTGTATGCTTAAGCCTCTCATTTTATGGGCTTTACTGGATAACTGGCATTAAATAATCAATGTTTTTAATCAATCTCTTACATTTGGAAATGGGTAAATAATAGCTCTTACGTGTGATCAGTAGTCAGTGATTGTTAAATCTATCCTGCCCAGAAGCTTAACATCTTATTGTTAAAACTAGTCACCAGTTGATACCTTTCTGATGTTTTATCAGTGTTTTCACATTATCCTTGACAGTGTTTGTTTCTAAAGTGAAGTGATGAGCAACTATAAGACCCATCACTGATCTTTTAGAAGTTCAACAGATCTCATTATTATTTTTACACAATAATCTACAGTAATGTTCCAGTGTTCTGCTGTTACTCCTGTTTATATTGCGTTTATATTTAGCATATTAAATTATTAGTCCCTGTCATTTTATTATTATAATTATTTTAGTGGTAACTGTTGCAGATTTATTAGCCCCATCTATCCAGCCATTAAGTTTGACATTTGGCAAATTTTAAGTTAATTTACACTATAATTTCTTTTAACCAATAACCGACTGTCAGTAGTTGATGGTTAACTGATAACCAAGCTTTTAGCATCCCAATAACATATAGAACACATAACAGAGTTCATATAGTTTCATGTCAACAAATCTTCATGCTTTAATGCAATTACATTTATAATCTTTCCTGACCGAGGAGGGCCGTACCTAGCACACGCCCCCTCCAACACATGTGCAGTTGCCAACTGCTTCTTTTCACCTTGCCAGAGATTAGTTTCCACAGGGAGACACACACTGCTCTTCATTATTTACCAACTCTGTGCAGGCTCCTTTGACCCGCCAGCAGAGGCCACAATTGCAGCAGTAATAAAAAATGTCTTTAATCAACCCTCTCGACAGACACAGCCAATCATGTCTGTGTAGGCACTCGGCTGGTATATAGCACATCATTAAAGCATGAAAGTAGATGTTATACGTATTTTATACAGTTCATTACACACTTCTGCTAAGCATTCTAATCATAATGCATAAAATGCAGTCTGTATTTTAAACCTGGTCCTGACAGCATTGCAGTAGTTATTATAAGATGATAATCAGAGTTTCACCTTTATCCTGGAACATGATGCCAAATCATTGCAAATCTTACATGTAATTGATTAATTATTGACATCCCTGCTTTTTAAAGTATTCCTGCTATTAAACTGTTATTGATAGTAAGTACATTAATTGTTTTTCACAGGTTCTAAACATGACATTTACTAGCATTTTATTAAATGGGATTATGAAAAGTGTATTTGTAATCTATTTTTTATTGTTAGTTCTAGGGATGTAACGATACACTCTACCCACGATGCGATACGATTCACGATACTGGGTTAACAATACGATTTTTTTTAGCGATTTTTTTAAACAAAATGAAATTGAAGACAAATTACAACAAAGTTTCCTTTTATTATTTCTCTTTAAAAAAATAACATAAAATACTGTATTTGTGCTTATCTTTTATTTATTTAAATAATGTGTGAGTAGGTACAAACTATGCCAAATAATGCTTATTGTGTAAAAAAACAAATGAAATTTTAAAACAATAAATGAATAATAAATAAATAAATGAATAATACAAATAAAGAAAGTATCCTTACATAAATAAATTTGGCTGGAAAATCCCCTACCTGGCAACTTTGTGAAGTGCCGTCAACCAGGCGAGGTGAATAGCGCCAGTGCCCTCTGCTGTTTAAAGTGAATATTGGATTCATCTTAAATAAATAACCGATTAGAATCATTGATTATGTAGGATTACCAGTATTAAATAGTCAGTGATAAGGCTATTTATGATCCTAAGCATTAGGAAAACATTACAGACCATTTTATTATTATTATTATTATTATTATTATTATTATTATTACATGTTTAGCTAATTTGTTTAGTTGTTACATTTGGAAATAAGAAAATAGTTTGTTTTAATGATCAGTAATTGCAAATCTCAGCACTGATCTTGAACAGGAGCCAGCCAAGACAGAGCACATCATTAATACTTAATTTGGTATGGACAAAGGATAAATGATAGGTTTGATGTTTTATGGATATTATTTTTTCGTCTTAAGAGTGGATTTGATTTTGTTGTACTGAATGGCCTTATTGGGTGGCATGGTGGCTTAGTGGGTAGCACTGTCGCCTCACAGCAAGAAGGTCCTGGGTTTGATCCCCAGGCGGGGTGGTCCAGGTCCTTTATGTGCGGAGTTTGCATGTTCTCCCCATGTCTGCGTGGGTTTCCTCCGGGAGCTCCGGTTTCCTCCCACAGTCCAAAAACATGCAGTCAGGTTCATTGGAGACACTGAATTGCCCTATAAGTGAACGTGTGTGTGTGTGTGTGTATGTATGTCTGCCCTGCGATGGACTGGCGTCCCGTCCAGGGTGTTACTGTGTGCCTTGCGCCCATTGAAAAGCTGGGATAGGCTCCAGCACCCCCTCCAGCGACCCTGATTGGATAAGCGGTTAAGAAAATGAATGAATGAATGAATGAATGAATGGCCTTATTTGTTCTGTAAAAGGGTCAGGTCTAATCACTATCAGGGATGATCTTTCACAGGGTAATCATGACTATTATGATTATTGTTGTTGCTATTAATATGATTGTTTGGGCAGCACGGTGGAACGTCGTGTATTGTGGGTGCCACACAGCACCACGGCTCTGGGTTTTGCAGCCACTGTCTGTTTGCGCTTTTCCACCAAAAGAACCATGGTTCTTGAACCGGTTCTGTTCAGGTTTCTTAGAACCTTGGTGTTCTGTAGAGAACCGACCCGCGTTTCCACCAGTTTTTGAGAACCAAGCCTGCGTCATCAACGGTGGGCATTGCTTAATGAAAGTTAAGAGCAGTAACATGATGGCGGAGCATGTAGATTATGAGCGAGCATTTGTGCTGTTGTTACAGATGTTCGTTTTTATGTAAAAAGCATCGATCAGTTATTGGTGATAAGAAGACGTAGACGTGTTTGTCGCAGATGTTGTTTTCTTTAGTTTATTGACGTGAGAAGCGTTTTGCGCTTTGCTCTCACCGCGACTCTCGGCGCAAACAACCGATTTGCCCAGTGCTCTGCTTGAGCGATAAAACATCACTAAAGTTCCACGACACGAATAAACATCTGTGTGAAATAACCATCAAATCTACTCTATAACACAACATGTATCTGTGTTTAGCTGCATTTACTTCACGTGTGTTGTTTATGCAGCTTGGGGTTCTAAATCTTCTCGGGAGAGTCGAAAAAGCTTCACGTGAAAATAAAGCATAACGTGGCTGAATGTACGACATAGAAACACCACATTTCTCACTGTTATTACTGGTTATAAGTGCTATGTACTGGTTATAAGTGCTCTGTACTGCCCAAATTCATCGGTCATTGTTTTAGTACAACAAGCCACGTTACGCTTTATTTTACACGGTAAGCGTCTTTCGTTCTGTCCGGGTCACTTTTACCACCTCATATCACACAGTTCATCTTTTTTAAGGCACTCTGAAAATATCAGTGGCAAACTGGCTCAAAATTTAATCAGGTGAAGTTTATAATGCAGCGACAAGCTCCATACGAGACACCAGCACAGAGGTTTAGCAAAGCACCCAAACCTCTAGACTGTGACACGCCCACCGATTACGCCACGGTTCGTGCTGAAAAACCAAGTATTCTGTGGTGCCAGATTAGAATGCTAGTTCGCTGTCTGGAACCTCTTTTTTTCAGTGAAAACACGCGGAACCGGTTCAAAATCAAGTTCGCGAACCAGAACCGGAACCGTTTCGCGTCGGTGGAAAAGGGGTATCAAAGAGGTTGACAGTTCTTTCCATATTCGGTGGTGTTTTCTTGGTTTACTCGGTTTCCATTAGAACGTCCAAAAACATGGAAAAGATCATTTGCCCATAGGTGTATGTGCGGGAATTAAGTAAGTAATTAATCAAACCCATTAAAAAATAATGTATTTTCCTTATTAATAATTTGGTAAAGATAAACAAAAATGAATCAGTAATCTAAAGTTTTGTTTGTGCCATAAATGTGCCATAAATGTTTTCACCATGCAAAAAGATAAAGCAAGTGAATGGCGGATATGATATCTAATGCTCCATCTCTACCATCACCGGCCTTTCCCCCTTATTTTTCTCAGTAAAAGCTGATAGGCTGAACGCTGGAGGCTGGCTAATGAGCTGTGCTTCAGCGCATCTTTCTGCTAGTGGTGAATGCATGAATTGTTACAGTGTGCCAGCAGAGAGAAAGGGGAAGAAAAAGCAGGAGCTGGTGAGAGAGAGCGATCAGCTTCATGTTGTTCCGATGAAATGCTTTTCTTGCCACTTTCAGAATGACAGCAGCGAGAGGAAGACCGAAAGGTAGAGCTGGGTTATATTGTGGTTATGGCTGTGTGTTGCTGTGTGGTTAAGCTGTAGGGATTGTACAGTAGCATCTCACTGTTTAACGGATCGATGCTGCGCTGTATCTCGTGACTTGGGAAATGCAGTGAGAGACTGATCATAACTGATGCTACAGAGATGCTCTGCTTCGTGTGTTGATTTAGATAGGAATTTCTGTTTGTTGAGCATTATTGGGGAATGTAACTGGACTGGGTTACCTGATTCTGCTTTTACTGACAGTAGCCAGCATAAATGTGTCACATATAGACATACATTGATCTGATTTTTTATTTAGTGTTGATATCAGAGCTCTAAATATTAGCATCTTGACAGTAAAGATCTGATACTGGGATTATTATAAAGGCTGGTCAGCTCTAAAATGTCTAACAATCTGATGTCTCAACACCATCGATGTCTTATATTTTATCATTCTGTAATATAGTATGATATCTAAGCAATAAAATTTTTATTTAATATGCCTTTCCCCACCAGAAATGTACTTACACAACATACAAACTAATGGTGGAGCTTCTAATTGCAACTTTTCACTTACCAGCGATGGGGTATCACAGAGAGCAGTATCGTGTACTGAGAGTTACTCACAACTATCTGACCATGAGGAACCCATTTGACCATTCCCACCATCAGACACAGCCAGTTGTGTCTGTATGGGCGTCCAGCCGGTTCAACATCTGAGATTTTGTCGAACTTGTTTTATTTTTTGCATGTTGCAATTTTATTTATGCATTTTCTCCCCCTTTTTCCCCCAATTTAGAGTAGCCAATTTGTCTTCTGCTGCTGGAGACCCCGATTGTGTTTGAGGAGGGTATCTAATCTAGTTGTATCCAATTGCCCTGATTGCGTTACGCTTCACCTCTACCGATACAACCCTCCACTGTTGACTGAGGAGCTTCGCAACTGACACACACCCCCTCCGACACGTGCGCAGTACCGACTGCCTCTTTTCACCTGCAAGAGGCGAGTTCATATGCGGATCAGCCTTGTGCACGGAGAGCCACATCCTGATCAGCATTATTCCCCGCCATCAATCAGCCAGCAGAGGTCGTAATTGCACCAGTTATGAGGAACCCTGGTCTGTGGTATTTTACCACTGCGCCACCTGAGCGGCCGAGGAGGGTATATTTGACAAACAAACCCTCTGATGCATGCACAGTTCATCTACCCCCTCTTATTTGCCCATACTTCGGTGCATTACACTGACTCCCGTGTTTGTTCACCAATCAGGGTGCTTGTCAGGTCCGGTCCTTTCCTGATCTTTTCCCACCCAGCATACTTTAGTGCCCAATCTTGTCTGCTGCGGGCTCTGCCAATTGTGCGTGCTAGAGGGTGCCAAGCTGACCGGAAATAGAGCTGAGATTCAAACTTGGGGAGTTTAGAATCCCAACGCTGGTGCACTAGCGGAATATCCTGCTGTGCCACCTGGGTGCCCTTGAACTAGTTTTTATTTAGATTACGTGATTGGAACTAGTGGCGGTTGGCATATATAATGTATAATATAGTATACTGTAGTCAGGGCATTAAAAGTGCAACAACATTAGTGCAATAACAATAATACTGTACAATAATTAACAACAAATAACCTAATTAAGGGATATCTATGAGCCTACAGATGCAGGTGCTAATCACTGTTTATTTGTCAAATGGCACCATGTGACATTATACATTTCAAAAAAAAAATCTGGCTTCTTTAATATATTTTTTTTAAATAACAGGTACATAAAAGTCCACATATTGGCTGCAAGGAGTTTTGCATGTTCTTTCCATGTCTGCATGGGTTTTATGTGGTTACTTTGGTTATCGTCAACCTCCCAAACACACCAAAGGTGGACTGGTCACTCTAACCTGCCTCTAGGTTTGAATGAGAGAGTGAATGTTTGGGTTTGTGTTGCACTGTAATAGATTGGCTCTGTGTTTAAAGTGTACATCTGCTTCCCAGAGGGGTCAGACCCACCACAACACTGACCAGGATAAAGCAATAAGTAAAAATATAGTATGTTTTATATAGAATAGACATTTAGGCAGTTGGATAGCTTGTGGACAGAAGGGAAGGAAGAAGGAGAAAAGAGAAAGGGAGCAGGGAGGGTTTAATTGGGATCCACTCTAAATGGGCTATCCCTCACCAAGGGACTGCGGCCGACCAGAATAGTTTAGCAATATGTGCTATTCGGCATGAAATAATTATATTACAGCATATGCTGACTGTAAGATTGCTTTAGCGGTGGGTTGTGGAGTGTTTGTAGAGGATCTAAATGGAAATAAAGATGATGTGAGGCTCACAACAAGGCTGACAGGAGGAGCCACAGATGGAGGGACAGACCAGTTAAAGAAGAGAACAGAGAGTGTGGGTGTCACAGTGCTCTGCGGTTCTGGAGACATGGGTTCGTTCCTAGATGTTGGTTAGTCCTGTGTTCCTGTTTTCTATCATGACCCAAATACCTATTCCATTAGGTGAAGCAGATTCTTTACATAAACGCCTAGATGTGGGATAGAAGTGGAGCAGCCTAGTGGTTAAGGTGCTGGACTAGTAATTGATCAAGTCCCACCATTTCCAGGTTGCCACTGTTGGGCCCTTGAGCAAGGCCCTTAATCCTTAACTGTTCAGACTGTATACTGTCACAGTACTGTAAGTCACTTTGGATAAAAGAGTCTGCTAAATGCCAACAATGTAAATATGAATGATAGACTCTGGACCCACTGAGACTCTGGCCGAGCGTCCAACAGACACAGTTGGCATCATCCAAGAGAAGGAACGTCAGATGAGGCTGCCACTGCAATATACGATCCCCAGGACTGGTCTAGCCACCAGTGTGGGTGGTAGGGGAATCATGAAGAGCATAGAGTGGTGCACTGGTCTAATATGCTGGCTCACCATCCTGGACTTACAAGTTCAAACTCACAAAAATAAATGTGCTATTAACCTGGCTGGACATCCAACAGACACAGTTGGCAGCATCCAAGAAAAGGAAGGTCGGATGGGGCTGCCACTGCAATATATGATCTCCAGGACTGGTCTAGCCACTGGCATGGGTGGTAGGGTAGTCACAATGAGCATAGAGTGGTGCACTGTTCTAATATGCTGGTTCACCACTCCAGACTCAAGTTCAAACTCACAAAAATGAACGTGCTACTGACCTGCCGGGGTGTCCAACAGACACAGTTGGCATCATCCAAGAGAAGGAAGGTCATGATCTCCAGGACTAGTCTAGCCACCAGCATGGGAGGTAGGGGAGTCACAAAGAGCATAGAGTGGTGCAGTGGTCTAATACGTCAGATGAGGCTGCCACTGCAATATATGATCTCCAGGACTGGTCTAGCCACTAGCATGGGTGGTAGGGGAATCATGAAGAGCATAGAGTGGTGCACTGGTCTAATATGCTGGTTCACCACTCCAGACTCACAAGTTCAAACTCACAAAAATGAACGTGCTACTGACCTGGCTGGACATCCAACAGACACAGTTGGCAGCGCTCAAGGGATGAAAGGACAGATGGGGCTGCCACTGCAACATATGTTCTCCAGATCTGGTTTAAACACCGGCATGGGTGGTAGGGGAGTCACAATGAGCATAGAGTGGTGCAGTGGTCTAATATACTGGTTCATCACTCCAGACTCACAAGTACACACAAGTTCAAACTCACAAGTTCAAATTCCAGCAGTGCTGCTGACCTGGTTGGGTGTCCAACAGACACAGCTGGCAGTGCTTCAGGGAAAGAAGGTCAAATGGGGCTGCCACTGCAATGAATGAACTCCAGGACTGGTCTAGCCAATGGCATTGAGTGGTAGGGGAGTCACGAAGATCATAGAGTGGTGCAGTGACCTAATATGCTGGCTCAACTGGCTACTGACCTGGCTGGACGTCCAACAGACACATTTGGCAGTGTCCAAGAGAAGGAAGCTCAGATGGGCCTGCCACTGCCATATACATTTACATTTTCAGCATTTAGCAGACACTTTTATCCAAAGCGACTTACACAATGAGCGGAACACGATGAGCAATTGAGGGTTAAGGGCCTTGCTCAGGGACCCAACCGTGGCAACTTGGTGGTGGCGGGGCTTGACCTGGCAACCTTCTGTTTACTAGTCCAGTACCTTAACCACTGAGCTATCACTGGCCCCGTGAACTTGAACGCCCCGTGATATACGATCTCCAGGACTGGTCTAGCAACAGGCATTGGTGGTAGGGGAGTCACAAAGAGCATAGAGTGGTGCAGGGGTCTAGTTCAAACCCACAAAAATGAATGTGATGCTGACCTGGCCGGGTGTCCAACAGACACAGTTGGCAGCATCCAAGAGAAGGAAGGTCAGATGAGGCTACCACTGCAATATATGATCTCCAGGACTGGTCTAGCCACTGGCATGGGTGGTAGGAGAGTCACAAAGAGCACACAAAGAGTGTTTACCTGTATGTGATACGACATCGTGTGGGAACCACCACTGGCAGGTGATAGCTCAGTGGTTAAGGTACTGGACTAGTAAACAGA
Organism: Trichomycterus rosablanca; assembly: GCF_030014385.1. Classification (NCBI taxonomy): domain Eukaryota; kingdom Metazoa; phylum Chordata; class Actinopteri; order Siluriformes; family Trichomycteridae; genus Trichomycterus; species Trichomycterus rosablanca. The sequence continues at coordinate 19,295,161 of NC_085988.1, forward strand.
AGGTTGCCGGTTCAAGCCCCGCCACCACCAAGTTGCCACTGTTGGGTCCCTGAGCAAGGCCCTTAACCCTCAATTGCTCATCGTGTTCAGCTCATTGTGTAAGTCGCTTTGGATAAAAGCGTCTGCTAAATGCTGAAAATGTAAATGTAAATGATAAGTTACTGGTGGCTCTATGTGTGTTAAAGGGGCATGTGATGCAGCTCGCCTTGGCCAGAATGGGGGTGGTGCAAGCAGCAGTAGAACTACAGTGGGAATTGAAAAGCAAAACTGGAGGGAAATGTTTAAATAAGTGAATAAGCTGAAGCTAGAATAATGAGCTGGATTAGAGAATGCTGATTAGATGAGAGAATAACGGTCAAATCAAAGCAGATGACCTGTATATATTGCGGTCTGCATGTAATGAAGCCATGCCACCAGAGGATGGCACTTACCTGCATGATGCAATGATAGCCAGTAGCCAGTGAATGATGCAATAGTAGGCGTTATATCTCTGTAGAGTGAGAATTAGTTTAAGTAACTTTTTATTAAGTTACATTTCTCCCAGAGTTGAACACTGTAATTGAACACTGCTGCTTTTTCTCTTAATGTATTGCTGTAGCAGCGTGGAGCAGGTTTGGGTGTTTATGATAAGAGCCAGGTTGCTCTTTAATGTAGAGCAGAAATGAGGCTGTAGGATGATGATGATGCACCTGCAGTGGTGCATAAATGCATGCAGACCCACACATGCAAAATATGCCCTTGTGGTACCATGTTGTGGTACCATGGATAAACAAACAAACAATAAAAAAACTTCCCCCAAAAGCGGTGCTATAGACTGGCCAAGCATCTACACAGACATGATTGGCTATGTCTGGGGTGGTAGGTTCTGGGATTGAAGCCTTGTTCAGGGTAGCTCTGTATTTCTGTGTTGTGCCCAGTGTTTCCCAGTAGAACCAGACCAGCTGTGATCCTGACCAGTAAAAAGCATTTCACAAAACGGAAAATTCTCTAAACACTTTTGTGTTTTACCACCTCTTTAACCTCGTTAGAATTGTGACAGGTTCAGCTTCCCCGGAATCACTGGGTGCAATGCATTAACACATCCTGGACCGGATGCCTGTCTATCCCACACAAACACGGCCAAGCATGTCTATAGGTTGATGCCCAACTGGCGGATAGCACTGCTGGGCATTTGAACCCTGGATCCCAGTAGTAGTGAGCTAGTGTAATTTACTGCTGCAACACCCGAACGCAAATGAAATTAATATAACTTTGGTTTATGAAAAATCAAGTTTTTTTTATTTATTGTTGACTTTCTAAACATGATAAAATCCAAGAACATACATACGTCAAATATGATTCAGGATTCCTTTACTGCTGCACATCTATGTTGGTGGTATTGGGATTTGCAACAGCTTTTCTTTAACAAGAAACAAAATGTGAGATACAGCTACAGGGTGTAGGGAATCCTATAATTCAGTGGTCCCCAATCTTTTTTGCACCACGGACCGGTTTCATATAAGATATAATTTTCACGGACCGGCTGGGCATGAAGATTTAATAATATTGCTTACAAACTATGTAAAATGAGCTTTTTTCACTGCAACGAGACGCTGCTTCCACCTAGGGTTGACAGTAAGACAATAACACCCGAAATAAAAGCAGTGAAAACTGCTTTTCTAGCGATCTCTAATTATTCATTCTTTCTGTATGGCTCGGTAATAAATAGCCCCGGTGGTTGGGGACCACTGATATAATTATCATTGATTACAGCTCGGGGGCGGCACGGTGGCTCAGTGGGTAGCACTGTCTCCTCACAGCAAGAAGGTCCTGGGTTCGATCCCCAGGTGGGAAGGTCCAGCTCCTTTTTTTGAGTTTGCATGTTCTCTCCGTGTCTGTGTGGATTTTCCTCCCTGCATGGACGCACTCCGGTTTCCTCCCACAGTCCAAAGACATGCAAGTGAGGTGAATTGGAGATACTAAATTGTCCATGACTATGTTTGACATTAAACTTGAACTGATGAATCTTGTGTAACCAGTAACTACCTGTCCTGTCATGAATGCAACCAAAGTGTGTAAAACATGACGTTAAAATCCTGATAAATAAACAAATAAATACATTACAGCTGGTGATTTTTCTTGTGCCCATATAAATAGAGCTAGGACTAGGTCAGGAAGAACGGTCTTAGGCCAAGGTCAGGAAGAAAACCTAAACTGTAGCCATATGCTGAATGAAAATGGGTCTGGATGGTCACATATAATCCAAGAATCACAAAAAACAGGTCTGCCATGAATTAAAAGCAGCTGGAATATCGGTCACACTTAGGTACTGGTGTCTAAGAAATATGCCTCTAGTTTTGCTGTTTTTGTCCATGTGATCAGCAACAAACTTCACTTGAGCTTTTAAGTGCCAGGTTTAAAGTAGGGGCTTCTTCTCTGTGCGGCAGCCTTTAAACCCAAAGCTTTTTTAGGATTACTAAGAATGGCCCTTGCATGTGTGTGTTCATTCTTACTTCAGCTGTAATTGCCTTTCACTTTGTTTGAACAGTGAATATGTGAAGATGTATTTTTTTTTCATGTATGGTGTCCATGCTTATGAATGGTTCATTTATGGGTATTTGGGGAAAATTAATTCATTGATTTATTGTAAGCAAATGCTTCATCCTGTTTGAGATCATGGTTTGAGATCATGATTAATGTTTTTCCATTACAAAAGGCAAAAATACACAATGGATAGGATGCTGATTCATTCACTTACTCACTTTTAGAAGCAAAATACTGCTACTGATTCATCTAATGCATTTGTTGACTGATCAAAACTTATTTTACATATACACTGACCAGGCATAACATTATGACCACTGACAGGTGAAGTGAATAACACTGATTATCTCTTCTTCATGGCACCTGTTAATGGGTGGGATATATTAGGCAGCAAGTGAACATTTTATCCTCAAAGTTGATGTGTTAGATGCAGGAAAAATGAACAAGCGTAAGGATTTGAGTGAGTTTAACAAGGGCCAAATTGTGATGGCTAGACGACTGGGTCAGAACATCTCCAAAACTGCAGCTCTTGTGGGGTGTTCCCGGTCTGCAGTGGTCAGTATCTATCAAAAGTGGTCCAAAGAAGGAACAGTGGTAAACCAGCGACAGGGTCATGGGCGGCCAAGGCTCATGGATGCATGTAAGGGAGCGAAGGCTGGCCTGTGTGGTTCAATCTAACAGATGATCTACTGTAGCTCAGATTGCTGAAGAAGTTAATGCTGGTTCTGATAGAAAGGTGTCAGAATACACAGTGCATCACAGTTTGTTGCATTTGGGGCTGCATAGCCGCAGACCAGTCAGTTAGGAAGGTGGTCATAACATTATGCCTGATTGGTGTAGAAACATATACAGTCCCTGACAGAAGTTCTGTCGCTTATCCCTGTTGTGGAAACAAAAGCTTATAACCTGACTTTAAATTCATCCATTGGTTTTAGAAATGACTCATATGAAAGCTGAAACCCTCCCAAATGAGGTTTAATTTACGAAAATAAATTTGCTTCACTGCAGAAATATTGATCATTTAATGAACACAGAAAGGTCAGATTTTGGCAAGACAAAAGTTTTGTCGCCTTGTCATATAATGCACCCAATCCTAGTTTACAGCCTCACCTGTGCTCACTAATTGATCGGTTAATTAGTGGGTGTGTATAAAAAGAACCCCAGCACCCCAGACCGAACTGGGGTGAACTGCAACTTCACCTCTGACAACATGCCAAAAATCCACCCTGCGACCAAAGCCTTGATTATCAAGAGGCTGAAGACCAGATCCACTGCAGAGGTGGCTGGCACCTTTAATGTGTCTCAGCGTCAAGTACAAAGAATTTAAAAAAGATTTGAAGAGACTGGAGATGTTTTTGACAAGCCCAGGTCCGGCAGACCCCGCAAGACAACTGCTAAGGAGGAACGTTTGTTGGTTAGAAAATCCAAAGCCAGCCCCTCTTCCACTGCAGCAGAGCTCCACCAGGCCTGGTCACCTCAAGTCCCTGTGTCAACTAGAACAGTTTGTAGGATTCTGTCTCGAAATGGCCTCCATGGTCGAATCAGTGCCCAAAAGCCAGCACTAAACAAAAGGCCCACAGCCGGATGGACGCTGGATAAATGGATGTACGCTGGAAAAGTGGCAGAAGGTGGATTTCTCAGATGAATCTTCAGTTGAATTACACCACAGCCGCCGCAAATACTGCAGGAGACCTACTGGAGCCGGTATGGATCCAAGATTCACCCAGAAAACGTTTGGTGGTGGAAAGATCATGGTCTGGGGTTACATTCAGTATGGGGGTGTGCGAAACATTTGCAAGGTGGAAGGCAATATCAATAGCCTAAAATATCAAAAAGTATTAGCTACCTCTTACATTCCCAATCATAAAAGGGGTCAAATTTTGCAGCAGGATGGTGCTCCATCTCATACATCCATCTCTACATCAAAGTTCCTCAAGGCGAAGAAGATCAAGGTGCTCCAGGACTGGCCAGCCCAGTCACCAGACATGAACATCATTGAGCATGTTTGGGGTAGGATGAAAGAGGAAGCTTGGAAGACAAAACCAAAGAATCTTGATGAACTTCTTTGCTATTCCTGATGACTTCATCAATAAATTGTATGAATCATTGTCGAACCGCATGGATGCAGTCCTTAAAACTCATGGAAGTCACACAAAATATTAAATATGGCTCTAATAGCACCACAACTTCATTCACCAATGTTATGAAACATATCTTTGTATTTGAAGTAAATTATTTGTTTGATTTTCACATTACTTTCTGTGGGCGACAAAACTTTTGTCTTGCCAAAATCTGACCTTTCTGTGTTCATTAAATGATCAATATTTCTGCAGTGAAGCAAATTTATTTTCGTAAATTAAACCTCATTTGGGAGGGTTTCAGCTTTCATATGAGTCATTTCTAAAACCAATGGATGAATTTAAAGTCAGGTTATAAGCTTTTGTTTCCACAACATGGATAAGTGACAGAACTTATGTCAGGGATTGTACAATATACATTTTTATATTGCTTTTTTTTCAGTTTTTCCTCTCAACAAACCTGTAATGTAGCACAGTTTCTAATATCTGTCCACATTTTCTATCCACAAAAGATTAATCGTGTCATTTTTCTAAGCACAGTTTCTAATGTCTGTCCACATTTTTCATCCACGAAAGATTGATAGTGTCATATATGTGCAATAGCTATATCTGTTAGATTTGATTCAATTCACTTGACTTTATTTGGCTAGACGTTTACTTTAAAATGAATAAAACAAAATATTAAAACTCGCAAGTTCGAATATCAGCAGAGCCATAAGAAAGACACAAGTTTTAGTAATAGTGCATTGTGTGTATTTTATTCAATATTAGGTTTGCAGAATGATGCAGCTGTATCTTCTTGGACTGTTTTATGTCCAATTGGTTTTTAATTACACCCCTGATTAACCATATTGATATTTGGGATGAAGATAGAAGGTCTGGTGAAGCAGGTATTAGTGGTGGATTTGGGTTTGCTTATCATCTGTGTGTTGGTAGGCATGTTTGCCATGTTCCTTTGTGGTTGTCTTTTGGTCCTTCAGTGTCCTTTCATCTCCAAAAATATGTCAGTATGTCAGAAGGTGGGTTGATTACACCAAGTTCTTCCTAAGTGTGAATAAGTGTCAGTGAGTGAATGGTGCTCTACTTGGGGTGTATTTCCACGTTCCTTTCTAGTTTTGTCAGGAAAGATTCTGCACCTATGAATGATTTTTATCATCCTTTTTGGAGGTAAATATAATACATATTGTACATATACACCGATGAGGCATAACATTATGACCACCTTCCCAACTGACTGGTCAGCAACCATGCAGCCCCATATGCAACAAACTGTGATGCACTGTGTATTCTGACACCTTTCTATCAGAACCAGCATTAACTTCTTCAGCAATTTAAGCTACAGTAGCTCGTCTGTTGGATCGGACCACACGTGCCAGCCTTCACTCCCCACGTGCATCAATGAGCCTTGGCCGCCCATGACCCTGTCGCTGGTTTACCACTGTTCCTTCCTTGGACCACTTTTGATAGATACTGACCACTGCAGACCAGGAACACCCCACAAGAGCTGCAGTTTTGGAGATGCTCTGACCCAGTTGTCTAGCCATCACAATTTGGCCCTTGTCAAACTTGCTCAAATCTTTACACTTGCCCATTTTTCCTGCTTCTAACACATCAACTTTGAGGGTAAAATGTGCATACATATACAATAAACATATTTATATTGCGTTTCCAGTCCTCTCAACATGCCTGTAATGTAGCACAGTTTCTAATATCTGTCCACATTTTCCATCCACAAAAGATGAATCGTGCTAAATCAGTCGGATTTAATTCAATTTACATGACTTTATTTGGCTAGACACTTAAATCAACAAAGCAAAAATATTCAGTCTAGCAAGTTCGAATCTCAGCAGAGCAGAGCCAGGCGTTCACACGGGAAAAAATTGGCCGTGTCTGAGGGAGGGAAGGTTGGCCGGGGTCTCTTCCCGCCACTGCTACGTTTCGCAATCTCATAGACTAGTCCAGGTGCCTGCACGAGTTGTCACATGGTGCTTAGCGTGGCTCTCCGTACGTGTTACGGCTCTTTGTGGGAATCCAACACTTGCAGGTGATAAGAAGCGGCCGCAGACTGGAAACGTGTCGGGGTGTGAAGGGCTGTGTGGTGATCAGGCTGTTCTTGATCAAATGGGGGTTGAGCAGGTGATTCACAGTAGGGAACTGAAAATGACTAGATTGAATTAAATTGAATAGAAATAGAAAATAAAACAAACTTCATGGCTGAGATAAGGTGTTTTCTTTTTTCACACGTATTCTGATAAAACCATTGAAGACGTAGTTACTACTAGGTCTTAATCACATCGTCACATCGGTTAGACAATCAGGAAGCAAGTCACATCTTCATCACATATAGTGACTATGTGTGACATTCACGGTTGTAATTTTCCCTGTAGTTTGACCTGTGTGTGTGAGTGTGTGTGCTAATACCGCATGTGGCATTGCAGTGAGGGAAAGGAGCTTTACACGCCTCTGCTGCTCATCTGATTATGTGATACAGAAGTGACATTCAAGTGTTGGATTTGCTTCTAACCGTTGGCTGAACAGGTCAAAATCTGGTTTCACTGGCCTAACTAAATCCATACTACTCACATTAAAAAGGGAAACAACGTGGAACGCACTGTGGAACCCTGCAGTTAAAAGGTTAAGAGTGATCAAAAGCATGTTTAATGATGGATCACTTTCGCTTTGAAGTGTGACATTAGAATCAATGTGACTGATGAATCACAGAGGTGGGGCACTACTGATAGAACTTCTCCACTGACAAGTTGTTAGTGCTTGTTTTAAATTTGGTGACTTGTCTGGCACCGTTTCCTGCTTTTTCATTGCAAGGTAGCTGGTTAACAACTGGTTTGATTTCAGCACTAAAACGTTCTCCCCCTGACCATTTTACATTAGTGTCGTCAACTATCGTTGGTCATTTAAGTATTTGGTCTGGGCATAATGCAGTAACACACACCAGACAGGACACCAATCCATCATAAGGCCTCAGCTATCCCCCCTCAGACACTGCCAATCATGTCTGTATGTAGATGCACAATCGGACAGTTAGCATGCTCCAAAAGTCGTGTAGTGTGAACTTGGCATTTGCTAAGGCTGAGGCGGCACAACCCGCTAGCATGCCAGCTAACTGTCACTGACGAGCCCCAATGTGCAAATAAATGAACTCGTTGCTCCACAGCCGCCCGCCATATTTGTAATTTTTTCTGTGAAAAGTTGTGCCGCACCGAATTCTGGGATTGCATTCACTGCTAAGGAAGCATTAGATGCTCTCACGTTATTCAGTCGGTTTATAACTTCGAAGGTAGGCAGCATTTTAAGATATCTAAGAATTCGGACAGACATCTTCTCTGGAGCGTGTAGGATGATGTAAAATGCGTCTGTCTATGTAGAGCAGGGGTTTTCAACCTGTGGGAGATGCTCTGTTCACAATATCGCTATAAGTGATTCAGGAGTCGAATCGTTAAAACGAATCGTAAGTTTCTCTTCTCAGTCAGCTCTCCGTTTTTACTGTTATTAATGAATGCTGCGGGTTTAAATAAACACCAGCTACTACTGGAACATTTTGTATGATTCGCTTTCCTAAAAGGTCGGAGGCTTAATTAAACTGGCTATTACCACAGAGAGGTTGCCAAGTCAGACTCGTTCTGCCTGTGGAGCTAAAAGTTAGTTCCCCTTAGTTTTTTTATCAGTCAAAGCAAAGTATCCTGAACTAGCGAACTTAGCAATTTATGTACTTTTGTCTTTACTTGGCTCTGTGAAGTAACGTTTTCTGCTTTCATTTACATCAAAAGCAAGTACCGCTTATGAATCGTGACTAACTGTATCTGATATTAAACCGCGAATTTCTATAATGTGCTCGCTGAATAGGCTCAGTCGTCACATTGAATAAGATAGAGCTGTATTATCTTTTTGAAGTAAATATTTCAGTCAGCAAAACTGCATCGTATGTATGATGTGCACAACGTTAATTTTAATATTTTAGCGCAAGTTCGAGGTCTGCACATGGCAGAGAGTGATGAGAGAGCTCACTAGGTTTTCAGACAGACCCTTAGATTACATCTGGCAACTCTGACAGCATGAAATGACTGTTTCTTCCTCTGGACCTTGAAGAACAGACCACTGTACAATGTACTTTGTATTAATGGACAGATGTTGATGTACAGATGATCTTGGGACCTGAAGTTGCATGAAAATGGTCCCAAGTGACATGTGGAAATCTATACTTTGCTTTCAGAGACCTGTACAGGGCTTGTTAGACCTTCCCATAGTGTAACAAACTATTTTATAGGATGTAACACAAGCATACTCAAATATGATTTGCAAATCTAGTTTAATCTAGAAGCTGCCAAGGTGAATTGAAAAAAAAAAAGGATGTAGAGTGAGGGAAAGTTAATTTTAGCCATTGTAACACACATAGTGCAGCTCTGAGTTTGTGAGTGTGGAGTAGGACACAGCTCAGGCCTAACGAGGCCACGCTGAAGCGGAACGTTACCCCACTTGAGCGTGGCTTTAGCGTAATTGCGAACATGCCCTGCTTGTTTTCCTCTCGTTCGGTCAGTCATCCCGGCTCTCTGTGTTTACTGGCTCAATTTTCTTTCGCTTTCCCAGTATGCCATTCAACCTGGCAGCCCCACTTAGTCTGTATGTGAGTGTAGATGGCTGTTGGTGTGAGAGGCATGCATTAATTGCATGACTTCAAACGGGCCTTTAAAAATCCCTCATCAAAGGCGTGCAGAGCGGCGGTAGCTTCTCGCTATCTGGGTCGGAATGTGACGCACTTAAACGTGCATGTATTTCTCTCTCTCACTCGCGCTCTCTCTTCATAGTGCCCCCACTTCCTGTCTGTGTTTCTCACTCTTCTGTTGTTCTTACGCTGTGGACATAAGTACCACCACAGTCTTGTAGTAATTAGTTGAAAACTTTTTGATGAACCTTGAGTTTACAAGTTGGGCGTGTGTCTGTAACAAAGTCGTGGTAGCCACCAGCATGGATGTTGCATTAAATGCACATTTTATTAAACCACACATGCAGACAAATTTTATAAACTGGTTGGAATTAGTAGCAGTGTCACGAGGGGGCTAGACAAGACAAAGGGGCGGACACACACGCAGAGATGTAAACTAAGAGTTTATTTCTAACAAAGGACAGGAACAAACAAAGCAAACAAGGCTAAACAAGACTAACTAAGCTAAACAAGACTAAGACTAACAATGCTACACAGGCTAACTAGGCTGACCAAGGCTAAACAGGCTAACAAGGCTAAACCGGCTAACAAGGCTAAACAAGTTAAACAAGACTAACAAGGCTAACTAAGCTAAACAAGACTAACACAACTAACAATGCTAAACAGGCTAACTAGGCTAAACTAGGCTAACAAGGATGAACAAGCTAAACAAGACGAACAAGGCTAACTAAGCTGAACAAGGCTAACTAAGCTAAACAAGACTAACATGACTAACAATGCTAAACATGCTAACTAGGCTAAAAAGGATGAACAAGCTAAACAAGACTAACAAGGCTAACTAAGCTAACAAGGCTAACTAAGCTAACAAGCCTGACCAAGGCTAAACAGGCTGACCAAGGCTAAACAGGCTAACACAAGAAGTTAGAAACAAACCAGACTACAAGAAAAAATACAAGCACCAAACCATCAGATAGAGTCACTTCCAAAGTCAAAACAAAACAAAATAGTCTCCACTGTCTGTTCCCCAGCTCCCCTCTTATATACAGGGGCAGCTGGGGCTAATTAGCCAAGGGGAACCTATCAGAAAAGGGGCATGGCAGGAGACTGAGTGTGCTCATGGAGAGGGGGGCATGGCACACAGGAGCTCATTGTGACAAGCAGTGACTTGTCAAACAGTGGATTCATAAAGTATCGAGACCCCTTGACTTTTTGCACACTTTGTGTTGTGGATTTAATTTAGAAAAACAAGCAAAATCTCTTTTGTGAATCTCTCATTCACAAGAGTAGGCAGTTGTAACTTAGAGGTTAAGGTACAAGATTAGTCATAGAGATTATAGCGATTTTTACAATGGACATTGTCTCAAAGCAACTTTACATAATTCAACAGACCCTATTGAGCAAGCCGAGGGTGACAGTGGCAAGGAAAAACTTCCTTAAAATTACAGGAAGAAACCTTGAGATGAACCAGACTCACTCCTCTTTGGTTGGCCTGGAGGATAATTTAAATAAATAGGATTTACACAAATCATACAAACACAAAATTAAATTGAACTGAAAGTTATAACTAGCAAAAAAATAGTTGGAGTTCTTCATTGTTCAGTCCAGTCTGTGATAATGTCCGTCGTAAGTTCTGGACATTTTTGGTGCAAACACGCCAGGTACCCATCCCATCTAGTAGGAGCAGCATTGTTGGCACTGAAGTCTTGACTAGCTGTCTTTAAACTCGAGAGGGTAAACAGGTTATCATCAGAACCACCTCGGGGTAAAACAACAGATGATGTAGTTACAATGTGAAATCATTAAGAGTAAAATGTCAGTTTTACAGAGAGTAGCTTTAGACACCGGCACCCCTAATTATTACAGCATAACTAAGTTTGCTGTTTAGTTTGAAAAGACTTATCAAAAGCCTGAGTAAATAAATGTGTTTTCAATCTACGAACAGAGGCAGGGAGATTATTCCAAAGTTGTGGAGCTTTGTAAGAAAATGCTCTTCCACCAGCCGTGATCTTTTTAATTCTATATTATTCTGTATTAAACTTTAAGTAATCCTGCATCTTGTGAATGAAGTGAACGTGCTGGGTTGTAGTGATTAACAAGTTTACTCAGATACTGTGAAGCCAGACCATGTAGCGCTTTATAAGTTGCCACTGTTGGGCCCTTGAGCAGGGCCCTTAACCCTTAATTGCTTAGACTGTATACTGTCACAGTACTGTAAGACACTTTGAATAAAAGTGTCTGCTAAATGTCAAAAATGTAAATGTATTCAGACACTTCGTAAAAGGACCTTAAGCAGTGATCACAAGTGCACATTTTTGTGCAGGTTTATCTCATTCTTCATGGCAGATCCTTTCAAGCTTTGTCAGACTGGATGTTGAGTGTCTGTAAACTTCATCTTCAAGTTTAAGTCTGGGCTTATGTTGGACAGTTTGTTTTTCTTCTTTATTTATGCATTTTCTCCCATTTTCACCCATGCATTCCACACAGGTGCCTCTCTATCTGCTAATCAGGGTCCCTATACAGCGTTTGAGGACCCCACCCACATAATTCGGTCATCCCGCCCTAGCAGAAACGTGTCTGCTCCAGACACTGCCAATAATGGCTGCTAGATGGCACCCAGCCAACCGGTTGCAATGCCGAGTTTCGAACAGAGGAGTTCAGAATCTTGGCGCTGGTGTGCTAGTGGAATATCCCACTGCACCACCTGGGCACCCCGCTGGACAACTTAAGGACATTCAGGAGATCCAAAACCACTCCTTAGGTCATTGTCGTGTTAATAGGTAACCTGTTGCACATGTCTGAATTAGTAGAAGAATGAAAAAGAACCCAAGTGCAAGAAATGTAACCAACCCTCAGAACCAACCGGGACCAGCAATACACAATCACCACCCCAAACACACCAACTGGTGCAACCCAGACATAACTTTTTTTTTTTTTACAGATTTACAGATGGCATCTGCTCTGCCACCTGTGGGGCAAACCACTCTCCCCAGAGAGTCCTGTCGTATCACCCAGAAAGTGAATGGTATGCGTTGTCATTGGATGGCATAGTCAGGAAAACCAGACCAAACCAAGCAGTTTCAGAGATGCTGGCCACTACCGGGTGCGAAGTAACACCCACATGGCCCTCTGCTGGCCAAAATGGAAACACGGAAAAACACAACTCTTAATGTGGCTCTTTGCTGAACCACTTCAACATTTGCCACATTACACTTTTTAGTCCAGTTATAATAGATTCACGTTTGTTTTCCTATTGGTGTAAAAACTGTACCGAGACCCATTGAACTCATTGAGACACATTGAGGTGCCATTGAACTCTGCCATTGATTTATGTGGTCAGAATACGGTCCGACCTGGATCAGACCCAACTAACATTTTGATGTACATTCTCAATATTATCTCCCTTCTTCTGCTCAGTCCTCTAATGGGAGTACATAGTCTTTATAAAGTCTAGATGTAGTTAAGCCTGATATATCACCCAGATAATTACCACAACTATAAACAAATGCCAAATATACAAAATAAAAAAATAAACAAAATAAAAAAATATTCTTTATGCATTTTCTCCCCTTTTTCTCCCTTTTTTAGTGCGTCCAATTGCCCGATTGCGTCATGCTTCCTCTCCACCATTGCCCATCCCTGCTCTGATTGAGGAGAACGAAGCTAACCCACGCCCCCTCCGACACGTGGGCAGCAGCCATATGCATCTCATCACCTATACTTTTTGACGAGTGCAATGCAGCTCAGCGTTGTGTACGGAGAAACCAGTCATGGGATAGAGACCACATCTGGCTTAGTCCCGCCCATCTGAACAACAGGCCAATCGTTGTTCATGTGGCCGCTCAGCCTTAGCCGGCAGGCAGAGCCAAGATTCGATACGATGTATTCGAGATTCCAGCTCTGGTTCAAGCGTGTTTTAACCAGTGCGCCACCTCTTCTCTGTGGTTGTTTAATTGAATGGAATGTGCTCGCCCCAAACACCTGTATTTACTTTCTTGCTCTGGCCTCATGTTGACCAAAAAAGAAGAGTAAACGTTCACACATGGATGGTCTGATGCATTTTGATACACTTGGATTTTTTGATTATGTGAAAAGAAACCAAACCAACAGGAAAATGCTCCAGTTTAACAAACCAATTAACTGATTTAGACCAGAGCAAACAAACTGGAGGTGTAAAGACCTGGGTTTACATTTTTAACAGAAAACTGGAATTAAGCACTTAATCTCAGTCTGTGTGTTGTGAACGCAGCCTTAAACCTATTTTCCTTTCCTGACCCCCTTTCTCTAGTTTGGCAATACTTTAAGAAAAATGTAGACAAACTTACAGTAGTTCCTAATGGCTGAACTGTTTCTATTTTAAGTCTGTACAAGCATGACATAGTTATAGGTAGTTCTGTTAGATTGGACTGTGTTTTATGATCTTACAGTTTTAGTTCAGTGCTACATGCTATACTGTTACAGTAAGTGTTTTCCCTACAGTTGCTCTCTCTCTGTCTTCTCCCAGATTTGTCCTACTTTCATGCTGGTCCTGTGCCACACACACACAATGGGTAAAATGATCCACATATTTATATTACATCTTTACAAGGGTTGTCATAATGAGCACTTTAATACTGCAGCACTATTTCAGTAGCATGCAGAACATTACAGACTAAGATCTGAAGGCATATTTCATATTACCAGTAAAGCAAAATGTTACAAGTGTGTCCGAAAAGGGATGCCATTGTGCCAAGTGGAGAGCCAGACCGAACCGAGCATTCTGGTATTTTGGCATTATGGCCTTATATGTATTTAAAAATATAAAATAAAAATAAAAAATAAATTTATCAAACAATACAGAAACCGGATTTATATGCACTCTAGAACAGAGATGGGTTCGAGTCGCACACACAGCGGACTCGGACTCGACTCATGACTCGCAAAAAAATGACTCGTACACAACAAGAGTCCCTAGCGTCAGCATGTGTTAACATATATATATATATATATATATATATATATATACTCTATATGTACACTATATATATATATATATATATATATATATATATACCCTACGTACCCTGGAATACCATACGTAGTGGACTTTACAGGAACAACTGGGGTGAATGGAACGCTCCTACAGAATTGGCGCTAAAGGTTGAAAGAGCGCTTTCTGAACAAATCAGACCTTCTGATTTAAATTTTTAGTAAGAAATGCTGTTATTTGCATTTATTCCGTTTGCGTCACACAGATGATTATCAATAAACCGCTTGATTGGCTTTCTAACGAGTTCGTGTTCTACTTTACAACCGGGAAAAGTTTGGAGGTTTTTAATTATAAGCACATTTACAAAATAATGGATTATATTGCTAATGGGACACACGGTTATAAATTTAATAGCATCTAGAAGAACATAAGCTAAGGTAAGCAGTGGTTATGATTTTTTTTGCTGTGTTTTGGATTTTGGCCGCTGTGCCGTGATTTATCGTGCACTTTTGTTTTGCAATGAAAACAAAACGTATCAGTTTAAGCTTTTAACTGGTACCTTCTTGTTACGGAAATTACATTTATTTGCACAATGACTAGGAAAGTAAAGGCACTAAGTTAAAAGGCAAAATACAGTTGCTAATCTGTTGTGGTTTTTATCTGAACTTACAGATAATTTGTTTATTTCTACACTACATTTCCAATATATGTTTTGTGTATATTATATTGACTTATGACTTGACTCGGACTCTAGCCTAAAGACTCATGACTTGACTCGGACTCTAGCCTAAAGACTTGTGACTTGACTCAGACTCTAGCCTAAAGACTTGTGACTTGACTCAGACTCGTTTGTGACTTGTGAACGTCTCTGCTGTAGAATAGTTTTATTAGGGTGACCATACGTCCCCTTTATCTCTGACATGTCCTCTCTTTTTGGACCTAAAAAATGCGTCCGGCCAGGATTTTAAAATCACCAAAAATGTCTGTGATTCAGATTTTGTAGTCTGTATGCAAAATTTCCATATTTTTGTCTCGGTCGGGATCCTTGGGAAGCAGAATGCATGACGTGCAAAATGTCCAATAAGGGTGCCAGTTCAGCAAAACACAAAAGTGCAGCTAAAGGAGAGAGAGAACTATTTCGTGAGATTGGGTAAAACAGAAGATGCTGTTACTGCTGCAGAGGGAGTTTTTGCATTTAACACCACAAAGCATCACAACAGCTACAGATCAATGACTGCATGTCTGCTCTGTTAAAAAGTATTTCCCTGATTCTGAGACAGTGTAAACATTTTGAAATGCGCATATTAAGATAGAGGTGTGATAGCTCCAGATTCTGGCAACTATACCGATGAGGAATAACATTATGACCGCCTTCCTAATATTGTGTTGGTCCCCCTTTTGCAGCCCCATACGCAACAAACTGACACCTTTCTATCAGAACCAGCATTAACTTATTCAGCAATCTGAGCTACAGTAGCTCGTCTGTAGCTCAAACGTGCATCAACGAGCCTTGGTCGCCCATGACCCTGTTGCCGGTTTACCACTGTTTCTTCCTTGGACGACTTTTGATAGATACTGACCACTGCAGACCGGGAACACCGCACAAGAGCTGCAGTGTTGGAGATGCTCTGACCCAGTCGTCTAGTCAACTTTGAGGATAAAATGTTCACTTGCTGCTTAAGATATCCCACCCACTAACAGGTGCTGTGATGAGATAATGAGTGTTATTCACTTTACCTCTCAGTGGTCATAATGTTATGCCTCATTGGTGTGTTATATTATTATTATTAAAGTTCAATAACATAGTTGCATGCTTGATGCATTTATCAAATATTTAAACCCTTACCCCATACACATTGCCATGGTGCCAATCCACTCCCACACAACCAACTCTTACATTTACATTTTCGGCATTTAGCGGACGCTTTTATCCAAAGCGACTTACAGTTATTACTAGAGATGCATGAGTACCGATACTGGTATCGGGTATTTGCCCGATACCGCGCTTATTAACTTGTACTCGTACTCGCAAATGAGGCTCCGATACTAAACATCCGATACCGTGTGCCCTAGTGCACGTTGCTGCGTTATGCCTAGTTCACACTACACGATTTTTGCCCTGATTTTCGCTCGGCAACCGGATCGAGTTTTCTAGCACGTCAGATATCTGATCTGAGATGTGCGACTGGGAATGAGTGACATGTCGAACAGCCAATGAGAACGCAGGATACGGTGTGAGGGGAAACGCAGGAGAGGAGTGTAAACAGGTGGGACAGGGGGATAATATAGTTTATATCAGAATACACCGGCACACACACACGTTTTACAGTATTTCTGACCTGATCGTTCTCTACAAAACATAACAACAAAACACCAACATTGCAAAAATATTTATTAACCTCCAACTCACTACAGAACAATCCATGCTATTCGTGTTGCCAAATCCACTCAGATTCATTTATTTTCCTCCTTGATTTCATCACATCAGCGCACAAACACTTTGATCACTCGCTACTTGTTGACGTGCATTTTTGGACGTGGTATCATTAAACTTCTCGTCACTTCTCACGTGTGTTTTTGTTTAAAAAAAAAAAACGGTATTCTAAATAGGTATCGGTATCGGCAAGTACAAAAATACATGTACTTGTACTCGGTTGGGAAAAAATGGTAATGATGCATCCCTAGTTATTACTGAATACAGTTTTAAGTTGAGCAGTTGAGGGTTAAGGGCCTTGCTCAGGGGCCCAGCAGTGTCAACTTGGCAGAAGTGGGGCTTGAACTGGCAACCTTCTGATTACTAGTCCAGTACCTCAACCACTGAGCTATACCCACCTAGTGCAGGTATCCGTCTGGCCCATGCTGCCATTCTCACCCTAGTTTTACTCCACTTCTAAGTTCCCTATAATATGCTTACGTCAGCACTGCCAACTACTCCATTATAATGGTCAGCCAGGTAGTGAAAACATTTTTACTCGGATTTTACTCAGATTGTGGAGTTAAATGATTTTAAACCTAGTTGTTTTGAATTATTTGTCATAAAAGACCCAGACAGCTGCAGCAGGCTGACTCTGCTACTTTTGCTGACTCATGGCATTTGCATTGGTAAAGAGGCCCTGCAGCAGAGAGTGCAATAGAGGCCTAGCTACTAAGATTTGCTCACATTTGAGACATGTTGGGGGATTGGACACAGACATGGCCATATCTTATAGTCATATCTCATCTTGTCACAGCTTCCTAAAAATGTATCACTGTTTAATATGGCTAAAATACATGCTCACATGAAATTTTTTCTTTATTTTATATATGCATTGTCTTCCTTTTTTATAATTTGGTGTAACCGCTGCTGGGGACCCTGATCGCGTATATATTCTCTTGGCACACAGTCTCTCCAACCAGTGTTGCCAACTTAGCGACTTTGTCGCTATATTTAGCGAGTTTTCAGACCCCTCTAGCGACTTTTTTTCAAAAAAGCGACTAGCGACAAATCTAGCGACTTTTTCTGGTGTCATTGGAGACTTTTGGAGACTCGGATGTGAAAGCACATATCGCTCTGCAATTACTGTCCTCAGCGACCAGCGGGTGCTGCCGTTGTTCTGTTGATTTATCCTACCCAAAGTACCCATCGATTTATCCTACCGAGCATGCGCACATCTGTTTTTTACTCGTTTAGTGGAACGCCTATAATTCTGTGCTACCTTTGCCTAATTTATTTCTGCTAGCGGTTAGTAATGTGTGGTTTTAGTTTTAATTCCTTTAAAAGTTTAAGTGTATGTAATGCCGTTATTATGTGACTTATTTTTTATTCTATTTCAGAACTATGCAAGGTGCTTAAATTAGCTATACTTGATTGCATACAGTTGAATAACAGCTGTTTATCTATTGCTATGTGTTAACGTTTTATTTAACCATGTTTATACATGCGTTCAGTGATTTTAGAGCGTTTTTCATACATCTAGGAAAGCCAATCATTTTTAAATAACCATTACGACCTTAACATTACAACACAAAAATATATTTGGTTATTTTTCAGTTTTGGGCTTTTTTAGCGGTTCATCTGGTACAGTAAAGGTTGTGTCTAATAAAGTTCATTACTGAGTGAATATTTGAGCATTTATTATGTTATCTTGTACTTAGCTGTTTGAATATGTAAAACAAATTTTGTTACTTTTCCCTTGTCAGTTCTGTTCTAATTATTTGTTCCTTATTCCATGTGTTTTGTAGCTATAGATAAGATCTGTGTGATCTATAGTTTTCTCACTGGGATCTTATCCAACAGGGTATGATAAATCAGAGAGGCAAAACCTTAGAAGTTATTTCTCATAGAGGGTTAGCAAATTATTTACTACAACATGTTTTGTATACTGGCTAATATTAAATTTAATTAAATTAAATTAAAATCCTAATAAATACATTTGAGATATATGTCTGAGATACAGATCAATGGGTTTATCGAGATGTGCTACCTATAGTTTATAACAATATATAGACCTATAGAGATGTGCTACCACTACTTATAATAAGATATAGACCTATAGACATGTGCTATCTCTTATGCAAATTAGGTGATGATGTCATTTAGCGACTTTTAGGACAGCCAATAGCTACTTTCCTTACTGAGGAGTTGGCAACACTGTCTCCAACGCGTGCACAGTCCACAACCCCTTCTTATTTGGCCGTACTTTGGTGAATTTGCACATAAGGCCAATCTCGTGCACTTATCTCTGATCACTGATGCGTTCCTCCACTTTCTGTACAGGCGCCTCGGGCTACTAACCAGGGCATCAGTGTCAAAAAACCCCACCCCCTGCCAATTGTGCCTGCTAGGGGGCGCCCAGACGACCAAAAAGTTGCCACTTGAGTCATATCAGACCACAATACTCACTTATAAATGGTTTCCGAATGAAAAAAAAAGTTTGCCATAATTTTAAAACTATTTTAAATCCAAATCAGTTTCAATTGTAGCGTGACGTAGTTAACAAGCAGCAGCTGGTCAACAAATAAGTCTGATTTTGACCAAATATGGTAGTTTTTTTAAATAATAATTAAAACCATGTGCAGCCATATTGCACCAGCTGAGTGAAATTGAGTCTTTAATGTTGAGCATAAGGGTTAGACCAGCTGTGACCCCTCCAAGTGATCAGGTGGGTATTAGATGATAAAAGAAAATAAGAGGAATAAAAGGAATTGAAGAAGAAGAGGAAAAAAGAAGAATAATGAAGTAAGGAAGAAGGAGTAAAGAGAGAGATGGAGAAAGGGGAAGGCTGTATCACAGCTGTGACCTGGATGAATCGCTCCCGTCGTACCTCAGGGGTGCCGGAACAAGAACGAGCCTGTCAGCGGCCTACTTTCCCAAAGTCTAATTCTAGGCCATTATCTGTGCTAGCACTGTTGGGCTTAAGTGTGTGTGTGTGTGCATATGTGTAGGAAATGTGGGGTTGCCGGTGTTGCACGAGTTCTGATTGTGCTACACAGGTCAAGGTGAGACCAAAGAATGCCATAGAAATAGATCAGCTGTGTGTGTGTGTGTGTGTGTGTGTGTGTGGATTCGTGCGTGAGGCTAGTTTCGTGCACGCACTGACCCCAACGTTCCTCTACTTCGGTATAGGCACCTCAAGCTACTAACCAGGGTCCTTACACAGTGTCGAAGACCCCGCCCCCTTATTGGTCCGGTCTTTTCCCACCAAGTGGCCAATTTTATGTGCTGCAGGCACTTCCAATTGTGCCTGCTAGGGGGCACCCAGATGACCAGTAGTAGAATCCCAGTTCAGAATCCCAGCGCTGGTGTGCTAGCGGAATATGCCACCTTGTAGCCACCTAGCAAACACAGATGGCCAGAAGAAGGTGTACAAGATGTGCATATTGTCCCATTACTGTATTATACACTGATCAGCCATAACAGTGTTGGATCATTCTCAGCACTGCAGTGACACTGACATGGTGGTGGTGTGTTAGTGTGTGTTGTACTGGTATGAGTGGATAACACACAGCAGCGCTGATGGAGTTTTTAAACACCCCACTGTCACTTCTGGACTGAGAATAATCCACCAACCAAAAATATATCCAACCAACAGCACCCTGTGGGCAGCGTCCTGTGACCACTGATGAAGGTCTAGAAGATGACCAACTCAAACAGCAGCAATAGATGATCGAGCGTCTCTGACTTTACATCTACAAGGTGGACCAACTAGGTGGGAGTGTCTAATAGAGTGGACAGTGAGTGGACACATTATTTAAAAACTCCAGCAGCGCTGCTGTGTCTGATCCACTCATGCCAGCACAACACACACTAACACACCACCACCATGTCAGTGTCACTGCAGTGCTGAGAATGATCCATCACCTAAATAATACCTGCTCTGTAGTGGTCCTGTGGGGGTCCTGACCATTGAAGAACAGGGTGAAAGCAGGCTAATAAGGTATGTAGAGAAACAGATGGACTACAGTCAGTAATTGTAGAACTACAAAGTGCTTCTATATGGTAAGTGGAGCTGATAAAATGGACAGTGAGTGTAGAAACAAGGAGGTGGTTTTAATGTTATGGCTGATCAGTGTATACAGGATTAAATGATACGTCTGTAATGTTAAAATTGCTCTGTGCTCAATATTATTGCTCTGTGCTTAATATTAAGTATATATAAATATATATATATATATATATATATATATATATATATATATATATATATATATATATATATATATAATAAATGTGCCAATATATGTTTACATTTTTTTCTCTTTGTTTCTGTATGTCTGTTTTTGTATGGACAGCGGTCCCGTTCCCGCTGAGCCACAGGTTGACTATTCGGGAGGTGTTTGACTGTGAGGGGAAACCACGCATAGACCTGCTGAAGGCTCATCTTACTAAAGAGGGTCGTGTAGAGGAGCCAGTCGCCCTGCAAATTATCAATGAGGGAGCTTCAATTTTACGACAGGAAAAGACCATGCTGGACATCGAGGCCCCCGTTACAGGTTAGAAACAAGCAAAAGCTGTCATGGAAACTTCTCTAATTATGATGTTAGGAAACCACTGGTGTATAAAGTATAAAAGTACCTTATCAGAAATGGAGTGTGGAGTTTGCATGTTCTCCCCATGTCTGTGTGGGTTTCCTCCGGGTGCTCCGGTTTCCTCCGACAGTCCAAAGACAAGCAAGTGAGGTTAATTGGACAGCAGAGGAAATCATGTTTACTGTGATTAGAAATGAAATTCTGCTTGTTTTGGTGTTATGGCTCTTCAGTGCGTTCACCCTTGCGTTCTCCACTTATGTCTGTTTCTATAAAACCTGATATTTTTAATGAGTGTAAGTAAATGAAGGTACAGCAGGCCGCTCAGGTGGCGCAGCAGTAAAAACACACGCTAGCACACCGGAGCTGGGCTCTCGAATACATCGTATCGAATCTCAGCTCTGCCATCCGGCTGGGCTGAGCGGCCACATGAACAACGATCGGCCTGTTGTTCATATAAGGGTGGGGTAGTAGTAAGCCGGATAGGGACTCGTCGTGACTGATGCAACTACGACCTCTGCTGCTGACTGATTGCGTCTGCACAGGGGCGGGGAAGAAGTGCATTGATCAGGGTGTGTCTCTCCATACACAGGGCTGATCCGCATTAGTGTTCATCTAGTGCAGGTGAAAGAATGCATATGGCTGCTGCCTACGTGTCGGGGAGGGGGCGTGGGTTAGCTTTGTTCTCCTCAATAAGAACAGGGATAGACATTAGTGGAGAGGAAGCGTGATGCCATCGGGCAATTGGACGCGCTAAA
Organism: Trichomycterus rosablanca; assembly: GCF_030014385.1. Lineage (NCBI taxonomy): Eukaryota > Metazoa > Chordata > Actinopteri > Siluriformes > Trichomycteridae > Trichomycterus > Trichomycterus rosablanca. The sequence goes on from NC_085988.1 coordinate 19,317,169, forward strand.
AAGTCGGGAGAAAAGGGGGAGAAAAGGCATAAACAAAATAAAAACAAAAATAAATAAATAAATAAATAAAGGTACAGCCTTGTTTTACTGTCCATTTTACTCACTTTTTGTGCATTAAATACAATAAACAAATACCGGGTCAAAAAGTCAAAATTATGTTAACACTAATGGATCTATTCACTAGTTTTTGTGTGTTGAACATGATGGAGAACAGGTTGAGATTGTCCTGTAAATCATCTTACACATATGAAGTATGTTTTGTGAATAATGGTTACCGCCATTCAAGTGTTAACATAATTTTGACTCACCCTGTATTAGTTTTTAAGAATGACAATTTTATGGGTAAGGTGTTTTTGTACTAACGGTCTTATATTAGATTTATAACATTTGTAACAACATTAAATTCATTCTTTAAATTTGTATTTACCAAACATCAGAAACTGAATTATTAAAGGCATTTCTAAACATGCCAAGACAAACACAAGACCTACAATATCACTCTGCAAGAAATCAGGATATGAGGGGGAAAAGGCTTGCTTAGTACAAACCCAACAACAGGAATATACACTGATAAGGCAAAACATTATGACCACCTCCATGTTTTTTACGCTCACTATCCATTTTATCAGCTCCACTTACCATATAGAAGCACTTTGTAGTTCTACAATTACTGACTGTAGTCCATCTGTTTCTCTACATAAATTTTTACCCTGCTTTCACCATGTTCTTCAATGGTCAGGACTCTCCCAGGACCACTACAGAGTAGGTATTATTTGGGTGGTGGATCATTCTCAGCACTGCAGTGACACTGACATGGTGGTGGTGTGTTAGTGTGTGTTGTGCTGGTATGAGTGAATCAGACACAGCAGCACTGCTGGAGTTTTTAAACACCTCACTTTCACTGCTGGACTGAGAATAGTCCACCAACCAAAAATATCCAGCCAACAGCGCCCCATGGGCAGCGCCCTGTGACCACTGATGAAGGTCTAGAAAATGACCAACTCAAACAGCAGCAATAGATGAGCGATCGTCTCTGACTTTACATCTACAAGGTGAACCAACTAGGTAGGAGTGTCTAATAGAGTGGACAGTGAGTGGACACGGTATTTAAAAACTCCAGCAGCGCTGCTGTGTCTGATCCACTCATACCAGCACAACACACACTAACACACCACCACCATGTCAGTGTCACTGCAGTGCTGAGAATGATCCACCACCTAAATAATACCTACTCTGTGGTGGTCCTGTGGGGGTCCTGACCAATGAAGAACAGGGTGAAAGCAGGCTTAAAAAGTATGTAGAGAAACAGATGGACTACAGTCAGTAATTGTAGAACTACAAAGTGCTTCTATATGGTAAGTGGAGCTGATAAAATAGACACTGAGTGTAGAAACAAGGAGGTAGTTGGCTGATCGGTGTTTATGCTGAGATATTGGTGCTAAGATCTTGGTGGAAAAATTTTCCCAGAGGCTGACCTCAAGACGTTGACCTCAAGTCTCATACCTGTGTAGTGGTGTAAAGACTCCAGTCCTGTACACCAGATTATTTAACTAGCACTCCAAAGACTGGTTTCAGTTAAAAGAGAAAAATTCTCCAAAGTTTATTTCAGGTTCTTTGCAAAGAACCTCCAAACCAGGGTTTAGATCTGGATCAAATACAGTGTTTTTAGCTGGATGAGGTAATCAACCCGTGAAAATTGTTATGTAGGAGAAAGGGTGGCAAGCTTTCCTCTTACATAACAATTTTCAGGTTAACCACAATTATATCCAAAACTCATCAAAAGAATGTCGATGACCGTAATCCGTAAGCATTTCGTCAGAAAGACTCACTGACCTCTTCTCATCTCGAAACTCATACTAGTTCATACAGACTTTAATTACTCTTTAACTTAGTAAAAGTGATTTAAAATAATCTTTTAAATTAAGAAATCCTGGAAACATTTTTCAAATGACCACATCACCTGTATCATCACATCTACACTACACTCTCAAAATATTTTCTGTATTTGTCCTGGATTCAACACACACCAAACCAGTGTGTGGTAGGTACATTTTTAGGTACTGTACTAAATCCTGCTAAATGTTCCAGAAACATACAGAACATAAACTGTATGTAGGTGTGAATGGGATAGGTGAGTGTGTGATAGGTTGCACTAGATTGGTGCTCTGTGCAGCTTTGCTCTTGCATATGTACTATTATTATTATTAACATGCATCCTGGATACCTAGGATTGATCCTCTGGGGTACTTTGGTTTCCTCCTACTTCCCAAAAATAAGCAGAAAGTGACAAAATTGACTTTCAAAGTGACCCAAAATTGGCACAGCTTGTGCGGTGAATGTGAGGGTTTGTTGCCCTGTTATAGATTAGAATGTGATCTATCAGTTTTTGTGTTTGTAATTTGTGTTTATGGCTGATTGTTCTTGTCATCTGCCATAATGTTTGCTCAGTTAAGCAAAAATAAGGGAATTAAACAGAACTTAATGTTGATATTAATAACCATAAAATAACTGCTGTTGATGTATTTGGTGGGTGTCTTTTATTTCTGGTTCATATGTCTTGCCGCATTCAAATATTTATATATACACTGATCAGCCATAACATTAAAACCACCTCCTTGTTTCTAATCTCACTGTCTATTTTCCATTTTATCAGCTCCACTTACCATATAGAAGCACTCTATTTATTTCTCTACATACTTTTTTTTAGCCTGCTTTCACCCTGTTCTTTAATGATCAGGACCACCACAGAGCAGGTATTATTTAGGTGGTGGATCATTCTCAGCACTGCAGTGACAATGACATGGTGGTGGTGTGTTAGTGTGTGTTGTGCTGTTTGAGTTGGTCATCTTCTAGACCTTCATCAGTGGTCACAGGACGCTGCCCACGGGGCGCTGTTGGCTGGATATTTTTGGTTGGTGGACTATTCTCAGTCCAGCAGTGACAGTGAGGTGTTTAAAAACTCCAGCAGCGCTGCTGTGTCTGATCCACTCATACCAGCACAACACGCACTAACACACCACCACCATGTCAGTGTCACTGCAGTGCTGAGAATGATCCACCACCCAAATAGTACCTGCTCTGTAGTGGTCCTGGGAGAGTCCTGACCATTGAAGAACAGCATGAAAGGGGGCTAACAAAGCATGCAGAGAAACAGATGGACTACAGTCAGTAATTGTAGAACTACAAAGTGCTTCTATATGGTAAGTGGAGCTGATAAAATGGACAGTGAGTGTAGAAACAAGGAGGTGGTTTTAATGTTATGGTTGATCAGTGTGCATATATTAAAATTAATAAATGAAGGACTACTAACGTTTGTTCACTGCAGTGTGTGGAGATATTCATGGCCAGTTCTTCGACCTGATGAAGCTCTTCGAGGTTGGAGGGTCACCAGCCACAACGCGGTACCTCTTCCTGGGAGACTATGTGGACCGAGGCTACTTCAGTATAGAGGTGAGCTCACTAGGGCTTTCTCTTACATTAACAATGAAGGCAACTGAGCTATCATGATAATCTATGTGACCTTTTTCTACTTCTCCCTCCCCCCCACTCCCCACTCTTTCTGTCTATCTCAGTGTGTTTTGTATCTGTGGTCACTGAAAATCCTCTACCCAAAGACTTTATTTTTGCTGCGGGGAAACCATGAATGTAGACATTTGACTGAATATTTCACCTTCAAACAAGAATGTAAGTAAACCTCCTTTTCTCCCTTTTTCTAAACTTACCCCCAGCATATTCTTTTCCATTTACCTAGTCACACTGTCTATCCAGATATCACAGCTGTTTTGCTGTTCATCTGTACATGTATTGCATAGACATACACCAATCAGCCATAACATTAAAACCACCTTATTGTTTCTACACTCACTGTCCATTTTATCAGCTCCACTTACCATATAGACGCTATTTGTAGTTCTACAATTACTGACTGTAGTCTGCATGCTTTGTTAGCCCCCTTTCACTCTGTTCTTCAATGGTCAGGACCTCCACAGGACCACTACAGAGCAGGTATTATTTGGGTGGTGGATCATTCTCATCACTGCAGTGACAATGACATGGTGGTGGTGTGTTAGTGTGTGTTGTGCTGGTATGAGTGGATTAGACACAGCAGCGCTGCTGGAGTTTTGAAATACCATGTCCACTCACCGTCCACTCTATTAGACACACTTACCTAGTTGGTCCACCTTGTAGATGTAAAGTCAGAGACGATCGCTCATCTATTGCTGCTGTTTGAGACCTTCATCAGTGGTCACAGGACGCTGCCCACGGGGCACTGTTGTCTGGATGTTTTTTAGGTTGGTGGACTATTCTCAGTCCAGCAGTGACAGTGAGGTGTTTAACTCCATCAGCATTTCTGTGTCTTATCCACTCATACCAGCACAACACACACTAACACACCACCACCATGTCAGTGTCACTGAAGTGCAGAGAATGATCCACCACCCAAATAATACCTGCTCTGTGGTGGTCCTGGGAGAGTCCTGACCATTGAAGAACAGCATGAAAGGGGGCTAACAAAGCATGCAGAGAAACAGATTGACTACAGTCAGTAATTGTAGAACTACAAAGTGCTTCTATATGGTAAGTGAAGCTGATAAAATTAACAGTGAGTGTAGAAACAACGAGGTGGTTTTAATGTAATGGTTGATCGGTGTATCTTGTCATTCTGACATGTGTACGTCCATCCACCCACCCTGTTTAGTCACCTGTCCTCTTGTTCATTTACATCTCTTAACCCGTTTGTTTGTCTGTCTGTCCTCCTGTTTGTAAATGTATCCATCACCCTTGCTATTCATTCAACCGTCTATTCATTTATGCACTTATCCATAAAAACATCAAATAATTCATTCATTTATCACTAACCACCATTGGCTATCCATTCATCCACCATATAGCAACTCAGCCAACCTACATTAATTGAACAATCCTGTCCATTTATCTGTATTTCCTCTTCCTATTCATTTCTTTATCAAAGGGCAGTCCATTGCAAACAAGTACTATGTCTGTTCAAACAATGCACATACAGTGGATTCAGAAAGTACTCAGGCTTTGCTCAGGTGGTGCAGTGGTAAAACACGTTAACACCGTCATTTCGAATCTCAGCTCTGCTACCGACAGGCTGGGCACCTACACAAACAATGATTGGCTTGTTTGCAGGGAGGGTGACGGAGTGGTGCAATTACCGACCTCTGCTGGTTGATTGATGGCGCCTGCACAGACATGAAGGATAATGGGATCAGGGTGTGACTCTCCGTACACAAAGCTGATCCACATATGAACTCGCATCGTGTAGGTAAAGAGATGCAGTCGGTACTGCACATGTGTCAGTTGTGGCTCTCCTCAATCAGGAGTGGAGGTTAGCATCAGTAAAGGGAAAGTGTAATGCAGTTGGACACAACTAAAATTGGGAGACAGTTGGGGGAAAAATACAAAAAATCCTCAGACCTTTTGAGCACTTTGTGTGGTGGGTTTGATTTTTTTTAAATATATGTTTGTTTTTATGCATTTTCTCCCCTTTTTCTCCTGACTTGCATCCAATTGCCCGATTGCAGCATGGTTTCTCTCAGCCAATGCCGACCCCGGCTCTGATTGAGGAGAACGAAGCTAACCCACGCCCACTCCGACATGTGGGCAGCAGACGTATGCATCTTGTCACATACAATTGATGAGCGCATATGCGGATCAGCACTGTGTACAGAGAGACACACCCTAATCAGCGCACTCCTTCCTCGTCTCTTTGCAGGCGCCATCAATCAGCCAGCAGAGGTCGCATCAGTCATAAGAGAGTCCCTATCCAGCTTAATATCCCATCCCATATGAACAACAGGCCAATCGTTGTTCATGTGGCCGCTCAGCCCAGCCGGCCGGCAGAGCTGAGACTCAATACGATGTATTCGGGATCCCAGCTCTGGTGTTGTAGCGTGTGTTTTACCGCTGTGCCACCTGAGCGGCCTGTGGTGGGTTTGATTTTGACTGGATATTATAGAAATACCAAGAAGGAAGGCATTGATGTGTAAAAACTATATGATAACCTGCTTAGAGTCTGCTGAACTGTATGTAAAGGAGGAAAAAGATTCTCTGGTTTAATGAGATTAAACTTAAACCTTTTGGGCAGAACTGCAAGCATTATGTCTGGTGAAAAACAGTCAGTGCATCTTACATGGCTAATACTTTCCCTCTGGTGGTAGCAGCATCATGCTATGGGGTTCTTCTCAGTGGTATAGAAGGGAAGACTGGTAAAGACTAAAGGATGGATGGATGAATGCACTCAAATACAGGAAAAATTTTGAGGAAAACCTCCTCAGAACACACACAAATTCTGACTCAGAAACTCTGTAAATGTACTTGTGTGGCCCAGCCAAAGCTTAGAACTAAAACCCATTAAAGTTTGTGGAGAGACCTGAAGATGACAGTTCACAGATGCAATCTGACAGAGCTTGAGAGGATCTGCCATAAAGAATTGAATAAATTGCTCAAGTGTCATACGAAGGCATACGAAGCTTGTAGAGAAGAAGACTTATAACTGTATATGCTGCCAACTGTAATCCAGAAAGTACTTCTAGAAAAACTTTAAAAACATCTTTTACTTTGTCAAAATACTGTATGTAATTGTGTGTAGATTTATGTGTGGAAATTACATTTGCAAATACAATTACATGCATTCATAATTAAATCCACATGTGTGTGAAATGTCAAGGTGTCAGAATACTTGCTAAATCCACTGTATACATGTACATTTGGGCACGGTGGCTAAGTGAGTAGCACTGTCGCCCCACAGCAAGAAGGTCCTGGGTTCGATCCCCAGGTGGGGCTGTCAGGGACCTTTCTGTGTGGAGTTTGCATGTTCTCCCCTTGTCTGCGTGGGTTTCCTCCGGGTGCTCCGGTTTCCTCCGACAGTCCAAAGACATGCAAGTGATGACACTAAGTTGTCCATGACTGTGTTTGATATAACCTTGTGAACTGATGAATCTTGTGTAATGAGTAATTTACCATATCTGTCATGAATATAACCAAAAGTGTAAAACATGACGTTAAAATCCTAATAAACAAACAAACATGTACATTTGAACAATGATATTTACACTCCGGCAATGCGCCTGTCCATCTTATTCTGTCCAGATGTCTTTACCATCCATCAAAACATCCTATTCAGCCCATACATCCTGCCAATTTATTTATTTAGGTACCCAGTTAAAACATCCTGTCATTTATTAATAAATTATCCATCCACCCATTGAAGCACATGGTCATTTATTCATTCTACCACATGGTCATACAAGCATATAATCTGTCAATCCTTTGTGTATCAGTGCTGTCCAAATGTTCTATTATCTGTTATTCCTGTCTATTCATTTAATTGCAGCTCAGGAAAAATGAAGATTTTTTAAAATCTGTATCTATACACATTTGACATCCAACACAGACACATCTCATTCTACTTAATGATGTACTGATTACATGATTACCTTAACAAAATCCAACTATAAACCCATCTGCTGTGCTCATTACTATTCTCTTATTATAGGACAAGCTGGGTGGCAAAAACAGTGCTATTAGTAACTCAAGAATAACTCTAAAAAGTGGGCACAAATTCTGAGTTAGGTCTGAACTGGAGGGTTTTATCTTTACTGATCAGTGTAGTTTTAAGTCTGGCTCAACACCTGGTCATCTAATGGTTAGATTAAGGCTTGGAGAGGCTAACTTTCAATTCTTAGATACCTTAAAATGCTGCCTACTGAGGTGCCTTAATTTTAAGTAATAATCTGACTGAATAAAGAGGGAGCATCCGATGCTTCCTCATGCCAAGTTCACACTACACGACTTTCCAAGTTGTCAGGTCGCTGTACAGTTCACACTACACAATTGGATCTCTTGTAATCGGAAGTCTTTCAAGTCGGTGTGTATTTCACACTACACGACTGATCGGCGATAGGGGGTTTCACACTACACCATCTATCACCAACTGGAAACGCAGGCGAGCTTCTCTGGTCTCCCAAACTACGTTTTGTCACGAAAACACATGCAAGAAGTGACGAAGGGTTTAATGATACCACGTCCAAAAATGCACGTCAACAAGTAGTAAGTGATCAAAGTTTGTGCGCTGATGTGCAGCGTAAAAGCAAATAGGAAAAATAAATGAGTGTGAGTGGATTGGGCTATGTGGTCAGCAGGGATTGTTTGTTCTGTAGTGAGTTGCAGGTTAATAAATATTTTTTGCAATGCACCATTGGTGTTATGTTTTGTAGAGAACAATAAGGTCAGAAATACTGTAAAACTTGAGTGTGTGCCCCTGTCCCACCTTTTTACAATTCCTCCCCTTTTCCCCTCACCCCGTATCTTGCGTTCTCATTGGCTGTTCGACACCGCACTCATTGCCAGTCGGCAGCAAGCTAGATATTTATCGTCAGTCGCTAGATAGAGTCAGATAGAGTTGTTAAACAGTTCACACATAGCGATTGAGAGCCGAGTTTCGATCGCCGAGCAAACGCTGAGTTGCTCCTGAGCTGGCAAATCTAGCGCCGACCAGTCGGCGAGCGAAAATCAGGGCAAAAGTCGTGTAGTGTGAACTAGGCATTAGCGGTGAAGGCAATTGCAGCATTCAGTGTGGCACAACTTTTCTCACAATGACAAATATGGCGGACAAATGAGGAGTAATGAACAAGTGCCTTAAATATAAATACATTTTTCTATTTATATAAAGGTACACAAGAGATGGACAAATTTGTCAGTGACAATTAAACCGTTTTCAGTCGTCTCAGCCCATTGGTTTGAATGGCTTAAGGCTAACTGTGTTAGCTTAGTAAGCAAAACTGTTGTGACCTAATCGCTGTCTAAGTAGTGCGTCTAAATTATACGCCTTATGAGTATGATCACTCATTAGAATCCTCTCTACTTAGGCAGCTGCATAGGTAGGCAGTAAGCAGCAAGGCAGCTCACTAGGTTTTCAGACAGACCCATTGTCTCACACCCACTGTGAAGAATTTTGGTGGCGTATCTGTGATAATCAGGGGGTGCTTCAGGCAGATTTTTCTTTGTAAAGGACTCATGAATCAAACAGCATACAAGGTTATCCTAGAAGACAACTTGCTCACTTCTGCTCTGACAATCTTCCTCTGAGGATTGTTTTTTTCAGCAAAGGAATGCTCCGTGCTACACAGCCTGATCAATCAAAGTGAGGCTGGAGGATCACCAGATCAAGATTCTGTCATGTTTTTTCTTAGCCATGCTTTCTAATTCAGTCTGAAATGACAGAGAGAGCGAGCTTTAGCAGCAAATTAATTTGCTCGTTAATGATGGCCCTGGGAGTCAACGAGTGTGATTTCCCCCATGGCACAGTAAAGAGCGGGCGCCCTCCTTTTCCATCTGCCAAGTTATAACACACACACAGACACACACACACAGTCTTTGTTGGACACATATACTGTATTTCTAGTCTGCAGAGGACTGCCCTCTGCACAACAGAACCAGACCCTAAAAAGAATTGCAGACTGGTTCGTGCTGCATGTTCCGGGATAGATCTTCCAGTAAAAATCAAACATTTGACCAGTAATGATATGCAACATACTCGCTTTGGTGAGGCGAGTGGACAAAGCAGTCTCAAAGATTTCCCAGCATGAGAACAAGAAAACCCCTATTTGATGACTCACCTTAAAGATTGCAGTCTAGTTTAAAGTGACAGTGCTGCTTTGGATTGGAATATATGCCTAAATTCTGCATAATAAGAACACTGATTGCTAGACTATGAGTTGGGAAAATAAGTCATGCATCTCTGATACTTCTTAAGTTCTAAGGAGCGGTGGTACCTCTCAGCGTTAAAGATGGATGGATGGATGGATGGATGGATGGATGGATGGATGGATGGATGGATGGATGGATGGATGGATGGATGGATGGATGGATGGATGGATGGATGGATGGATGGATGGATAGATAGATAGATAGATAGATAGATAGATAGATAGATAGATAGATAGATAGATAGATAGATAGATCCTGAAGGAAATTATTATAGGAAATTATATATCTGAAGGATAGATAGATAGAGATATTGATGGATGGATGGATGGATGGATGGATGGATGGATGGATGGATGGATGGATGGATGGATGGATAGATAGATAGATAGATAGATAGATAGATAGATAGATAGACAGACAGACAGATAGATAGATAGATAGATAGACAGACAGATAGATAGATAGATAATTTATCCTGAAGGAAATTATTATAGGAAATTATTATCTGAAGGATAGATAGATAGAGATACAGATAGATGGATGGATGGATGGATGGATGGATGGATGGATAATTTATCCTGAAAGAAATTATTACTGGTACTGTACAGATCAGATGGTTGCCGGTTCAATCCTCACTATTGCAAAGTTGCCATTGTTGGGTCTCCGAGCAAGTCCCTTAACCCTCAAATGCATAAATTGTAGTTAGTCATAACTGTAAGTCTTTGTAAAGATGAAGAAAGATGTTCCTTTTCAATAATTAGAAAGGATTTTCCTAGTAATTGGATAAATCAGAGTACAGATTGTCCCAATGACTTCCCCTGGAAACATTCAGTCCAAAGCAGGAATGCACCCCAGACAGGACAACAATCCATTGCAGGGTTTCGTCACATGGGCTAGCACAGTAGACAACTGTGCCTCCCAATAATTCTATAAATCAGGGTAATGAATTTTCCAAAGATTTTTTGGCTCAGGGTAATGACTTTCGAAATGATTTTATCATCGAGATTTTCACAATAATGCTATGACTTAGAGTAAACATTTTTACAAGTATTATATGACTCAGCATAATAATTTGGGGATTTTCTTAATGACTCTATGACTCACTGTAGTGATTTTCCAGTTATTCTGTGACCCAGAGTAAGAATGTACCTATTATTCAGGGTTAAGCATTAAGCATTTTTCTTATTATATTATTAGCTTGTGTGTAAAACTAGTAATGCTTAGAGGGGGCCTGTGGGAGGATCCATAGAGCAAACACGACGATCAAGGTGGTCTCACAGATGCTTAATTGAGTTCAAGTCTGGGGAATAAGGAGACCAGGGTAGCACTTGGAAGTCTTGGTCATGCTTTTCCAACCAATGTCGGACATTTCTAGCCGTGTGACATGTCGCATTGTCTTGCTGGAAGATCTCATCCGCCCTGGGGAAGACAATTTTACCTATGAAAGCAACGAGGGATATACACCGATCAGCCATAACGTTAAAACCACCTCCTTGTTTTTACACTCACTATCAGCTCCACTTACCATCATCTCCACTTACCATATAGAAGAACTTTGTAGTTCTACAATTGCTGACTGTAGTCCATCTGTTTCTCTGGATGCTTTGTTAGCCCTCTTTCATGCTGTTCTTCAATGGTCAGGACCACTACAGAGCAGGTATTATTTAGGTGGTGGGTCATTCTCAGCACTGCAGTGACACTGACATGGTGGTGGTGTGTTAGTGTGTGTTGTGCTGGTATAAGTGGATCAGACACAGCAGCGCTGCTGGAGTTTTTAAATGCCGTGTCCACTCACTGTCCACTCTAGTAGACACTCCTACCTAGTTGGTCCACCTTGTAGATGTAAAGTCAGAGACGATCACTCATCTATTGCTGCTGTTTGAGTCGGTCATCTTCTAGAACTTCATCAGTGGTCACAGGACGCTGCCCATGGTGCGCTGTTGGCTGGATGTTTTTGGCTGGTGGACTATTCTCAGTCCAGCAGTGACAGTGAGGTGTTTAAAAACTGCAGCAGCGCTGCTGTGTCTTATCCACTCATACCAGCACAACACACATTAACATACCACCACCATGTCAGTGTCACTGCAGTGCTGAGAATGATCCACCACCTAAATAATACCTACTCTGTAGTGGTCCTGGGAGAGTCCTGACCATTGAAGAACAGCATGAAAGGGGGCTAACAAAGCATGCAGAGAAAGAGATCGACTACAGTCAGTATTTGTAGAACTACAAAGTGCTTCTATATGGTAAGTGGAGCTGATAAAATGGACAGTGAGTGTAGAAACAAAGAGGTGGTTTTAATGTTATGGCTGATCAGTGTATGCTGTATATATATATATATATATGTTATAAATATTGTGCAACTTAATTGTATCTCTGACTCCACCTACTTTTCATTGCTTATGGTTATTACACCTGTCACTGTACGTTGCCAGCCTACATTGTAAATGAGACTCCTCTGGCTGCATTGCCCCAGGTGTGAATGCAGGGTAATAAATTTGAAAATAATAAGAAATATTTATACTGTGTGTGTGTGTGTTGCTGAGCAATGCAGTGGTATAACTGAACAGATGGGGTAGCTCTTGGATGGCGAAGTTGACACAGTACAGATCGTCTCCCTCATAAACACACACGCACACACACTCACTCTCAATTGACAGTGTTCTGAGAAAGTGTGAATGCATGCAGGATCTATGTGTACTAATGAGCCGCTGAACAAATCGAGCCTCACATCTCTGCACGTATTAAATGTCATCTTTGTGTTTCACTCTTCTTTTGTTCACTCTCTGTCTCCTGAAGGTAAAATAAAATACTCCGAGCAGGTGTACGACGCGTGTATGGATGCGTTCGACTGTCTGCCGCTGGCTGCTCTGATGAATCAGCAGTTCCTGTGTGTGCATGGCGGCCTCTCGCCTGAAATCCACACATTAGACGACATAAAGAAGGTGCTCACACATACTAAATACACTAACATTTTATTATATCTACATTAGGCCTTCATAACACATTCATAAGCATTGTAGAATTTATTCACTGGAGGTAAAAAGGTGAAGTACACACCTAAGCGACATTACATTATGTAGCCAAAGTATGTGGACACCCCTCCTAATTATTACGTTTAGGTGTAACAGCCACAGCATTGTCTCTCAATGCAGTCGTATCCAATTATTCAATTGTTCGAACAGTCATACGCCTCCACCGACAACTCATCTTTTCATCTGCATGAGGCGGGTTCATATGGGGATGCATTTGGCGCAGTCACACACTGATCCTCGTTATTCCCCGTCTCATTGTGCAGACACTATCGATGAGCCAGCAGAAGCCACAAGTGCAGAAGTTATGAGGGAACCCTGTTCAGCCATTGTGGACACCTCTTCTAATTATTAAGTTCAGGTGTAACAGCCAAACTTTTTTCCCTTTTTCTGTTTAAGCATTACTGTGCGGTCTACTGGAGGCATTGGTGGCTTAGTGGATAGGGCTTTGCGCTATCAATCTTGAGGTTGAGGCTTTGAATCCAGTCTCTGCTAAGCAGCCACTGCTATGCCCTTGACTCTCTTGATTACAGCTGCTCATTTGGCTTTATGATTATGATGCCAGATGTCAGCAATGATTTTAATTATATATACACTCTTTTTCATTTTATTAATTTTTTTATTTATGCATTTCCCCCCAATTTGTCTCCTAATGCAGTCGTATCCAATTATTTGATTGTACTTTGCTCCCACTGACCTTGACCTCCACTCCTGACAGAGAAGAATCGGAACAGTCACATGCCTCCACCGACACGCGTGCAGTACAAGCCATCTTTTCATCTGCATGAGGCGGGTTCATATGGGGATGCATTTGGCGCAGTCACACACTGATCCTCGTTATCCCCCGTCTCATTGTGCACACACTATCGATCAGCCAGCAGAAGCCACAAGTGCAGAAGTTATGAGGGAACCCTGTTCAGCCATTGTCCCGCCCCTTATAGACAGACAGCCAATCATATTCTATAGACATACATGTATAAGCATTGAGTAGTGCCAATTTCCTTGGTATAAATAATCAAAGTTTATATCTCTATTTGTCTCTTTTTCTTTTTCTTTTTCCTTTTGTCTTACTCTTTCTCCTCTCTTGTATTTTCTCTACTGCAGCTTGACCGATTTAAAGAGCCTCCAGCATTCGGGCCCATGTGTGACCTGCTGTGGTCAGATCCACTCGAAGACTTTGGCAATGAGAAATCCCAGGAGTATTTTGGCCACAACACAGTTCGGGGCTGCTCCTACTTCTACAGGTACATGTCTGTCTCTGTGTGAGTTTCAGTGTGAGGAAGATGGGGGGGGGGGGAAATACCTGGACAGGGTGCTAATCTATCGCAGGGCTTCAGCCATACCTGACCTTGGACATTAGATAGCCAGTAGATAGACCGGGTTCAGATCTCAGCGGTGGTAGGTTAGCATAATAGACTACTCTGCCACCCAAGCACCAAGCCTGTTTGTACATCTACAGTTGTGACACAGATGTTTAAAAACTCCATCAGCATTGCTGTGTCTGATTCTCTCACACCAGCACAACACACACTAACACACCACCACCATGTCAGTGTCACTGCAGTGCTGAGAATGATCCACCACCCAAATAATACCTGCTCTGTAGTGGTCCTGTGGGGGTTCCTGACCATTGAAGAACAGAGTGAAAGCAGGCTAAAAAGGTATGTAGAGAAACAGATGGACTACAGTCAGTAATTGTAGAACTACAAAGTGCTTCTATATGGTAAGTGGAGCTGATAAAATGGACAGTGAGTGTAGAAACAAGGAGGTGGTTTTAATGTTATGGCTGATCGGTGTACATTGTGTTCTAATCAATAAATGCTGGTCACGTATTCAAATGGTCCCAGTGAGCCTTACGGTAGCATCTCGTTTCGGTCTATTTCCTCAGTTTCTGATTACACCATTTTAATTAAGAAACTAGATTATTTAAAAGGCTCAAGGAGTCCCTGAGTAAAAAAAAACAGTCTGTCATGTATTAGAGAGTTTCTTATCTTTAGTGCTGGAGGTCCACTGCCCTGCAGAGTTCAGGTTTTTCCCAACTCTCAAAACACTGAATTTAGCTCATGGGCTAATTATCAAACATTTAATGAGCTGGACAAGTAGTTTTGGGAGCAGCTTTTCAGATAAGAAGTCCATCAAGTCCGATGTTAAGCCTGACTTATATAATTAAAATGCATTTCAAAGTTATTTACAGAATCATTAAATTATTGAATGTTGGGATCTTGAATCATTATTACATTGAATTTTAAGCTGCATGAAGATTCGTACCTTAAGCTTTTACCCTTTTTATCCTTTCTAATAATGCAGACGCAGCCTAAACATTGTTTAGTCTTGGAATTAAATCACTTAACAAAGGATCACACATTTACTTCTAAATTTTGAGCTGTTTAGTATGTTGCTGAATTAATTCAGCAGTGAGTCACGTTGAAGTTGCGTTTTACTGGGGGACAGTGGTAGCCTAGTGGTTAGAGCTTTGGGCTCTATTCTCAGTCCAGCAGTAACAATGAGGTGTTTAAAAACTCCATCAGCGCTGCTGTGTCTGATCCACTCATACCAGCACAACACACACTAACACACCACCACCATGTCAGTGTCACTGCAGTGCTGAGAATGATCCACCACCCAAATAATACCTGCAGGCGAAGTGAATTAAAAATCAATGCATTTTACATTAAATGTGTTAGTAAGTCAAGCCAAACTGTTTCCTTACCTGCACTGATTACCGACAAAGAAGGATGAAAACAAAACCGGTAAAATACTTTTGTAAATGACAGCTTGGTGGAGTTTGAATCTGAAGGGAAAGCAGGACGATCTGTTTTGTGTTTGAATATTTAGTTGATGAACGGTGTGGTGCTAAGCGCTTGGAGTGATTAGGTGTAGTGTGGAAACCAGGCCGCGTCGCTAATTGGAATTGTAAAGCAGCCCAAACAACGTTCAGGCTCAGCAAAACACAGAATTCCCACGATCCCCCGGGACCAGGCGAGCTGCTGTTACTATGACAACTGGCTACTACTGCCAGGTTTGCTGAGAGCGAGAGGAAGAGAGAAATAACGAAGATCAATACGAATGGATTTGCTCTCGCTTAGTTTATGAAATCCTGCTACATCAATGTGGCCAAAACAGACTAGATGAAGATGTTTTGTTCATGAGTGGCTTTATGCTTGGCAGTGCTGGTTAGACTTGAGGGATGTGCTCTTATCTGCCACGGTTTGCCATTAGTGTTCTTGTTAACAGAAGTCCATCATAGTGCTTCTCATGGATTGCAAATGCATTGTGACGCTGGTCTTGTGCAGTCTACATGGTAGGAGCTCAGTGGTTAAGATACTGGACTAGTAATCAGTTCTAGTCTGGTTCAAGCCACGCCACTGTCAAGCTGCCAATGTTGGGCCCCTAAGCAAGGCCCCTAACACTCAATTGCTCAAAAAATGTAGTCAGTTATAATTGTAAGTTGCTGTGAATAAAAGAGTCTGCTAAATGCTGCAAATGTAAAGTAGTCCCTTCTAAAATTGGGGACTTTCATTATTGCCATGTGACTGGGCATTCACACAATTTTGTATCACCAGTTCACCTCACTTGCACGTCTTTGGACTGTGGGAGGAAACCCATGCAGACACGGGGAGAACATGCAAACTCCACACAGAAAGGACCCAGACCACCCCATCTGGGGATCGAACCCAGGACCTTCTTGCTGTGAGGTGACAGTGCTACCCACTGCCTCCCTATTTAAGAAATTAAGGGGTTTGCTTTGGGGCCCAGTAGTTGCAGATTGACAGCAATGGAGCTTAAACCAGCAACCTTCTGATTACTAGTCCAGGAGCTGAACCACTAAGCTACCACTTACTGAAATTCCCAAGCATATCACATGGTTAAAAGTGTATCTATTTTATCGGCTTCACTTAACATATAGAAGCACTTTGTAGTTCTTGTAATACTTTGTAGTTCTTTGTAGTAAATAATACCTGCTCTGTGGTGGTCCTGTGGGGGTCCTGACCATTGAAGAACAGGGTAAAAGCAGGCTAAAAAAGTATGTAGAAGAATAGATGGACTACAGTCAGTAATTGTAGAATCTCAAAGTGCTTCTATATGGTAAGTGGAGCTGATAAAATGGACAGTAAGTGTAGAAATAAGGAGGTGGTTTTAATGTTATGGCTGATCAGTGTATAAGCAGAGTGGACTTGATAAACTTGAGAGTTTTGATAAGTCTGTGAATACTGCTGACCCAGCATGCATTAGTTGCTATATATTCTCTATAGTTCTAAGTTCTTTTAGCTATATAACCAGTTTTAAAAAATCAAGTTTCAGATCTTTCCTTGAGTTTTACACATTTTGGAGTATGTAAAATTCAAGTTGGAAGCACTTGGATATCTTTTTATAGTCTTCTTCTGCTTCGTTGGCGTCAATTAAATTTAACTACTCAGATCTGTAGCCAGTCGCTTAGGGGTCAAAGAATACATAATGTTGAAACTGGCATCAGCTAAAACTCTTAATGACAAATGTTTACTCAACTAATGAGTCCTAGCATCTCAATTAAGGCTTAATGAGTGCCAGAACTTTGCCCAGTGCAGAACTGTCGCACATGTTACAACTACTAATTGGTTTATTGAATTAAGTTACTATGTGTTAACATTAGCCGATTTTTTACTAAAAATATGTTATTTGGCAGAATGCTGAAATAAATTTACACTCATTTATTAAAATAAATAATGCACACGCCGCTCAGGTGGCACAGCGGTAAAAGGACGCGCTGCAACCAGAGCTGGATTCTTCACCGGTTCGAAGCTGAGTGGCTGTATGAGCAACGATTGGCCGGTTGCTCATATGGGGGGTGGGACAAAGAATCGGATGTGGGTCTCTCTCTGTCAGAATGCAATTACGTTCTCTGCCGGCTGATTAGAGGTGCCTGCACAAGAGATGAGGGAGAGTGCCCTTAGGGTGTGTCTCTCCGCATGCAACGCTAAGTGGCGCCAAACTCATCAATGTGTGGGTGGCAAAGATGCATCCGGCTGCTGCCCATGTTTTGGAGGGGATATGGGTTGGCTTTGATCTCCTCGGTCAGGGCAGGGTTTGGCATAGACAGAAAGGAAGCACGATGCAAATTGAACAATTGGATGTGCTAAAGGTGGAGAAAAAAGGGGGAAATAATTAAATAAATAAATAATGCACAATAACATTTAATGCTCACAAAAAGTTTAAATAATCTGAATTGTATATATTCGTTTTTATTTTTTCAGTTTTATCATTGCAGTCTGGTGGCTTGGTGGGTAGCACTGTTGCCTCACAGCAAGAAGAACCTGGGTTTCATTCCCAGGTATAGCAGACCTGGTCCTTTCTGTCCAAAGTCCAAAGACATGCAGTCAGATTAAATGCTAAAGTCACCCTAGGGTTGAGTGTGTGTGTGTGTGTGTGTGTGTGTGTGTGTGTGTGTGTGTGTGTGTGTGTGTGTGTGTGTGTGTGTTTGTGTGTGAATGTGTGTGAATGTGTGAATGTGCCCTGTGATGTACTGGCGACCTGTATGGAGTGTTTCCTGCATTTCACCCGGTGAATCAGACCTACAGCGAATTGAATAAAGTGATGGTAAAACGGACAATGAATGAATTAATGAATGTTTTATCATTGCTTTGGGTCCGGTTCCTCAGAATCACTGAGCAGTAACACATCCAATCCATAACGCCAATCCATAGCAGGGCCTCACCCCTAAAAAGGAGCCAACAATGTCTCTATGTAGATGCTTGACTGGCTGATAGCACATCTGGGGATTTAACCCTGGATACCAGCGGTAGTGGGCTTGTGTAATTTACTGCTGCTTCAACCGAGCGCCTTATTATTATTATTATTGTTGTTGATGGTGGTTGAATATTGTAAAATTGATTAAAAATCAAGAGATTAGTAGGAGTAGTAGTAGTCTTTATATAGTTATTATTAACAGTGTCTTTATATAGCTATAGTTATAGTTGTATAGTTATTTATTTTACACATTATTATTATTATTATTATTGTTATTATTATTAGTAGTAGTAGTAGTAGTAGGAGTAGGTGTCTTTATATAGTTATTATTAACAGTGTCTTTATATAGCTGTAGTTATAGTTGTATAGTTATTTATTTTACACATCTTTATTATTATTATTATTATTATTGTTATTATTATTATTAGTAGTAGTAGGAGTAGGTGTCTTTATATAGTTATTATTAACAGTGTCTTTATATAGCTGTAGTTATAGTTGTATAGTTATTTATTTTACACATCTTTATTATTATTATTATTGTTATTATTATTAGTAGTAGTAGTAGGAGTAGTCTTTATATAGTTATTATTAGCAGCATCTTTATAAAGCTATAGCTATGGTTGTATAGTTATTTATTTTACACATCTTTATTAATATTATTATTATTATTATGATTATTATTATCAGTAGTAGTAGTATTAGTAGTAGTAGTAGTCATGATATAGTTATTATCAGCAGTGTCTTTATATAGTTATAGTAGTATAGTTATTTATTTTACACATCTTTATTATTATTATTAGTAGTAGTAGTAGTAGTCGTCGTCTTTATATAGTTATTATTAGCAGCATCATTATATAGCTATAGCTATAGTTGTATAGTTATTTATTTTACACATCTTTATTGTTATTATTATTAGTAGTATTATTAGTACTAGTACCAGTCTTTATATAGTTATTTTTAGCAGCGTCTTTATATAGCTATAGTTGTATAGTTATTTATTTTACACATCTTTATTATTATTATTACTATTATTATTATAATACATCCCTAGCTAATCTTATTCTTACTATGCTTATTACTATTATGTATATAGTACAATGTACCTGTATATAGAGGAGTACTATATTTTTTCATTGAACATTTTAGTACAAACATTTTAGTATTGTGTCCCCCTAAAATTTAATTGGTGAAATAAATTTGAATGCAATATGTAGTAGTCCAGAGAACCTATGGGTTTCATTATATGCTTTTCTATCTGTTAGTTCTGAATGTTAGCTTAGCAGTTTTTATAGTCTGTGGAAAGTAAATATGCAGAAAGATGGATTTTGTTTTGCAGCTTGTCAGATTCCACATCACTCAAAGCTGTATTTTATTGGATGATGTCTCTAGTTATTATATATTGACTCTAGTGTGTGGTTTCTCACAGATTTTCTATCTTTTTATGTCAAGGCTTTATGAAAGTGTTGGAAAGTGATTTCAATTCGAAATGAGAAAGATCCGTCAATATGGTCTCACTGCTACCACCGTGTGGCAGTTATAAAGCTGCTGTGAGGACTCATGATCAGGTTTCCCTCAGTAACACCGGGTTATTATACACTATAAAATCTATGAATTTATTCAACTACAGTAACTACTTCATCTGATCAGAGTTGTGGTCAATTCAGTAACACATGGAAACACTGGGTGAGGATTAAACCAATGTCCCAGGACCCATGTTGCCGTGTAGGGCCAACCAGATTTAGAAGATATATGTTTGTCATATATACATATACAGATGTACAGTACAATTAAATTCTTTCTTCGCATATCTCAGCTTGTTTAGAAGCTGGGGTCAGAGAGCAGGGTCAGCCATCGTATGGCGCCCCTGGAGCAGACTGGCTCAAGGACCCAACAGTGGCTGCATAGCAGAGCTGAGATTCAAACTCTCAGCCTTTCATTTGATAGCCCAAAGCTCTACCCACTAGGCCACCACTGCAATATTTCCGATTGCAACTGTAGCTGCTTCTAAACTAACTGCATGTTAAACCCTGCATGTGATTTTTGTTTAATGTTATTTTTCAACATAACTGATTTAAATCTTTTGCAGAGTCTGAATTTGATCCACCAATCTTCCGGTTGATAGCCCAAAGCTCTACCCACTAGGCTACCACTGTCCCTTACAACAGCGCCTCACTATTTTAATGTACCCAAAGCTTCATTCTTTAAATTAAGCAAATTGGCAAATGTGGTCATATTTTTATTATTAAAAATTATATTCATGTACTCGTAGTCACAATAATTGCCCAAACTTCTATCACAGTTCAAGGTGTTTGGTCCATGTAGACATGATTGTATTATGAAATTGGCATGGATTTGTCAGATCAACTTTCATTCAACCACATCCCAAAGGTGCTATATTTAATTAATCTGGTGACCGGGGAGGCAGCTGAAACATTTAATTGTGGCGAATTTGCAAAAATAGAAGAAATTGGGAATACTTTTTCACAGCACTGTATCAGTGTGTGTTGCCCTGTGATGGATTGGTGCTTGTCCAGGTCCATAACTGTCTTTTGATTCATTTAGGTGCATTTTGGAATAGAATAGACAGGGTGAAATATTTACCTGAAGTACCTGTTAAAATAGCAATAAATTGCTGTTTAAAATCTAGAGAACAGCAGGGTTTGGGTTTGAGTTTTATTGATAAAAACAGTTTGGTCAGTATTTATTTTCAAGCGTTCTATTTTTAGAATTGTAATACAACAGACATGCTGTATATAGAACTGCATTATTCAGGAATTTGAAAAGGACATGTGGCAGCTGTCTGTGTTTTGTCTGTCTATAAAAGTCACACAAACATTTTACATGTGGACTGCCTCGTTATCTACGTCCAGAAACATGTGCTTGCTTAAGCTACCATTACTGCAAAAGTTTAGGAGAATAAGACAACACTTATGTCTTGGCCTTGATGGCCTTACAAATGAACATACTGTATTATTCCCTGGATATAGAACAGATATCTCTCACACCTTTATATTTTGGTTGGAAACGGTGAGGGTGGGAGGAGTAGTACTTGGTCGTGTCTGAGAGACTGAGAGACGCTTATAGTCTGGATTTAGCCCCATCTGATTTCCACCTTTTTGGACGCTTAAAGAAGCTTTAAGGGGAAGAAGATTTCCCTGTAATGATGATGTGAAAGCAGCGGTGCATCAGCGGCTACCAAACATTTTTGCTGATGGCATTAAAAAGTTGGTACGATGCTGGGAAAAAATGCATTGGAAGGAGATTATGTAGAAAAGTGATATCAATTGTTTTTAAAACTTTTTGGATAACCCTAGTACACACACACACACACACACACACACACATTCATGATTTTCCAGCCTGGTTTCCGGCCTTGTCCAAGATTCCCTGAATCTTCCCACAATATTATGAACACTAGATGGTGAAAAAAAAGAAATGGTACTTTTTTTGAGTGTCGCAGGCATCAAATTAATGATTTGTGTAATCAAGTTGGACAGCTAAAACATTAAAAGTATTTTCTTTGTATTATTGTCTGTTAGAACATAAAGTTCTTTTGAACAAAAATTCTGCTGCTCAGATCTTCTACTCCAGTGTCATTTGCTGAATATGATAAAAAGATGTCTTCAAAACCGTGCGCACGGGAAAATACTTTTTATACACAGTCAGAGTGAATCTTCCAGTTTATTAGGTGGATGAAGCAAGCTTGTATAGTTTGTGTCTGCATGAGAAATATGAGCCTATGAATTTTTATGGTGAGATAGCCGAAAGCTGGGATTGGAGAGGACATAAAACTTGTTTAAACAGGTGCTGTGGTTAAGTATTACTGGAATACGTAACTCTGTTGCAACACAGAGGCCAGAGGAGAAGGACAAATTTCCAAAAGTTTATGAACACCTTTATATTCTATCTATCATTGTCAGATAAATCAGGGTTCAAGAGATTTACCAATTAAAAGATTCTTGTATATGTACATTTTACAATGTTTACATTTTAGAAAGCATCCCTGGAGATGGGTAATGTAGATATTGATTAATAGTGTGATATAATAAAAAGATTTATAAACAATTACATATTGTATATAACTAAACTTAACTACAATTAATATTGAAACATGGAAGATGATACCTGTAGTCATTACATTGCCACAGCTGTAACATGACAATATCTTGACTAGATGTTGGGCCAAGTGGGTTGTATGGTTTACTAGTATGTAGTAATACTAGAAGTAGTATCATTAGTATGGCTTAGCAGAGATACAAAAACAACACAGAATCATTTGGATTACACTCATTTTAACCATGTGTCTGAATTGATACAACATGGGAGGCCCTTGGGATATACTATTCATAATATAACAAACAATAAACAAATCTTTCTCTCTGTCTTCTTTGTTTTCAGCTATCCTGCAGTATGTGAGTTTCTACAAACTAATAACCTGCTCTCAGTGATCAGAGCCCACGAGGCCCAGGATGCAGGGTAACAATCCCAATATTCATCCTCCTACAATAAACCATCACTGATACTGCAGTACCACTCACAATAAACACCACAATGCTTTAATATCCTTCACATTGTGTTCAAATCACTACAACAAATACAATAAATATACTGTAATAACACTTCCAAGACACAGTACATGTTAAAACCTAATACAGATCATATAACAGTGATATTATAAAAGCAATACATTTTTATGGTAATGATTTATTTTATATATAAGTCATTACGATACTGATTGCTCCTCTACAGAACACAGTAACACCCTGGACACCCAGTAACACCCTGGATCCCCAATTAACCGGACTTCATGTTTTTGGACTGTGGGAGGAAACCGGAGCACCCGGAGGAAACCCACGCAAACACAGGGAGAACATGCAAACAACGCACAAAAAAAGGACCCGGACCGCCCCGCATGGGGATCGAACCCAGGACCTTCCTGCTGTGAGGCGACAGTGCTATCCTAAAGTCCTCTCAGTATTTTCAAATACCTTACTTGCTTCATACTGGGCTGATCAATGTTACTGTGGCTTTGCACCCCCCAGAGGTTTTTGCTTTGTCCTGTTAGGGTCATGGTGGGTCTGGTTTCCCCAGAATCACTGGGCACAATGCAGTAACACACCCCAAACAGGACACCAATCCCTAGCAGTGCCTCAGCCATCCTTAAATTACCCCCAAAATAGTCAGTCATATGTGTATGTAGATGCCTGACCGCCCATTATAGCAACACTAGTGATATGAACCCTGAACTCCCTGAACCCTGAACATGATTTGTACATTGTTTGTTTAGCGTTTTGTGTACTGTATTGTCTGTATATACACTACATTGCTAAAAGTATTCGCTCGTCTGCCTTCACATGCATATGAACTTGAGTGACATCCCATTCTTAATCCATAGGGTTTAATATGATGTTGGCCCACCCTTTGCAGCTATAACAGCATCAACTCTTCAGGAGTGTGTTTATGAGAATTTTTGACCTTCTTCCAGAAGCGCAATTGTGAGGTCAGATACTGATGTTGGACGAGAAGGCCTGGCTCCAGTCTCCGCTCTAATTCATCCCGAAGGTGTTGAATCGGGTTGAGGTCAGGACTCTGTGCAGGCCAGTCAAGTTCTTCCACACCAAACTCGCTCATCCATGTCTTTATGGACCTTGCTTTGTGCACTGGTGCACAGTCATGTTAGAACAGGAAGGGGCCATCCCCAAACTGTTCCCACAAAGTTGGGAGCATGAAATTGTCCAAAATCTCTTGGTATGCTGAAGCATTAAGAGTTCCTTTCACTGAAACTAAGGGACGGAGCCCAACTCCTGAAAAACATCCACACCATAATCCCCCCTCCACCAAACTTTACACTTGGCACAATGCAGTCAGACGAGTACCGTTCTCCTGGCAACCGCCAAACCCAGACTCATCCATCGGATTGCCAGATGGAGAAGCGTGATTCGTCACTCCAAAGAACACGTCTCCACTGCTCTAGAGTCCAGTGGCGGCGTGCTTTACACCACTGCATCCGATGTTTGCATTGCGCTTGGTGATGTTAGGCTTGGATGCAGCTGCTCGGCCATGGAAACCCATTCCATGAAGCTTTCTCACACTGTTCTGGAACTAATCTGAAGGCCACATGAAGTTTGGAGGTCTGTAGCGATTGACTCTGCAGAAAGTTGGTGACCTCTGCGCACTATGTGCCTCAGCATCTGCCGACCCCGCTCTGTCATTTTACGTGGCCGAACACTTCGTGGCTGAGTTGCTGTCGTTCCCAATCACTTCCACTTTGTTATAATACCACTGACAGTTGACTGTGGAATATTTAGTAGCGAGGAAATTTCACGACTGGACTTGTTGCACAGGTGGCATCCTATCACTGTACCACGCTGGAATTCACTGAGCTCCTGAGATTTACATTTTACATTTTCGGCATTTAGGAGATGCTTTTATTCAAAGCGACTTACAGTACTGTGACAGTATACTGTGTCTAATCAATTGAGGGTTAAGGGCCTTGCTCAAGGGCCCAACAGTGGCAACCTGGCAGTTGTGGGGCTTCAACCAGCGACCTTTCGATTACTAGTCCGGTAATTTAACCGCTAGTCTACAGCTGCCCCATTCTTTCACAAATGTTTGTAGAAGCAGTGTGCATGCCTAGGTGCTTGGTTTTATACACCTGTGCCCATGGAAGTGATTGGAACACCTGAATTGAATTATTTGGATGGGTGAGTGAATACTTTTGTCAAAATAGTGTATATACAAATTCCTTGTATGTGCAAACATACTTAGCGAATAAAGATGATTCTAATAATTATTGTATTATTATTCATGCTTTCACTCCTTGCTGTCCTGTTATTCCATTCTAGTTACCGGATGTACAGAAAGAGCCAGACGACAGGTTTTCCCTCTCTCATTACAATCTTTTCTGCACCCAATTACCTGGACGTTTATAATAATAAAGGTGGGTCATGTTATTTAACCCCTGTGCTATGTTATTTCTATTTTAAGGTAAATGCTGATTGACTGGTTGACGATTGCGCAACTTGCATATGTACATATCTAGGTTACCAGACAGGCTGGTCTCATCTCATCTCTAATATAAAGCAACTGTGTGTGTGTGTGTTTGTGTGGGCGGATACTGTTGTGTTCCTGTCTGATTTTTTTCCTTTTGTTCTTCATTTTGTTTACAGCCGCGGTGCTAAAATATGAGAACAACGTGATGAACATACGGCAGTTTAATTGCTCGCCTCACCCTTACTGGCTGCCTAACTTCATGGACGTGTTCACCTGGTCCCTGCCCTTCGTGGGTGAGAAAGGTGAGGGAAAAAAAACAAAGAGTATACAAAGAACAAAACCTTCCTCAATCATTTTTAGTTTGATTAATTTTCTTTTACTATAGATTTTCACTTCAAATTCATAAACAATGTACAATTAAATATATACACAGACAAGGCATAACATTATGACCACTGACAGGTGAAGTGAATAACACTGATTATCTCTTTATCATGGCACCTGTTAGTGGGTGGGATATATTAGGCAGCAAGTGAACATTTTATCCTCATAGTTGATGTGTTAGAAGCAGGAAAAATGGACAAGCGTAAGGATTTGAGCGAGTTTGACAAGGGCCAAATTGTGATGGCTAGATGACTGGATCAGAGCATCTCCAAAACTGCAGCTCTTGTGGGGTGTTCCCGGTCTGCAGTGGTCAGTATCTATTAAACGTGGTCCAAGAAAGGAACAGTGGTAAACTGACGACAGGGTCACGGGCGGTCTTTTGGTCATTGATGCACGTAGGGAGAGAAGGCTGGCCCGTGTGGTCCAATCCAACAGACGAGCTACTGTAGCTCAAACTGCTGTAGTAGTTAATGCTGGTTCTGATATAAAGGTGTCAGAATACACAGTGCATCACAGTTGCAGGGCTGTTTTGGCAGCAAAAGGGGGACCAACACAATATTAGGAAGGTGGTCATAATGTTATGCCTGATCAGTGTTTACCCAATTCCCAAAAATGCTGGGACTGATGCTCAGTAATATTTGAATAAAATTAGAAAGCAATATTTTTTAAACTGTAAACAGCATAAAGATGAACCAAAGTTAACACTGGTATACAGGAGTAAAAATAAAATTGATTTTCGGCGTATGCCACTCTGCAGAGTATTAAATATGCCATAAGTATGTAGACACCCCTTCTAACCATTGAGTTTAGGTGTTTCAGCCACCCCATTGCTATAAGTTCAACCTGGCCTTTCCTGTTCCAGCATGACTGTGCTTCTGTGTTCAAATTGAAATCTATAAAGACATGATTTGACATGTGTGGTATGAAGGAAACCCAGTGACCTGCACAAAAGCCTGACTTCAGCCCCAGTAAAAACCTGTGGGATGAATTAAAATGTTGATTAAGAGCCAGGCCTTCTTTAGTGCCTGACTTCATAAATGCTCCTTTGACCAAATGTAGAAATTAGTATTAGACATACCTCAAAATATTGTGGAGAGCCTTTTGAGAAATTATAAGGCTGTTTTAGCTGCAAGGCGGGATGTGGGGGTCTATATTAATGCCCATGGCTTTGGAAAAAGATGCCATACAAGCTTATGGTCTGGTGTCCACATTTTCTTGGACATATGGGGTACAACATATGAGGTTTCAGTATAATTGTATAATAATGTAATAAGAACTGTATTAAAATTATTTAATAGGGTAAATTAACAAATATTTTCTTTAAAGTTTATTTAAAATATTCCAGCATTCATTGAGAATTTATCTTGAGAACCTTGATATATATTTTTTTATTTCTGCAACTGTTCTTTTTCTGTGAATAAATGATTGGAACATACTTCCTTCTCCAATATAAATAACATATAAGCTTATTGTGCTTATTGTGAAAATCTGTCAAATCAGCAGGTTTAAAAATATATATCTTACTTCCTTTTTAGTGTTTGACTGACTACACTTCTTTGTGCTCATTTAAATTGGGTTAAATTGACTGGTCCTATTAAAACGCTCATGAAACATTGGTCTCTTGGCCCCACTTGTTTCATACTGTCAGTTTTTGCTAAGAGGGAATGTGTTGGGATGATCTCGTGGTTGACACTGTCCACAGTCAAGCAAGTATTCCACGGGCTTAGATGCTACTGTTCAACAGAAGAAGTCTGTGCTTTAAAATTATCACATAGAAAAAAAGCAGGCTCTATGCCCATGGTAATGATGATTGTTTGAACTGTGGACAGTTTTATTCATGACCTAGCAGTTTTTAATTAATGGCAGACCTGTTTCCTGGATCAAATTTGACAAACCTCTAACATAAGTGTATGGTTTGAATGTAAGGTGTATGTAAGGTTTGATTTTTTTTTTTGGCGAGAGATTACTGTTCCATGTCCATTTTTTAAGGAAAGTCAAAACTAGTCCCATTTTAGTATGGGAACATACTGTATCCAAGCCATACCAAATAAATGACATTACATGTAATAATTAAGTATGAAGTATCTGTATGTATGTTTTTGTCACATATTTTAGAACAATAAAGCAATAAACATATAAATGATCTTAAATTCATGTTTTTCGCCAATCATTCAGTTGCAGAAATCAGTGAAATACCAAACCCATAAGAACTGCCATGACTTACATGTTTCTTATGAATTCAACTTCAGCAATATGTGATCAATATTTAAATCTCATTATTGCCCTCTCCACAGTGACTGAGATGCTGGTTAACGTCCTCAGTATCTGTTCAGACGACGAACTCATGAATGACGGTGATGAGATATACGATGGTGAGAATAAACACTATGAACCACTTTGTCTATGAAAATACTATAGACTTTAAAGCTTTCCTTAATCAGTTACCATATACACAGATAAGCCAAAACATTAGGACCACCCACCTAATATGCTGTCAAAATGGCTATAACCTGCCATGTGTCTTGTAGTATCAGGGACCAGGACATTACCATCAGGTTCTTGTACTTCCAGTTTTTGCTGGGTGGATTGTCCTAAAGCGCTTCTACAGGATTTGTAGGACCAGTCTATCATCTTCCATTGCTCCGTTGTCTATTTTTTATGCTTGCATGTCCATTGTAGGTGCTTATAACGAAGGACAGAAGTCAGCATCGGCATGAATACAAAGCCCCATACACAGAATGGTTCAATGCAGTGTATGTTGGGACAGTTTTGCCTCATCACCAGCTTTAAAATTATATGCAATTTGAGGCATAGTAACTCTTATGTTGGTTTCCTCAACCCAGTCATCTGGTCATAACAATTTACTATCAGAACCAAATCATATCTGCAGCATTCAACACCTATGCTACAAGTAACAACTATCACCCCAATGTTTAATACATCCCTGACCTACGAAACAGGCATTTCTTTACTCATTTTTATAATGTTATAATGTTTTGGCTCATCACTGAACCTTCAGGCTTTATCTCAGAACATTAATAGCTCTGAACATACTTTAACAAATGCTTTGCTGTATTTTTGGCTAACTATTAAACATGTGGGTTTCTCTCAGCTAATGCTGCAGCAGCTCGTAAGGAGGTGATTAAGAACAAAATCCGTGCTATTGGCAAAATGGCCAAAATGTTCTCCGTTTTACGGTAAGTACACCAAAAGTTTGGAGTTTGTTTGTGTTGTGAGGGTGAGATCTGTCTTTACTTTGAAACGGTATTAAAATTATCTGTACAGACACGTGACAATTTAAATGCAAACCATTATACACTGATCAGCCATAACATTAAAACCACCTCCTTGTTTCTACACTCACTGTCCATTTTATCAGCTCCACTTACCATATAGAAGCACTTTGTAGTTCTACAATTACTGACTGTAGTCCATCTGTTTCTCTGCATGCTTTGTTAGACCCCTTTCATGCTGTTCTTCAATGGTCAGGACTCTCCCAAGACCACTACAGAGCAGGTATTATTTGGGTGGTGGATCATTCTCAGCACTGCAGTGACAATGACATGGTGGTGGTGTGTTAGTGTGTGTTGTGCTGGTATGAGTGGATCAGACACAGCAACGCTGCTGGAGTTTTTAAATACTGTGTCCACTCACTGTCCACTCTATTAGACACTCCTACCTAGTTGGTCCACCATGTAGATGTAAAGTCAGAGACGATCGCTCATCTATTTCTGCTGTTTGAGTTGGTCATCTTCGAGACCTTCATCAGTGGTCACAGGACGCTGCCCATGGGGCACTGTTGGCTGGATATTTTTGGTTGGTGAACTATTCTCAGTCCAGCAGGGACAGTGAGGTGTTTAAAAACTCCAGCAGCACTGCTGTGTCTGATCCACTCATAGTAGCACAACACACACTAACACACCACCACCATGTCAGTGTCACTGCAGTGCTGAGAATGATCCACCACCCAAATAATACCTGCTCTGTAGTGGTCCTGTGGGGGTCCTGACCATTGAAGAACAGAGTGAAAGGGGGCTAACAAAGCATGCAGAGAAACAGATGGACTACATTCAGTAATTGTAGAACTACAAAGTGCTTCTATATGGTAAGTGGAGCTGATAAAATGGACAGTGAGTGTAGAAACAAGGAGGTGGTTTTAATGTTATGGCTGATCAGTGTAAATTGTCCAAGCCACCAGAACAGCTTAAGTGGACCTTAGTATAAGTTCCATGTTTCTGAATTTGTACTGGAACTGGGCAGTGATAGCTCAGTGGTTAAGGTACTGGACCAGTAATCATAAGGTTGCCGGTTCAAGCCCCACCACCGCCAAGTTGCCACTGTTGGGCCCCTGAGCAAGGCCCTTAACCCTGTATAACTGTAAGTCGCTTTGGATAAAAGCGTCTACTAAATGCTGAAAATGGAAATGGAAATGGAACACCAATCTTACCAAATAAATGAAAAAATTTTCTTTAGTGTTGGTGCTAATTGGTGCTTTTTATGCAAGTGGTGAAAAATTTGCAGTGACTTCTCCCTCTCAGAGGAAAAATAGACCAGAATCATATTTCTAACTTATTTATTGTAAAGTTTTTAGTTGAATTTTATTTTGTCAACTGTGTGTTGTGTTTTATAAAGAGAAAAAGGAACATGTTTCTTACTTATAATACTTTATAGTTTTGATTAACTTTACTGGATTAGACAGAAATTGGCAGGGAAAAGATGTTTACTAAAGCTGAAAAGGCTGCCCTTAATGTAAGAAATGGAAAAGAGAGCATCATAGACTGGGTCATGCTGATCGCTCACATGTTTTAACCGGATCAGTTTTTTTTTATCAGTTTAGCTCAGCTATTAGAACGATCACATTTAAATACATACACTATATGACCATGAGCTGTTTTGATATCCTATTTAATAACCATGGGCAGTTATATGGATGTGCTGCTGACCCTTTTTAGCTTTGAAGATTTTGCAGTGTGTGTAAAGTTGTCCACATTCAGTTGAAAGAGCATTTGTGAATTCAGGCACTGATTCTGGACAGATATCCCTGGCTCAGAATCAACATACTCAGTAGGATTAAGATCAGGGCTCTGTGCTGTCCACTCATTTCCTTCACACCCACAAACCATTGCTCTATGGATCTTACTTTGTACACAGAAGCTGAGATCTTGAGAGTTTGAATCTCAGCCAGCCGGGCACTTACACAGTCACACGATTGGCTGTGTGTCTGTAAGGGGCAGGACAATGGCTTAACAGGGTTTCCTCATAACTTCTGCTATTGTGGCATCTGCTGCTGATCGATGGTGCTGCACAATGAGACCGAGGATAATGGGGATCAGTGCCTGACTCTCCGTGCACCAAACGGATTCCCATATGAACTTGCCTTGTGTATATGAATAGACGGGTTGGTAATGCACAAATATTGGAGGGGGCATGTGACCATTGTGACTCTCCTCAGTCAGGAGTGGAGGTCTGCAGCAGTAGAGACGAATTATGATTGGGTAATCTGATACGACTAGATTGGGAAAGAATTGGGGGGAAATGCATTAAAGAAATGTCGAAACAAACAAGTGTAAGGGTTTAAAATAGACATATTATGGAAAGAGGACTCCCACATTGCTTAAAAATAATAAAGTAGCCGCTCAGGTGGCACAGCGGTAAAAACACACGCTGCAACCAGAGCTGGGTTCTCGAATACATCGTATCGAATCTCAGTTCTGCCTTGCCGGCTGAGGCTGAGTGGCTACATGAACAACGATTGGCCGGTTGTTCAGATGGGTGGGACTAAGCCGGATATGGGTCTCTCTCTGTCAGACTGGTGCAATTATGACCTCTGCTGGCTGATTAGAGGCACCTACACAGAGATGAGGAAAGAGTGCTCTTAGTGTGTGTCTCTCCGTACACAATGCTAGATGGCACAACACTCGTTAATGTGTGGGTTATAAGATGCATGCGGCTTGCTGCCCACGTGTCGGATGGGGCGTGGGTTAGCTTCGATCTCCTCGGTCAGAGCAGGGATCGGCATAGGCAGAGAGGAAGCATGATGCAATTGGGAAATTGGACGCGCTAAAGGGGGAGAAAAAGGTGAGAAAATGCATAAAATAATAATAATAATAATAATAATAATAATGTAACAACAGTTTCCACACTCAGACATTTTGGACATTGCATTACATTACAAGACGTGGCATCCTAATCACTGAAATTAAGTTAAAAATAAACTAAACTGAACTCAGTGTTTTCAAAAAAGGAAAGAAAAATAGAAGTTAGCTAACTGCTAACCTTACACCCTTTGCTATAGTGTGTAGTGTACCCAGAGAGTGGAGAATATAAGTGTGAGATGTAACCACTGTGTTTTTTCTCTCTCTGGCTGCAGTGAGGAGAGTGAAAATGTGTTGACTCTGAAAGGCCTGACCCCGACCGGCATGCTGCCCAGTGGGGTGTTGTCTGGTGGAAAGCAGACTTTACAGAGCGGTAAGTACAACAAAAACCTTCAAACAAGAATCTCTATTCCACAGTCACTCCTACTGGTTTAGTTAACTGTGTAGCATGTATACTTCACTTTAGTCTTGAACATGCTTTCTTGTACTGATTTTTAACAATATCTGCTTGTTAGCTGTTCTAAACATCAATGCTACATCTACAAACTACAAAACCCATACAGTGCTCACTAACAGGCTAAAGATGCCGCTAACACTAACTGCTGACTCGCTGGCTCCAGCGGTAGGTACTCATGGTAGCTTGTGCTGATTGCATGGCTGCCACAGTAACGCTTCTCCTTCCACTCCTCTCTCTGTCTGTCTGTGCTTTCTCAGCTACCATTGAGGCCATTGAAGCCATCGAGGCGGTTGAGGACGGAGAAGGTAATCACCAGCCGGCCTCGCTTTCTGTGTTGCTCAGAGGTTACATAGCCATCGTCAATGTGCACTAGCTAACTTAGTTTAAGGCGGCTATAAAAGGTCAGGGGCTGTGTCATCTAATGCAACGAAAAAAAACAAATACTTCTAATTGTCAAAGACTAGACATGTCACACATTTTAAAGTACCCCTACACTTGAAACCATGATTCCTAAATGGTTGGGTGTTCAATTTGGGTTAAATTTGTTACCATGTTGGTACATTCTGGATTTTGTTTTGAAATTTAAATCCAATACCAAGTTAACATTTGGTCTATAATGCTGTACATATAGAGCTCACCCACACAACATATATCCTAAACTAACTATCAAGCAAACCTTATTAGTGTATTGCTGCTTCTATTAGTCTTCTGTTTCCATAACACTATAGGTAACTGTATAGTCCGAGTTTGGGATTACAGATTGTTGTAGGCTGATTTCACTTTACCATTTGTCATTGGTATTTATAATGTTCCAATATTACACCTTCTAATATTAGACGGGAATACTTTAAACTACACATTGAGTGTGTTTACCTGCTCTAATATGCAGTAATCTGATGATTTAAGTGCAACTAACCAGATTTCTTGTAGTAATCTGATTATTCCTTGCATTTAAACACACTCATTAAAACATCAATTAGCCCTTTTCGACCAAATGAAGAATTGGTTCCATTCAGGCTTCTTAGAACCTTGGTGCTTTTTAAAGAACCGGGCTGTATTTCCACCCGTTTTTAGCAGCCAAGGATGTGTCATTAATGATGGGCTTTGTACAACGGTAGTAAATAGTGCTAACATGACAGCAGAGTGTGTATACTACCTGCGATTACCTGTAGATTTGTGCTGTTGTTACAGATGTTTGTTTTATGCAAAAAGCATCGATCAAATATTGGTGATAAAAAGACATAAAGGCTCAGATGAATGGTAAATGTTTTCATTTGCAGATGTTTAGTATATATGTGTAAAAAAAAACTAGCATCCTTGTAATTGGTGTTTAGTTTGTCAGTATTTGTATAGTTTTAAACTTTATTTATACACCGACTAGGCATAACATTATGACCACTGACAGGTGAAGTGAATAACACTGCTTATCTCTTCATCACGGCACCTGTTAATGGGTGGGATATATTAGGCAGCAAGTGAACATTTTATCCTCAAAGTTGATGTGTTAGAAGCAGGAAAAATGGACAAGCGTAAGAATTTGAGCGAGTTTGACAAGGGCCAAATTGTGATGGCTAGATGACTGGGTCAGAGCATCTCCAAAACTGCAGCTCTTGTGGGGTGTTCCCGGTCTGCAGTGGTAAGTATCTACCAAAAGCAGTCCAAGTAAGGAACAGTGGTAAACTGGTCCGTGTGGTCCGATCCAACAGACGAGCTACTGTAGCTCAAATTGCTGAAGAAGTTAATCCTGTTGTCAGAATATACAGTGCATCACTGTTGCAGGGCTGTTTTGGCAGCAGAAGGGGGACCAACACAATAAGGCAGGTGGTTATAATGTTATGCCTGATCGGTGCATATTTGATATTGTAAACTTTACAGTCTGTTGCTTTTTATCCTCTACAAGTTGACACACCCACTGATGTCGCCACGGTTCCCACTGAAAACCCTAGTATTCTTTGGTTCCAGCTGCGAACGAACGTTTACAGTTCAGAAGCTTTTTTTTTTTTGTGTAAACATGCTGAACCGGTTCAAAATCAAGTTTACGAATTGAAACAGAGCCTGTTCCACGTTGGTTGAAAAGGGCTGTGTTTGGTTTCTATCCACACTCTAAAAATACATAAGCCAAACAAAACAGATCAATGTATTTCCAGATGACATAAATGCTATTTATACATTGACGTAATTGTTGCCCAGCCCCGCCTTGCGTGTAGTTGCTGCCTCTGTGATTGGTCCGGAGATCATGTGACCTCTCCAGTATTGGGATGTCTGCTAACATAAAGTAGTAAAAGCCAATCCTGGAGAGCAGCTTATCACATCATCTTTGCTATGTTTCCATTGGAATCAATTCAGTGGGATTAAAAAAAATTAAGAATCCCATACCAGTGTTCATTTCTAATGGAAACATTGATGTTTGTGTTAGTTACTTGTAATTAATTAATTAAATGTTGTTTAGAAATAAATCACTAACTTTATTTGACCCTTTTCCATTGTACAGTATCTTATGATATACAGTGTATCACAAAAGTGAGTACACCCCTCACATTTCTGCAAATATTTTATTATATCTTTTCATGGGACAACACTATAGACATGAAACTTGGATATAACTTAGAGTAGTCAGTGTACAGCTTGTATAGCAGTGTAGATTTACTGTCTTCTGAAAATAACTCAACACACAGCCATTAATGTCTAAATAGCTGGCAACATAAGTGAGTACACCCCACAGTGAACATGTCCAAATTGTGCCCAAATGTGTCGTTGTCCCTCCCTGGTGTCATGTGTCAAGGTCTCAGGTGTAAATGGGGAGCAGGGCTGTTACATTTGGTGTTTTGGGTACAATTCTCTCATACTGGCCACTGGATATTCAACATGGCACCTCATGGCAAAGAACTCTCTGAGGATGTGAGAAATAGAATTGTTGCTCTCCACAAAGATGGCCTGGGCTATAAGAAGATTGCTAACACCCTGAAACTGAGCTACAGCAAGGTGGCCAAGGTCATACAGCGGTTTTCCAGGACAGGTTCCACTCGGAACAGGCTTCGCCAGGGTCGACCAAAGAAGTTGAGTCCACGTGTTCGGCGTCATATCCAGAGGTTGGCTTTAAAAAATAGACACATGAGTGCTGCCAGCATTGCTGCAGAGGTTGAAGACGTGGGAGGTCAGCCTGTCAGTGCTCAGACCATACGCCGCACACTGCATCAACTCGGTCTGCATGGTCGTCATCCCAGAAGGAAGCTGACGCACAAGAAAGCCCGCAAACAGTTTGATGAAGACAAGCAGTCCAAGAACGTGGATTACTGGAATGCCCTGTGGTCTGACGAGACCAAGATAAACTTGTTTGGCTCAGATGGTGTCCAGCATGTGTGGCGGCACCCTGGTGAGAAGTACCAAGACAACTGTATCTTGCCTACAGTCAAGCATGGTGGTGGTAGCATCATGGACTTGGGCTGCATGAGTGTTGCTGGCACTGGGGAGCTGCAGTTCATTGAGGGAAACATGAATTCCAACATGTACTGTGACATTCTGAAACAGAGCATGATCCCCTCCCTTCGAAAACTGGGCCTCATGGCAGTTTTCCAACAGGATAACGACCCCAAACACAACCTCCAAGATGACAACTGCCTTGCTGAGGAAGCTGAAGGTAAAGGTGATGGACTAAACCCAATTGAGCACCTGTGGCGCATCCTCAAGTGGAAGGTGGAGGAGTTCAAGGTGTCTAACATCCACCAGCTCCGTGATGTCATCATGGAGGAGTGGAAGAGGATTCCAGTAGCAACCTGTGCAGCTCTGGTGAATTCCATGCCCAGGAGGGTTAAGGCAGTGCTGGATAATAATGGTGGTCACACAAAATATTGACACTTTGGGCACAATTTGGACATGTTCACTGTGGGGTGTACTCACTTATGTTGCCAGCCATTTAGACATTAATGGCTGTGTGTTGAGTTATTTTCAGAAGACAGTCAATCTAAACTGCTATACAAGTTGTACACTGACTACTCTAAGTTATATCCAAGTTTCATGTCTATAGTGTTGTCCCATGAAAAGATATACTTAAATATTTGCAGAAATGTGAGGGGTGTACTCACTTTTGTGATACACTGTATATAGTGTATGGTAAATTTAGTGTTTAATTAAACGGGGGACAGTAGGGATTAGTGCGCGACTCTCCATGCACGAAACGGATCCCTATATGAACTCGCCTCATGCAGATGAAAAGTTGGGTCCGTGCCGCACACATGTCGGAGGGGGCATGTGACAGTTTTGACTCTTCTCGCTCAGAAGTGGAGGTCTGCGGCAGCAGAGACGAGTTCCAGTCATTGGATATGACTAGATTGGGAGAAAGTTGTGGGAAACTGTATAAATAAAAGAAAAAAAGCTGTGCCATGAAAACTATAACAAGAACATGAGTACAAAAAATTAAACACCACACCACTTGCAGTGGGGCACACAAAATGTAGACCAGTTGTTGCTAACGTTATTGTTGTGCCACTACAGGTATGTGTTCCTTTGTGTAGTTGCAAATATTTAATAGTTCAATATGTATGGTACAGATTTGGGGACAAACCCAATTGTACACTTTGTTACTGTGTAATGGAAAAAGGGCATTTCTCAGCTGACCTCAGCTGTCATTAATTTGTTACGCAGTATGTGTTGTGTTGTTTATTGGCGTGTGTATGTGGAAGTTTGTGTTAGGTGTGCATAAGAACAGGATAAAGCTGTAAATAGATAATATCAAGTCAAATTTATTTATATAGCACTTTTTACAATGGACATTGTCTCAAAAGCAACTTTACAGAATCCAGGACCAACAGACAAAAAACCCTATTGAGCAAGCCGAGGGCGACAGTGGCAAGGAAAAACTCCCTTAAAATTACAGGAAGAAACCTTGAGAGGAACCAGACTCAGCAGGGACCCATCCTCTTTAAGTGGCCTGGAGAATACTTTAAATAAATAGGATTTACACAAATCATACATACACAAAATTAAATTGAACTGAAAGTTGTAACTAGCAAAAAATAATTGGAGTTCTTCATTGTTCAGTCCAGTCTGTGATAAGGTCCATTGTAAGTTTTGGACATTTTTGGTGCAAACATGTCAGGTTCCCATCCCATCTAGTAGGAGCAGAATTGTTGGCACTGCAGTCTCAACTTGCAGTCTTTAACCTCGAGAGGGTAAACAGGTTTCCAATGTCAGTGTGTGTTAAATGGTGTGTGTGTGTGTGTGTGTGCAGCTATCCTGTTGCTGTAGTATAGTAGTAAACATGGCACATAAACATGAGCTTCGGCAGCACAGACAGGCTGGATTTGTGACAGTTATCAACGTGATAGACCTGAAGAGCCACAATCAAAAAGGGAAATGACAAAAATGGTGGCCAAAAAATGGAAACTAATAAAATAACCAACAGAAATGCTTAAGTCAATAGAGAAGACAGTGGACAAAAAAGGGATAGAATCAGAATAAAAACTTGTCATAACTGGGCCAGCTACTCTGTCCACCGGCAAGTTACTGCACTGTGTGTATCACTGTCACCTCACAGCAAGAAGGGCCTAGATTAGATTCCCAGATTGTTTTTCTGGTACATCATTTAAAAGTCTTCATACATTGTCATAAAGCCAATCCAAGCTGGATAACCAAATGATTTAAGATGTAAAGATAAAATCACTTTAACAGTTATGTAACACAGGGCTATAGGCAACAGACAAGGTCAGACACACACATCAGAGATGATACTAAGTTTATTTCTAATAACAGACAAGATAGATTTGCACAAGACAAGACACACTAACACAGGAACTATGTTAAATCTGGTAAACTACTATTCTAAACACATGAAACATGACCCTAAACTATCCTGAACCCTAAGCTAAGCTAAGACAAATACTAATGCTAACATGAACTAGACTACAACATACAATGAGACAAAGTAATCAAGACCATGAACAAAGTAACCATCAAAATATGAATAGCATGAAAGTCAAAATCATGACATCGTAACAATCAAAGACTCTATCCAAAATAACCTCCACTGACTGATCCACAGCAATGTCCTTACATGACTTGAGCATTTACCTTACAGCGAGGTTCAGCTGTGGATCATTAGCGTAGTCGGCCAATCATCACGGTGTCAACTTGGAACCATAAACAAAGTGTGGCACATAAACATGAGCTTCGGCAGCACAGACAGGCTGGATTTGTGACAGTTATCAACGTGATTTATTCAGTTGTCTTTCAAGTTGGTGGATATTGAACTAAAAAGCCGAGTTCCTTTTGGATGGTTCCTCTTTTTACTAATATAATTCTGGTAATCATTACCAGATATGTTTCTTCTCTACTGTAGTGTGTGTGTGTGTGTGTGTGTGTGTGTGTGTATGTGTGTGTTTTTGTGTTTGTGTGGTCTGTGTCTGGAATAATTCCAGTCTAAAGAACGGGTCTTAAGAACTCAAAATACATATTTTGTAAGGGGCCGCCCGCACCGCCATCTTCCCGCCACCAGAGGGAGAGTGCGCTCTGCACCCAGTAATAATTAGCTTGATTGATTTCAGCTGGGCAATTCCTTTTATAAGGACTTCACCCAGTTCACTTGGCGCAGAGTCTTGCGTTTGCTTACAGAAACCAGACCTCGCCGGTAATCGGTATATCTCCTTGAAGGAACCTTTTTGCTGTTTCTCTTTTTCTCGCCTTGTAGGGAACCAGTACCCTACAGGCTCTGACTATCTTTCTTTGTAGTTTAAAGAAACTTTAAAAGATCAATTTTAAGAAAGTATTTCTTTAGTTATCTCCTTGCACCTTTGCAGTGGTTTCCATCTAAGTTCTGACAAGACTACCCGACGGCCAGTGGGTAGCTTGCCAGGTTGTTTCCTTAGTTAGCCCTAAGTTTGTTTGGCATCCTTTGTTTCCATTTTCCCGCCCTTTTTGGCTTAACTCTTAAAAGTTTTAGAATCTAAGTTTTCCTTACCTCAGCCGGTGGCGCAGTGGTTTAAGCGTCAGCCTTTTGGCTGTTCAGTACGCCAGCAGGAAGGGTTCGAGACCCAGTATATAAGTTCAGTTCTGTTACACTCCTGTGGCTGGTTTCTTTCTTTAACCTTTCACCTAAGTGGTCAGTCGTAATCAAGGCAGGTATATTTTGTCCTGCTACCTATTTATTTATTTATTTACTTAATTATTTTTTTTCTTTTCTTTTATCCTCTATCCTCTAATAAAAGTCACAAAGTCATAAGCACTCTTACACTCTCCATAGACTACTGGGTAAAACATTGCTCTCCCACACCACCAACCCCGGTTCAAGTCCCACTCTTGCCAATACATTTCTATCTGCTTTTGGGTCCACCCAGGTGGTTACTGACACTTGGAAAACATAACACGTGGCGGCACCGCCCCGTAACAGTAAGACTCCGCCAGATATGGACTCAGCAGACAGCTCTGTGTTGCAGCAGGCCATTAAAGCTCAGGGGGCACGGTTGGGCGAGCATGAGGAGGCGTTAAGTCAATTGGCCCAACGTATGCATGAATTAACGTTGGCCATTCAACAGCTAACCAACCCCCCCAGGGGCGAGGCTCCACCTCCTGTCCCACCTGTCCAGCCTCTCCTCCCTATCAGCCCGGAAGTTATGCTACCAGCCCCTGTCAGGTTCAGTGGTGAACCAGGTGGATGCAGGGGATTCTTGCTCCAGTGTTCCCTGGTGTTCCAACAGGCACCCACTCGGTTCCCCACTGAAGGGGCTAAAGTAGCATACATGATTTCTCTCCTTACAGACAGAGCTCTAACTTGGGCCACTGCACTGTGGGAAAGCGGGTCCTCTGATTGTAGCACAGTTGCTGATTTTACAGCAGCTATGAGACGTACATTCGACAGCCCCATACGAGGTGCTGAGGCTGCCTCTGCTCTTCTGAATATGCGGCAGGGCTCTCTCTCTGTTGCAGATTATACCATCTCCTTTCGTACATGGGCAGCAGAAAGTGGTTGGAATTCGGAGGCCCTGATGGCCGTTTACCAACAAGGTCTTAATGAGGACCTCAAAGACCTCTTGGCCACCAGGGATCCCCCTGCTTCTTTGGAGGACCTGTATGAGGTCACTATAAAGCTCGTCCACTTCTAGGCCCCAGGACCAGTGGGTTGTTTCTTCCAGTTACTCTGAGCTGGGACAATCCACATGCTGAAAAAAGGCTGCAAGCCTTCATAGACTCAGGCGCAGCTGGCAATTTTATGGATGTCTCAATGGCCATAGAGCTAGGGCTACCCATGGAGCATTTGGTAGCACCCCTTCCTGTTGCAGCCATTGATGGGTTCCCACTCCGGTCTGGGGCCATCGAAAAACAAACCAAGCCCATTAGAGTAAGAATAGGACAACATTCGGAGCTGCTCTCATTTTTTTTAACTCAGGCTCCGGATTTGCCGGTCATCCTTGGGTTCCCCTGGTTAGTTAGGCACAATCCTCAAATCGACTGGCTCTCCAAGTCCATCCGTCACTGGGGTCCACATTGTCAGGGTTCCTGTTTGGCCCCTAGGTGTAATCCTGGCATTCTCCCCCAGGAGCCAGTTGATTTGAGCAAGGTCCCAGCAACCTACCATGACCTCCAGGAGGTTTTTAGTAAACAAAAGACTGAGGTGTTGCCCCCCCATCGGTCTTTCGATTGTGCCATTGATTTGTTACCCGGCACATCCCCCCCTAGGGGACGTCTATTCTCCCTCTCTGGACCCGAGAGGATAGCCATGGACAAATATGTCCAGGAAGCCTTGGCCCAAGGTTTCATTAGACCCTCCTCCTCTCCCGCTGGTGCGGGGTTCTTCTTCGTAGGCAAAAAGGATGGAGGCCTGCGACCCTGCATTGACTACAGAGGTCTCAATAAAATCACTGTCAAGGACCGATACCCATTGCCTCTCATGACGTCTGCCTTCGAGACACTGCAACAAGCGTTTATTTTTTCTAAATTAGACCTTCGTAGTGCCTACAACCTTGTGCGAATCCGATCGGGGGATGAATGGAAAACAGCGTTCATCACCCCTACCGGTCACTATGAGTATTTAGTGATGCCGTTTGGGTTGATGAACGCGCCTGCTGTTTTCCAGCACCTCATTCATGATGTCCTCCGAGAGGCACTTGGTCTCTATGCCTTCGTGTACTTGGATGATATCCTCATCTTCAGTAAGACCTTGAAGGAGCATATCGGCCATGTACGGCGGATCCTGCAACTGCTTCTAGAGAACCACCTCTTTGTGAAACTGGAAAAATCCCAGTTCCACATACCCACAGTTCATTTCCTTGGGTTTGTGGTTTCTCAGGGCAGGTTGGCTATGGATCCTGCCAAGCTCAAGGCAGTGGCCGAGTGGCCCCGTCCAACCTCTCTCCGGCTAGTTCAACGTTTTTTGGGCTTCGCCAATTTTTACCGGCGTTTTGTTAGGGGTTTTGGTTCAGTGGCGGCACCGCTGACGGCCCTTACCCGAAAGTCCCCTGGGCCATTTCGTTGGACAGACGAGGCACAGAGAGCGTTCGAGGATCTTAAGCGCAGGCTGATGTCTGCTCCCATCCTCCATCTTCCTGACCCTGACATCCCCTTTCTGGTAGAGGTCGATGCCTCTGAGGTAGGCGTGGGGGCCGTTCTTTCTCAACGCTCAGGCGTTGACAAGAAACTCCACCCATGCGCTTACTTCTCCCATCGACTAACGCCCACTGAGCGTAATTATGATGTGGGAGATCGAGAGCTCCTTGCTGTTAAAATGGCTCTCGAAGAATGGAGACACTGGCTGGAGGGGGCCAAGCATCCGTTCTTGGTCTGGACGGACCACAAGAACCTTTCTTACATCCAGGAGGCCAAACGGCTGAACCCTCGGCAGGCCCGCTGGGCCTTATTCTTCAGCCGTTTTGACTTCACCCTCTCATACCGTCCAGGCACCAAGAACGCCAAGCCAGATGCCCTCTCCAGACAGTGGGAAGGACCTCCAGCACCCCCTGCTACACCCATACTTCCCCCTGAACGCATAATGGCACCGCTGCGTTGGGGAATTGATGGAGTGGTCAGGAGGGCTCTTCTGGCAGAACCCGACCCTGGAGGGAGTCCTGCCCATTGTCTTTATGTCCCTACCTCGGTTCGGACTCAGGTGTTGCAATGGGGACATACGAGTTCTATTGCAGGACACCCAGGATCTACCCGCACCCTGGAGTTAATCCAGAGGCGGTTTTGGTGGCCTAATATGGCTCGGGAGGTTCGGAAATTTGTGTCTGCATGTGAAACTTGTGCACGTAACAAAGACTCTAGGACCAGGCCTTCTGGGCTACTACACCCATTACCCATTCCTCATCGTCCATGGTCGCACCTGTCCCTGGATTTCATCACCGGTCTGCCCAAATCCAGGGGCCTATCGGTGATCTTGGTGATAGTAGACAGGTTCTCTAAGGCAGCCAGATTCATTGGCTTGTCCAAACTTCCCTCAGCCAAAGAAACAGCTCACCTCATTCTTCACCAAGTCGTGCGGTACCATGGTCTACCCACAGACCTGGTTTCAGACAGGGGTCCCCAGTTCGCCAGCCAGTTTTGGAAGGCCTTCTGTGCCTCCCTAGGGGCCTCAGTTAGTCTCTCATCAGGGTTTCATCCCCAGTCCAATGGGCAGACTGAGAGGGTGAACCAAGATCTGGAGCAATCATTGCGGTGTCTGGCTTCTGCCAGTCCTTCCACTTGGGCGGATCACCTATTGTGGGCAGAATATGCCCACAATACTCTCTGGCACTCCTCTTTGGGCATGTCCCCCTTCGAGTGCCAGTTTGGTTATCCGCCTCCCTTGTTCCCTGAACAGGAAACTCAGCTGGCTACCTCGTCAGCCAGCCGCATGGTACGCCGTTGCAGGGCAACCTGGCGACGAGCTCGAGCGGTCTTAGTAGCCCAAACGGCCTCACGTAAAAACACTGCAGACCGGAGGAGACGGATGGGGATATCCTTCCGCCCGGGTCAACGGGTGTGGTTAAGTGCTAAAGACTAGCCCCTGAAGGTTAGCAACCGGAAACTGGCTCCTCGATACGTCGGACCATTTAAAGTAGTCCGACGCATTAACCCTGTTTCCTACAGGCTACAACTTCCACCCTCCTTCAGGGTTAACCCCACCTTCCATGTATCCCGCCTCAAGCCCTACCTATGTGCCCCTGGGACCCGGCCGCCAGAACCTCCACCTGTCCGTATGGTTGACGCTTCCCCAGCCTACACTGTGAATAAGATCCTTGACTCCCGAAAAGTGAGGGATCGAGTTCAATATCTGG
Organism: Trichomycterus rosablanca; assembly: GCF_030014385.1. NCBI lineage: Eukaryota > Metazoa > Chordata > Actinopteri > Siluriformes > Trichomycteridae > Trichomycterus > Trichomycterus rosablanca. Next base: position 19,360,832 of record NC_085988.1, read on the forward strand.
TGGACTGGGAAGGGTATGGGCCGGAGGAGCGTTCCTGGGTACCGGCAGCGCGGATTCTCGATCCCGATCTCATCAGGACCTTCAACCGGGATCGAGCGGCCAGTCAGGGGACGTCTGGAGACGCCCCTCGGGGAGGGGGTCCTGTAAGGGGCCGCCCGCACCGCCATCTTCCCGCCACCAGAGGAAGAGTGCGCTCTGCACCCAGTAATAATTAGCTTGATTGATTTCAGCTGGGCAATTCCTTTTATAAGGACTTCACCCAGTTCACTTGGCGCAGAGTCTTGCGTTTGCTTACAGAAACCAGACCTCGCCGGTAATCGGTATATCTCCTTGAAGGAACCTTTTTGCTGTTTCTCTTTTTCTCGCCTTGTAGGGAACCAGTACCCTACAGGCTCTGACTATCTTTCTTTGTAGTTTAAAGAAACTTTAAAAGATCAATTTTAAGAAAGTATTTCTTTAGTTATCTCCTTGCACCTTTGCAGTGGTTTCCATCTAAGTTCTGACAAGACTACCCGACGGCCAGTGGGTAGCTTGCCAGGTTGTTTCCTTAGTTAGCCCTAAGTTTGTTTGGCATCCTTTGTTTCCGTTTTCCCGCCCTTTTTGGCTTAACTCTTAAAAGTTTTAGAATCTAAGTTTTCCTTACCTCAGCCGGTGGCGCAGTGGTTTAAGCGTCAGCCTTTTGGCTGTTCAGTACGCCAGCAGCAAGGGTTCGAGACCCAGTATATAAGTTCAGTTCTGTTACGCTCCTGTGGCTGGTTTCTTTCTTTAACCTTTCACCTAAGTGGTCAGTCGTAATCAAGGCAGGTATATTTTGTCCTGCTACCGATTTATTTATTTATTTATTTATTTAATCCTTTTTTTTTTCTTTTCTTTTATCCTCTATCCTCTAATAAAAGTCACAAAGTCATAAGCACTCTTATACTCTCCATAGACTACTGGGTAAAACATTGCTCTCCCACACCAGCAACCCCGGTTCAAGTCCCACTCTCGCCAATACATTTCTATCTGCTTTTGGGTCCACCCAGGTGGTTACTGACACTTGGAAAACATAACACGTGGCGGCACCGCCCCGTAACATATTTAAACTATAAAAATTAAGTATTCCATTTTGTTTAACCATTTATATTGTTATTCAGTTGTAGTCAAATGGTTCATATAACTCTTTTAAATACGGGCAGTCTAGTGGCACAGCCATCTAATGCACTAGCCTACCATCACTGAGATCTTAAGCTCTTAAGTTCGAATTCCAGGTGACTTGGCCTGGTGTCCATACAGGCACAATTGACTTACAATTGCAACCTCTGCTGTACGTTCAAGGTGTCTGTACTTGTGGTGGGGTATTTATTTATTAATTAGGATTTTACGGTCATGTTTTACACTTTGGTTACATTCATGAACAGAACAGGTAGTTACTGGTTACACAAGATTCATCAGTTCATGTTTAATGTCAAACACAGTTATGGACAATTTTGTACTCCCAGTTCACCTCACCTCATCGTTTTTGGACTGTGGGAGGGAACCGGAGCTCCGGAGGAAACCCACTCTAACACAGGGAGAACATGCAAACACTACACAAAAAGGAACGGACCGCTCCACCTGGGAATCAAACCCAGGACCTTCTTGCTGTGAGGCGACAGTGCTACCCACTGAGTCACTTCAATTATTAAATTGTAGTCATATGGATCATATACCTGACTGCTGCATGTACAGTGAAGCCCGAAATTATTCATACCTCTGGCAAATTTTGACTTAAAGTTACTTTTATTCAATCAGCTATTTTTTTTTTTTACCAGAAATGACACAGGCGTCTCCCAGAAGATAATAAGACGACGTACAAGAGGCATCATTGTGGAAAAAAATATTTCCCAGCTTTTATTTACATTTGAACAAAAAGTGGCATGTCCAAAATTATTCATATCCTTTGCAAACTGTCACAGTCTATGGGAAAATCCAAAGTTCTATACCATTCCAAATAGTCCAAGCTGTTCTAAAGCATCCTAATTACCCTGATTCATTGGGAACAGCTGTTTTAATCAACTCAACAGGTGAAAAACAGGAACTCTCTGCAGTTGGTTTGTGGACAGTCATAGCTAAGACAAAGGAGCTCACTAAGGACCTGCGGCTGTGCATTGTGGCTGCTCACAAGTCAGGAAAGGGCTATAAGGCCATATCTAAATGTTTTCAAGTTCCAGTGGCTACAGTGCAAAGTATTATTAAAAAATACAAGACATTCCGCACTGTGGAAAATCTCAGAGGACGTGGTCGGAAGCCAAAAGTGACACCTGTGCTGGCCAGGAGGATAGTGAGAGAGGTGAAAAAGAATCCAAGGATCACCACCAAGGCCATCCTGGTGAATCTGGGCTCTGCTGGTGGCAACGTCTCAAGGCAGACAGTCCAACGGACACTGCACACTGCTGGGTTCCACGGACGCAGACCAAGGAGGACGCCACTTCTCCAGAAAAGGCACACAAAAGCTCGCTTGGCCTTTGCAAATGCTCATCTGGACAAAGAAGAAGACTTCTGGTCTTCTGTTTTATGGTCAGATGAAACAAAAATTTAATTGTTTGGCCACAATGATGTATCCTTCATTTGGTGTAAAAAAGGAGAAGCCTTCAACCCTAAGAACACCATCCCCACTGACAAACATGGTGGTGGGAACCTAATGATTTGGGGGTGTTTTTCAGCCAATGGACCAGGGAACCTAATCACAGTAAACGGCATCATGAAAAAAGATCAATACATCAAGATTCTCAACAACAACATCAGGCAGTCTGCGGAGAAAGTTGGCCTTGGGCACCAGTGGACATTTCAGCATGACAACGACCCAAAACACACAGCAAAAGTGGTGAAGAAATGGTTAGCGGACAAAAACAATAAAATTTTGCAGTGGCCCAGCCAGAGTCCTGACTTGAATCCAATTGAGAATCTGTGGAGGGAGCTAAAGATCAGGGTGATGGCAAGGAGACCCTCCAACCTGAAAGAGTTGGAGCTCATCGCTAAAGATGAATGGGCAAAAATACCAGTGGAGACATGCAAAAAGCTGGTCAGCAATTATAGGAAGCGTTTGATTGCTGTAATAGCCAATAAAGGCTTTTCTATTAATTATTGAGAAGGGTATGAATAATTTTGGACATGCCACTTTTTGTTCAAATGTAAATAAAAGCTGAGAAATATTTTTTTCCATAATGATGCCTCTTGTACATTGTCTTATTATCTTCTGGGAGACGCCTGTGTCATTTCCGGTCCAAAAAAAAATAGCTGGTTGAATAAAAGTAACTTTAAGTCAAAATTTGCCAGAGGTATGAATAATTTCAGGCTTCACTGTATTTAAGAGTGTATTTGGGCAGTCGGGTGGCACAGCAGTCTAATGCACTAGCCCACCACTGTTAAGATCTCAAGCTCTCAAGTTTGAATTCCAGGTGACTTGGCCTGGTGTCTAAACAGGCACAATTGGCAGAACCTGAGGGAGGGAGAGAGGTCGAATGGGCTTTATTGCCACCTTACAAGTGCAACCCCTGCTGTACGGCTGAGGTGTCTATACTAGTGGTGGGGTATTCACAGAGTTAAAGGCATGTCGGACTGTCATAGTCAAAGAGGGTACGTGATAGTGTCTGCTCTCCTCAGCCAGCATGGAGGTTAGAGAAGCAGCAGGGGAACTCTAAAAGGGTTAGATTGGGAGGACTATAGGGGAAATAAAAGGCTAAATAAAATAAATGAATAAATACTTTTTTAAGTATTTTACTCAGCACTGGTGACAGAAGCATGAGCATTATAAAGCAAACTCGTCATTATATTCTCTGACTTTGTCATGTCCTCTCTTCTTGCCCCCTTCTAGCCATCCGTGGCTTCTCGCCTCAGCATAAAATCAGCAGCTTTGAGGAGGCGAAAGGGCTGGACCGGATAAACGAGCGCATGCCGCCGCGGCGCGACGTGCTCAACAGCGTGGGTCTCTCCATGGGCCGCATGAACATGGCCGAGTCCAACGGCACTGACGACAACAGCAATCTCCAGTGACTCCTCCTTTGACCTTCTGCCCCTCCTCGTTCTTGTATTATGCTCTCAAACTCTGTCCCCTTTTTCTGTCCATCGACATCTGTTTCCTGTGACTGGTAGACGGACGGCGATGGTTGAAGACACAGTGTGGATAAACTACCTGCTGAACGGATGAGCCAGTTTTCATTTGCCTTTCAAAACGAGGATGCAAATTACAAATAACAGGGGGAGGATGAGCATGTGCAGGGCTGTTGCTTCAGAATGTGTGTGTGTGGGGGGGTGATGGTGGGTCTTAAATAATTACATATTAACTGCAAACTGATAATAGGATGCTGCCGTGCTGTTCTCTGGGATAAGTTGTTGGGATAACTGTGTGTGTATGTGTGAGTGTGTGTGGGTGGCTGGGTTATGTCATTATTCAGTAAGGATGTAGAGTCGATTCCCTTTTTCCTTTCCTGCCGGCTGGAAACTGAATCTAGGATGCAACCTGATGATGAGCAAGCTGGTTACAAAATGAAAACAATAGAAAACAGAGCGCTGCAAGGAAAAAATGTATTTAATTGTCATTTGTCATTCTTTTTTCCATTATCACTAACACCTTTGTACTAATTTGAGTTGCTGTGGGTCTGGCACTACCCGAAAACAGTGGGTACAAGCATGGAATGCACTCTTTTAGTCAATGTACTCGCACCTAGGGGCAATTTAGGTGGGGGACTGGAGCACCTCACGGTGAGGGTTAGGGATCCTACCTAAGTCATCAGGACCCTGTTGCTGTGTGCAAGTCACTTTAGACAAGTCAAATTAAATTTATTTGTATAGCACGTTTTACAATAGACATTGTCTCAAAGCAACTTTAGAATCCAAGACCGACAGACCAAAAACCCCTTTTGAGCAAGCCGATTTAAAATAGAATAACTGTACTACTCACAAATGAGCTTTGACAGTGGCAAATTACAGGAAGGAACCCTGAGAGGAACCAGACTCAGCAAGGACCTCCGTCCTCCCTGGGTGCCCTAAAGCAGCGCTCCCCAACCTTTTTTGCACCGCGGACCGGTGTCATATAAGATATAATTTCACGGACCGGCAGAGGTGGGGGGGGGGGAAATGAGCTTTTTTCGATGCAACAAGATGCTGCTCCCACCTAGGGGTGATTGGAGACAATAACACCCGTAAAAAAAGTAGTGTTTTTATTGCTGATGTAGTGATCTCTAATTATGTATTCTTTTGTGCGGCCCAGTAATAAATGACCCACAGACCAGTACCGGTCCGTTGGAAGATAATTTGAATTAATAGGATTTACACAAATCACACATGCATAGAATTAAATTAAACTAAAGCTTATGACTAGCAAAAAAAATAAAAAAAATAAAGGGTGTGTCTCTCCGTACACAGTGCTGATCCGCATTGCACTCGTCAAAGTGTAGATGACAAGTGTAGGTCTTGAGCCTAAATTAGTAGATTAGTTTAAATTGTTGGATTCAGACATCATCACAAAAATTATAATAATGTAAACAATTGGAGTTCTTCATTATTCAGTCCAGTCTGTGATAAAGCCCTCAGTGAATTCTGGACATTTTCAGTGTAACAAGGTCTCCGTCACATCTAGCAGGAGCTGCATTGTTGGCGCCTAGCAGGCTTCAACCTTGGGTGGGTAAACAGGTGGAACCACCTCAGGGTAAAACAACAGAAAGTGTAGTTAAAATGTGAAATCATTAAGAGTAAAAGTCAGTTGTGCAGAGAGTATCATGAGACTCCGACACCCCTAATTATAACAGCATAAACTCTACCAGCTGTACCACCATTTCACTCCATACTGAGTGGCATCATGAAGTCTAAAGACCTGGGTTCGATCCTCTATGGTTACAGTATGTGTAACATGGCATGTGTGGGATGTAAACAAAGAATTGCTCCTATGTGTGGGTAAAAGTGTGAGTGAATGTCCAGATGGCACTCTTCAGTGTATTTGCGCCCCTTACAATGCTGTGTTGATTTAATGTTTCTTAAGTTAAGTAATCTATCTAATAGTTCTCAAAGCAGAGATTCCCTGGGTCCACATACAGTGGTCTGGCATTTGACTATTATTTCTAATCATGTGATCACAGCAGAGATTATTACAAACTACTACGGTTTTAGATATTATTTTTATCATACTGTACTGGACCCTACATCGATCAGGCATAACATTATGACCACCTTCTTAATATTGTGTTGGTCCCCCTTTTGCTGCCCCATACGCAACAAACTGTGATGCACTGTGTATTCTGACACCTTTCTATCAGAACCAGCATTAACTTCTTCAGCAATTTGAGCTACAATAGCTTGTCTGTTGGATCATACCACATGGGCCAGCCTTCGCTCTCCTTGTGCATCAATGAGCCTTGGCCGCCCATGACCCTGTCACTGGTTTACCACTGTTCCTTCCTTGCATCACTTTTGACAGATACTGACCACTGCAGACCGGGAACACCCCACAAGAGCTGCAGTTTTGGAGATTGTCTGACCCAGTCGTCTAGCCATCACAATTTGGCCCTTGTTAAACTCGCTTAAATCCTTACGCTTGTCCATTTTTCCTGCTTCTAACACATCAACTTTGAGGATAAAATGTTCACTTGCTGCCTGATATATCTTTTAAAGCTGCAGAGAAATGGCATTTTCCTCAAAACCATACTGAGAACCAAAGCCTAAGATTCTCATTGTGTCGGCATCAAGCAGAGTAAGAGCTTAATTACATTCTCCAGGCTGAATATTTTGCACTTCTTATTTTATGCTGCCACATTGATACTCGAGTTCTTTTCTTCATGTTCTGTCATAAATCGTTTCAAGGGGAAAAAGATTTAAAGCACAGCCTTTTCTGTTATTAAAAAAGAACCAGATGTATTTTCCTTTTTAAATGTATAGAATTAGCATAGTCAAGTACTCAGGCTTGTGCCCAAATTTTAAGATTGGTTTAAAGTGTTGGATTCAGACATCATCACAAATTGAACTCACAAACTGTTAGTAACTGTATATCCCTACTATTAGATTATTCTGCAAGGGATGTACAGCAATTCTGCTTGCACTTACATTTGTTTAAATTTCTACCTCCCCAAAATGTTACGTTCTGTCAATACAAACCACATTTCCAGAAAGGTTGGGCTGTGATTTGTTAATTCTCTTGAATCTTTATTTAACTGATAAAAATAAAAAATAAAAGATTTCCAATGTTTTCACTAATCAACTTCACTATATTTTGTAAATAGAAACACATTTAGAATGTCATGCCTGCATCATTAATAAGTACAGTGGTACCTTGAAACTCGACGTTAATTGGTTCTGGCAGAGGCGTTGAGTTTTAAAGGCGTTGAGTTTCAAGGTATTTTTCCCATAAGTATGTATGGGAAACCTGTTAATGCTTCTATGGGCCCGTGAAACTGCATATATTTTAGGCTAATGTAAAATAATGGGGTTGTTTTTGACACTTATACACTGAAAATAACACAAATATAATATAAAAATCTCCACATTAAGAAGCGTAAGGAAACAATAAATATGTAAAAGTAAAATGCAGGTTTATTGTATTTTTTTTACGCTTAGCTTTATTTTTTTACGATAGTTTTAAACTCATAAAAGGTGATTCTCACAATTTCTCAGAACCATTAGCTATAATGCAGATTCGTCTCATATTCACATTTCACACACAAGCCGAGCGCTGAACAAAGCGGCTGTTCATTGTTAATTTGAAATTAAATAAATATTTTTTAATTCGAACACGTCGAATTTAAGGAAAATGTCGAGTTTAAGGGTACAGATTTCTCCACAAAGGGTGTCGAGTTTCAAACATTTTGAGTTTAGGGGACGTCGAGTTACAAGGTACTTTTAATGGTTTGGGAACTGAGGACACTAACTGTTACAGTTTTGCAAGTGGAATGTTTGTCCATTCTTGCTTGATATGAGACTTCAGCTGCTCAACAGTCAGTGGTCGCTGTTGTCTGATTCTCCTCTTCATGTAAAACCATACATTTTTAATAGGAGACAGATTTGGGCTGCAGGTAAGCCACTCAAGCGCACACACTGTGTCAACAAAGTCATGACCTGGCATTGTCTTGCTAAAATAACCTGGGAAAATACATCACCTTAATGGCAGCATGTGTCTCTCTAAAATTCCAATATATGCTTTTGTGTCAATGATACCAGTGCTGTGGGCACTGATGCACTCCCCATAGCATGACAGATGTTGGCTTTTGCACTTGTTGCTGATAACATGATCCTGGATTATCTTTTTGTCTTTGGCAAGGAGGACATTACAACAATTTGCCCCCAAAAAAGCTATAATATAGACTTATCTGATAACAGCAAAATTTTACAAGATACAGCGGTCGACCGTGTTAAGTGACAACGTTTTTTTCCAAGTACTTTCAATCTCATCACAGTACCATGATGGTTTCTTATGCAATATCATCTGATTTTCACAATATTATATACGATGGTTGGTAAAAGATAAAAATTATTTACAATTAATTTTTTATGCAATTTCTCCATTTTTTATTTTTAGCGCGTCCAATTTTTAACCAATTGCATTATGCTTCCTCTCCACCGGAGCTTACCCCTGCCCCTGATTGGGGAGAGCAAGACTGACACACACCCCCTCCGACACGTGTGCAGTAGCCGACTGCATCTTTTCACTTGCACTAGGCGAGTTCATATGCGAATCAGCTTTGTGTACGGAGAGCCACACCCTGATCGCATTATTCCTCAACTCTGTGCAGACGCCATCAGTCAGCCAGCAGAGGTCGTAATTTACTTAGTTATGAGGAGTCCCTATCCGGATTATCCTAATAAGCCAACCATTGTTCATGTAGGTGCCCAGCCCAGCTGGATGACAGAGCTGATTTTCAAACCGACGAGCTCGAAATGTCAGCTCTGGTGTGCTAGTGCGTTTTACAGCTGCACCACCTGAGCGGGCTACAATCTTGTTTTGTAGAAGTATTCTTTTTAAACTGAATGATAATTCTCTTAAAGTTTGGTGAGCCAAAGTAGTGAGCCAAAAGCTATCTTAGCTTTCAAGAAATTGTTGGTGGATCTTTTACAGTCATGATACCCCTAACTGTTACCACTTCATTTGCTTATTATGGAATGTTTCGAAATGTTGTAGCTTGCATGTTTACTGTTATTTTGCCCCTGCTTTTTTGAGAGTTGCAGGCATTATACTCAAAATGTGTTAATATTGTACATATAATACAATTAAGTTGGTCAGTGAAGACATTGGTAATCTGGTTCGGGAGAATTAACAAATCACAGATTCTTGTTTTCATTGCACTTTTCATTTAAGTTTATATATCTGGTATCATTCCTTACATGCATTGATTGGGTTTTCTATCAGACTTGCTTGTCTTGATTTGTGTGGTGGGTTAGGCTAGACTTGTGGCCTAAACTATGCTTGTCCTCAGTGGCCTGGTCAGTGATTTGTCTTTGTAAGCATCAGTGTGGATGCAGGCAGCTATCAAAAACGAAGAAGCCGTTGGCCAAAATCTTCATCAAATGAATCACTCTCTCATAATGTGTTCACACAAGCTCATCAATAGTGCATTAGGCCAAGAATGCAGATGATAAATGCAAATTGTACCAAGTATATTGTATTTTGTATGAGATTGAGCATTGAAATGCCAATTCTTATTGAGGTTTATAGCCACCCTTCATACTGACATTGCCATGCATCACTATTTAACTTAAATGTGTATGTCTGTTAATGAAATATGTGTTTAAAATCTTACAAAGGTCTATATGGTTTATGTCAAAACTTTGTTCAGTCTCTCCAATAATTTACAGAGTAGCATTAGTACTAAAGCCAGCGAAAAATGTTCCCTAAAATATCATTGTAGCTATCTAAGCAATTTTCTTGCAACCAGGTTGTATCAAAGGGCGTTTACAGTGTTGTATAATAATAACTTATACACTTTTAATTTACATTCTTGCTCATTTGCAATATTTTGCTACTAGCATTTAACAGATTAGCATCAAATACTGTTCACTAAATATATGAGGACTTTTCATTGCAGTTTGAGGAATTCTTCATCCATGTTTAATAGTCAGCTGCTGTTGCATTTCATTGGAGTCTTTGCTATAGGACCCCAATGTCAGTTGGCAAAAAGAGATGTGCTTATTTCCAGAATATTTGTTTGCATAACCTGCTTTGGACCAGTGGGTTCAACATCTGCAAAGACTGCGGACATTCACACAGTTCACACATGTACTGAACTTTCTAATCCCGGTCCTGGTTTGTCCAGGCGGTCCTGCTACAGATCCAGCTACATATAACACATTGGATCTTACTTTGTAGATAAATATTTAAGCAATTTTTATTTATATACACCGATCAGCCATAACTGTAAAACCACCTCCTTGTTTCTACACTCACAGTCCATTTTATCAGCTCCACTTACCATATAGAAGCACTTTGTAGTTCTACAATTACTGACTGTAGTCCATCTATTTATCTGCATGCTTTGTTACCACCCTTCCTGCTGTTCTACAATGGTCAGGACCCCCACAGGACCATGACAGAGCAGGTATTATTTGGGTGGTGGATCATTCTCAGCACTGCAGTGACACTGACATGGTGGTGGTGTGTTAGTGTGTGTTGTGCTGGTATGAGTGGATCAGACACAGCAGCGCCGCTGGAGTTTTTAAATACCATGTCCACTCACTGTCCACTCTATTAGACACTCCTACCTAGTTGGTCCACCTTGTAGATGTAAAGGCAGAGACGATCGCTCATCTATTGCTGCTGTTTGAGTTGGTCATCTTCTAAACCTTCATCAGTGGTCACAGGATGCTGCCCACGGGGCGCTGTTGGCTGGAGATTTTTGGTTGGTGGACTATTCTCAGTCCAGCAGTGACAGTGAGGTATTTAAAAACTCCATCAGCATTGCTGTGTCTGATCCACTCATACCAGCACAACACACACTAACACACCACCACCATGTCAGTATCACTGCAGTGCTGAGAATGATCCACCACCCAAATAATACCTGCTCTGTGGTGGTCCTGTGAGGGTCCTGACCATTGAAGAACAGCATGAAGGGGGGCGGGGGGGAAACAAAGCATGCAGAGAAACAGATGAACTACAGTCAGTAATTGTAGAACTACAAAGTGCTTCTACATGGTAATTGAGCTGATAAAATGGACAGTGAGTGTAGAAACAAGGAGTTGGTTTTAATGTTATGGTTGATTGGTGTATGTTACATTCTTTGATTTTAGCAATTTAAGTGGTTTGGGGGTTTTATTGGCTTGTTTACTGTTGCTGTAAATTTAAATCCCTTGTATGAGCTGCAGCCTTGATTTGATTATTTATTATTTATTCTCTTTTCTCTGTTGATGTACAGAAACTGTTCAGTTGTGTGAATGTACTGTAGAATCATTTAAAAAGCATGACTGCATGGGTAAATCAAAATGTAAAGCAAATCCAGACATGGCTTATCGTGTCTTAACATTTTTAAGAAGTATGTTTTGATCACCATTGTTCTCATTTATATAATAATAATAATAATAATAATAATACTTTTATTTATTATAAATAAGCTTTCTGCTCTTTTCTCCACTTTGTGTTTTTTCGTCAGGTTGCACACTGTGGTTCACTTTAACGATAATTTAAGCCTTTTATAAGTTGTGATTTTCTCTTTTCTCTTTTTAGTACTTTTCTTTGGCAGTTTTGGCATCATGGCATCAGGTCTACGGTGTACGGTGTACGCATCGCATGCCCCATGGGACAAATCTCTCTTTTTTTTTTTACCTTTGAATAAAATATGCATGACACTTTTTGTCAGTTCTGTGTTCACATATTTCACTGTAAAATGTACAGACAGAAGACAAATTAAAGAAAAAAAAACATTAATTGTGTCTGAATCTCTGGAAGAAAACTCACACTGGCACAGCGAGAACATGCAAAACTCACAGAGAGGGATTGGATTTCAGGACAGAAGCCAGGTCATGAAGAACCAGTATAGTACGAGGGATCTTCAAAAAGTTTCCGCATCTTTATATTTTGGTTGTAAATGGTGAGCGTGGGAGGAGTAGTAATTGGTCATGTCTGAGAAACTGAGTGAGAGCTTATAGTCTGGATTTAGCAGCATCTGATTTCCACCTTTTTGGACGCTCAAAGAAGCTTTAGGGGGAAGAAGATTTTTATGTGATGATGTGAAAGCAGCGGTGCATCAATGGCTACACGCTCAACCAAAAAATTTTTTTGCTGTTGGCATTAAAAAGTTGGTACGACACTGCATGGGAAAAATGCATCGGAAGGTGACTATTTAGAAAAGTGATGTAATATATTTTTTTAATTCTTAATAAATAGAGTTAAAGTGTGGAAACCTTTTGAAGAACCCTCATAGTTTCACAACTGTTTGCTTGATGGATGTAAATAGAACCAAATCCCAAATTGTTGGTAACATACTATTTACATCTACTGTAGATATGACAATTAATATGCTTTTATAAACAACATGCTTCTATACACAATATAGTGCACAAAGTAGTGTAAAGGAGAGTGTCAGCACAATTACAAAAGCTTTGTTTATAGATGTATATACTTTGAAGAGTTCAGGGTTTGAAATTGCTGATTAAGTAGGGATGGTGGGACAAAGAAAAAATGTTATAAACAAACATAGCCTTTGAAGACACCAGATATGTAATGTACTGTAAGACTGATCTGTTCTAAAGGCATTTGGTCGCAGTTGTAACTGCTGAAGTACGCACTATCAATTACTAAGTTTAGAGGATCATTCGTTTTTTAATAAACACATTCTTTATCCAAAAAAGAAGCTTCTGGGCGCTCAGGTAGCGCAGCGATAAAACACACGCTAGGACACCAGACCTAACATCACGAACATCAGTTTGAAACTCAGCTCTGCCATCCTACAACGATTGGCTTGTTGTTTAAGGGGGTGCCTGAGGAGATTTCTAATAACTGATGCAATTCTGACCTCTGCTGGCTGATTGATGGTGCCTGCACAGAGATGGGGGATAATGTGTAATCAGGGTGTGTCTTTCCATAAACAAAGCTGATCCACATATGAACTTACCTCGTGAAGGTGAAACAATGAAGTCGGCTACTGCACACATGTTGGAGGGGGCATGTGTTAGTTACATCAGTAGAGAAGAAGCGTAATGCAATCGGGCAATTGGACACGACTAGATTGGGAGGAAAATTAGAAGACAATGCAAAAAAAATGGATCTTCAAAACGTTTCCGCACTTTTATATTTTGGTTGGAAACGGTGAGGGTGGGAGGAGTAGTAACTGGTCGTGTCTGAGAAACTGAGAGAAAGCTTTTAGTCTGGATTTAGCGCCATCTGATTTCCACCTTTTTGGACGCTAAAAGAAGCTTTAAGGAGAAGAAGATTTTCATGTGATGATGATGTGAAAGCAGCGGTGCATCAGTGGCTACTCGCTCAACCGAAAAATTTTTTTGCTGATAGCATTAATGAAAAAAATGCCTCTGAAGGTTACTATGTAGAAAAGTGATGTTATTTGTTTTTTTAAATTCTTAATAAATAGAGATAAAGTGTAGAAACCTTTTGAAGAACCCTCGTATTTTGGCCTGTGGCGTCACATAAGTGAAACTGAAAGTGAAACCAAAAAAGAGAGAGAGAGAGAGAGAAAGCAGAGTAAGGAGAAGCAGATAAAAAAAGTGGGTGGAACAGAGAGTCGAAACGGCAGAGTAAGGATAAACAGATTCAAAGGAAGCGAGATTCCGAGTCTGAAACAGATCTGGAGGGAGACAAAGATCAAGAAAACTTAGAGAAAGAAAGAAAACCTTATCACTGTATAACGAATTGTGCTTGTTGCACTGCTCAGTCTGATCACAGGTAAGATTCTATACATTTTCATTTTTTCATTGTCAGAAATATACAGTATTAGTGTGTAGTATAGTGTAATAAACTAGTGTTAATTGTACTCTATTTTTTTTATATTGCATTAGAGACATTTCCCTACAACAGAAATACTGCATTAGGTGTGGGTGTGAATTTCCTGTGTCTATAATCTAATGACATTTATATTATGATGTGATGAAAATGTATATAATACCAGCTTTGTGTTTTCAATGCTTTCTGCAATTCGCCCAAAAAAGTTTACAAATTAGATTTTTTAAAAAGATTATTATAGTTTTTCTGGAAATATGACTAAACTATAATGGGTCACATACAGTATATACACATACAGTAGCAGCATGTATTAATAATTAGGTTAGGTAGACAGTTCTATAAATTATACAAGGTGGATGCTAAATTATTTGCAATCTTTAAATCTTGTGTTTAGAAATATTTTTGAACTGACTGACATTTCTCTTGAAGTTTGGTACAAAGTAGTGAGTCAAAACCCATCTTAGCTTTCTAAATGTCGTTGGTGGATCTTTTACGGTAATGATACCCCTAACTGTCACCACTTCCTTTGCTCATTATGGAATGTTTTATAATGTTGTAGCGTGCATGTTTACTCTTATTTTGCCCCTGCCACAACTTTTTGAGAGTTGCCTCCATTAAACTCAAAATGTGTTAATATTTACAACATACAATTAAGTAAGACAGTAAAAACATTAATAATCTGGTAAACTTTGTATTTTCGAGAACTAAATAAGGGTTCAAGAGAATTAATTGGGTTTTCTTTCAGACTTGCTTGTCTTTCTTGATTTGTGTGCAGGAGGTCTTCATGCAGTGGTGCGTTAGGTCGAGCTAGACTTGTATAAACTAGGCTTGTTAATTTTTATATTGCATTAGAGACGTTTCCTTACAACAGAAATACTGCATTAAGTGTGGGTGTGGATTTCCTGTGTCTATAATCTAATGACATTTATATTATGATGTGATGAAAATGATGTGATATATATATATGGTATATAATGCCATATAATGTTTTCAATGCTTTCTGCAATTTGCCAAAAAAAAACTTAAACAAATTTGATTTTTTTTGTACTTTATTGTAGGTTTTCTGGAAATATGACGATGGGTCAGTAATATACACATACAATAGCAGCGTGTATTAATTATTTGGTTAGATAAACAGTTCTATAATGTCACCTTTGCAACATTACCGTCTTACTTCCTATGAGGCATTATGACTAATTCACAAGGAGTCATTTCTAAGCAACTTAAACTAGCCAAACTGCTAACTTGGCAATTTCCTGGAAGTATATACACCGATGAGGCACAACATTATGACCACCTCCTTGTTTCTACACTCACTGTCTATTTTATCAGCTCCACTTACCATATAGAAGCACTTTGTAGTTCTTCAATTACTGACTGTAGTCCATCTGTTTCTCTACATACTTTTTTTAGCCTGCTTTCACCCTGTTCTTCAATGGTCAGGACCCCCACAGGACCACCACAGAGCAGGTATAATTTAGGTGGTGGATCATTCTCAGCACTGCAGTGACAATGACATGGTGGTGGTGTGTTAGTGTGTGTTGTGCTGCTATGAGTGGATCAGACACAGCAGTGCTGATGGAGTTTTTGAACACCTCACTGTCACTGCTGGACTGAGAATAGTCCACCAACCAAAAATATATCCAGCCAACAGTGTCCTGTGACCACTGATGAGGGCCTGCTCTGTGGTGGTCCTGTGGGGGTAAAAGTAGTAAAAGCAGTAAAAGGAGTAAAAGCAGGCTAAAAAGGTATGTAGAGAAATAAATGGACTACAGTCGGTAATTGTTGAACTACAAAGTGCTTCTATATGGTAAGTGGAGCTGATAAAATGGACAGTGTGTGTAGAAACCAGGAGGTGGTTTTAATGTTATGGCTGATCACTGTACATCACAATACAAAATGCATAATAGCATAAGATGCTCTCTTGAATAACTGAGTGTTGCCGTAAGCTCTTTTGCGACTCATTTATTAAAGAAGGTCAAAACTATTTAAATACTTCTGTAAGTAATTGTAATAATTATCTGGTGGACATTAACAACCCATTAACACTACAGTATAAAAAGTAGAGTTTTATTTGGTTTGGGAACATTAAAACTCAGTAAATGTTATGTTTCTTCTGTTTTTGTTAATTTGTTACATTTATAGACATCACAAGTAAACATAAAATACAACTTTTACATTATCATTCCATTTAAATACACAAGCTGGCATGCTGAGATTCTCCTTCAGGATTTTAGTACAGTGGGCAGAATTCATGGTTCCAATAATGTTGACAAGTTGTCCAGTTGAGCATCTACCATGATGCCATTTGTGCCCAGTGTTTTTCTTACTGTATAATCACGTACATTCACCCTAACTGAGGCAGGTGAGGCCTGCAGTTTTTAAGATGTTCATCTGAGTTCTTTTGGACGTTCTAGATAAGTCGCTGATGTTTTCTTGGTTAAATATTGCTAAGTCGGAAACTTTTGGGAAGGTTTACCATTGTTCCAAGTTTTCTCCATTTGTGGATAATGGCTCTTGTACTGTGGTTTGCTAGAGTCCAAAAGCCTTAGCAATTTCTTTGTAATCTTTTCCAGATTTCTAGATTTCAGTAACTTTGTTTCGTGTCTGTATATGAATCTGTTTAGAACAGGGGTCGGCAACCCGCGGCTCCGCGTGGCTTGGGAAAATAAATTATAAGTACAGTCCAACTTCGGATCCACATATGTACAGTGTATCACAAAAGTGAGTACACCCCTCACATTTATGCAGATATTTAAGTATATCTTTTCATGGGACAACACTGACAAAATGACACTTTGACACAATGAAAAGTAGTCTGTGTGCAGCTTATATAACAGTGTAAATTTATTCTTCCCTCAAAATAACTCAATATACAGCCATTAATGTCTAAACCACCGGCAACAAAAGTGAGTACACCCCTTAGTGAAAGTTCCTGAAGTGTCAATATTTTGTGTGGCCACCATTATTTCCCAGAACTGCCTTAACTCTCCTGGGCATGGAGTTTACCAGAGCTTCACAGGTTGCCACTGGAATGCTTTTCCACTACTCTATGACGACATCACGGAGCTGGCGGATATTCGAGACTTTGCGCTCCTCCACCTTCCGCTTGAGGATGCCACAAAGATGTTCTATTGGGTTTAGGTCTGGAGACATGCTTGGCCAGTCCATCACCTTTACCCTCAGCCTCTTCAATAAAGCAGTGGTCGTCTTAGAGGTGTGTTTGGGGTCATTATCATGCTGGAACACTGCCCTGCGACCCAGTTTCCGGAGGGAGGGGATCATGCTCTGCTTCAGTATTTCACAGTACATATTGGAGTTCATGTGTCCCTCAATGAAATGTAACTCCCCAACACCTGCTGCACTCATGCAGCCCTAGACCATGGCATTCCCACCACCATGCTTGACTGTAGGCATGACACACTTATCTTTGTACTCCTCACCTGATTGCCGCCACACATGCTTGAGACCATCTGAACCAAACAAATTAATCTTGGTCTCATCAGACCATAGGACATGGTTCCAGTAATCCATGTCCTTTGTTGACATGTCTTCAGCAAACTGTTTGCGGGCTTTCTTGTGTAGAGACTTCAGAAGAAGCTTCCTTCTGGGGTGACAGCCATGCAGACCAATTTGATGTAGTGTGCGGCGTATGGTCTGAGCACTGACAGGCTGACCCCCCACCTTTTCAATCTCTGCAGCAATGCTGACAGCACTCCTGCGCCTATCTTTCAAAGACAGCAGTTGGATGTGACGCTGAGCACGTGCACTCAGCTTCTTTGGACGACCAACGCAAGGTCTGTTCTGAGTGGACCCTGCTCTTTTAAAAACGCTGGATGATCTTGGCCACTGTGCTGCAGCTCAGTTTCTGGGTGTTGGCAATCTTCTTGTAGCCTTGGCCATCTTCATGTAGCGCAACAATTCGTCTTTTAAGATCCTCAGAGAGTTCTTTGCCATGAGGTGCCATGTTGGAACTTTCAGTGACCAGTATGAGAGAGTGTGAGAGCTGTACTACTAAATTGAACACACCTGCTCCCTATCCACACCTGAGACCTAGTAACACTAACAAATCACATGACATTTTGGAGGGAAAATGACAAGCAGTGCTCAATTTGGACATTTAGGGGTGTAGTCTCTTAGGGGTGTACTCACTTTTGTTGCCGGTGGTTTAGACATTAATGGCTGTATATTGAGTTATTTTGAGGGAAGAATAAATTTACACTGTTATATAAGCTGCACACAGACTACTTTTCATTGTGTCAAAGTGTCATTTTGTCAGTGTTGTCCCATGAAAAGATATACTTAAATATCTGCAGAAATGTGAGGGGTGTACTCACTTTTGTGATACACTGTATGTGAGCAGCTATTCTCCACCATGAACAATGTTAAAAACAAACATCGCCCAAAGGCGATATAAGGATGACGGCTCACGGCATTTTTTGTTTGCTACATGGACATTTAAAGTTCAGCTTTTTAATTCATTTGAAAGAGACCTTCAACTCGGCGTGTTTATTA
Source organism: Trichomycterus rosablanca (assembly GCF_030014385.1). Taxonomy (NCBI): domain Eukaryota; kingdom Metazoa; phylum Chordata; class Actinopteri; order Siluriformes; family Trichomycteridae; genus Trichomycterus; species Trichomycterus rosablanca. Next base: position 19,379,238 of record NC_085988.1, read on the forward strand.
TTATTTTTTTTTTAAGAGTTCAAAATGTGTTCATTAAATAAATAAAATTTAATTTTCACTGTAGCACTTCATGGATTTCATAAGCAACACACTATACAGTGGTACCTCGGTACACTGTAAGCCCGGATAAGTTCAATCTACTTAAAAAATTTGAGGAAACCGGTTGCCTTAAAAAAGTTAAGTAATGTATAATGAAAACTTGAGTTAGCATAACTTAAAACATTAAGTTATTACACCTAAAAGGCAAGTTGATTAAACTTTCTTTTTTTTGTTATACCAACTGCTTTTCCCAATAATTCTACTTATTGTCTTGAGCTCAATGGAAAAAACTATTGATTTCTTCTTAGTTTTCATGTTAATTACATTTTAAATATGAATTACAAATGTTTATAGAGAAACAGACACAATTATAAAATTATTTTTCTTTATTTCACTTCAGAAGTATTTACTTAAAATACAACATGTCAAGAAAACATCTTTAAAACTGTACAAACTGTATATAAAGTTCTGATGAAACACAAACAGCTCCTCACAGTAACCATGAACCTGTAAAACAACAAAAAGAAACAAGAAACAGAAGTATTAAAATCAACATTAATAGCATTAATTTAAGGATTAAAATAAAGCAAGCCAGCACACTCTTTGCTTCGTATGAAGGCTAACATGCTAGCATGTAGCCTAAACACGGCAAATAAAGCAGCGCTGTTTGATTATTTATTTAGTGTCAACATTAAGATCATTTGTTTTAAACAAAATTGTTAAGTAAAGTACAACACTTACCAAAATTAGACGGAAGATGGAAAAAGCCCCATCAGACTGGTGTACATGCTACTCAAAAATAGCATAATGAGGAAGAAAATGTTTGTCCACTTAGTTTAACAAAGGTTCTATATAACAAAAGACATTTCAGGAAGACAAGTTTACTTTTGCAAAAAGCCTTAAATGAAAAGTAAAAAGTAATTTGCAACAACAGGTTACAAAAGTTAAAACAAATGGCTGCCTGATTCACCAACAGCGAGCTGAAAAAAGGCAGACTTACATGTAAATGGTGGCGTTTTTCTGTTTTATTACCTTAACTTCACTTTAATTTAATTTAATTTAATTAAAGTTAATCTGATAGAAAAGTATTTTTTTTTGTTTAGTAAACTTAAATCTTTTAGCACATTTAAATGTGTACTCAAATTAGTACAATGTACTCTGCATTTTATAGTAGAGCAAAAAAACTTAAATAATTTATGTATGTTGTACTAAAAATGTTTGATTAAATATAAAGTCCGGGCTTACAGTGTATACGTCCTTAATCCGTTCCAGATCCTTGGACTTATACCAAACAGGACGTATACCAAACGAAAATCCTGTTGTTATTGGCATATTATAAGTTGATGGGGTTGTATAAAACAATTTATAAAACGGATAGTTCCGGTCCTAAAATCTGATTGGCTGAGCTGCGTTTAAAGCCGCTGTTAAATCCCCGATATAAGCGCACCTGTAACCACCTCACATCATTCCATATTAATACGCCACTGAAAAGACAAAGTGCAAACTTGGTTGAACACTATTTTAACTCATGTACTATACATGGAAACGTCCAGATTAATATAAACAGTAATCCTGATCATTAAGCGGGTGTTTCGTCCAAGAAATAGTGTAATAGTTTGTGAATGTTACGTTCGCCCTCATGTTGCCTAGCAACACGGCACGCCGTTAACGGGACTACAGTACCTGAAAATTCACAGAGAGTTATAGCGCGTTATAGCTATAGATTATAGCGCGGGTTGTTCACTGAATGGTAAATTTTTCACGTCCAAACAGGACGTATACCAAGTTGGACTTATTCCAAAGCAGACGTATACCGAGGTTCCACTGTACTTGTTTATACAAAGCGTAAAGGTAAAAATGGCTCTTTGGGTGTTAAAGGTTGCCGACCCCTGGTTTAGAACATGGCATCCTGCTTTACAGGAGTAATGATTCAGCAGCTATGATAATAATCTTGCCTGGGTGTGGCTTCTGTTCTGTGGCTAGTGTTAGTGATTTGAATATGAGAGATACATAGATTTAAATAACCCAGCTTCCAGACAAGCTGGGATACATGGAAGATGTATTTCATTGTACCATGTACATGCATTTATATGAAATAAAGGCATTCTATCTGACTTGGATTATTATAGATGTGAGATATTACTCAAAGAACAGGTCTATTATAAACAAGTACCTGCTGAAACATGAGTAACACTGTCTACGGTCATGGGCATGCGCTTAGTTAAATAAACAAAGAAAAGATAATAGCAATAGAAACATTCGACCCATTTCCAGCAACTTTAGATTTGACCATCTAGACAAATTCTCTTCTAGTCTGGAGTGACAGACCACTATTCCTCGTACTTTGTTATAGGTGCAGTTAAAGTAACCCTTTATACATTGTTACAGAGAGGAAATTAGGAATTAGGCATCAGCTTGGTGCCTTTGTCAAGTCAAGTCAAATTTATTTATATAGCGCTTTTTACATTGGACATTGTCTCAAAGCAACTTTACAGAATCCAGGACCAACAGACCAAAAACCCGACAGGGCAACAGTGGCAAGGACAAACTCCCTTAAAATTACAGGAAGAAACCTCGAGAGGAACCAGACTCAGCAGGGACCCATCCTCTTTGGGTGGCCTGTAGGTTACTTTAAATAAATAGGATTTACACAAATCATACAAACACAAAATTAAATTGAACTGAAAGTTATAACTACCAAAAAAATATTTGGAGTTCTTCATTGTTCAGTCCAGTCTGTGATAAGGTCCATTGTAAGTTCTGGAAATTTTTGGTGCAGACATGCCAGGTTCCCGTCACATCTAGTAGAAGCAGCATTATTGGCACTGCAGTCTCGACTTGCAGTCTTTAACCTTGAGAGGGTAAACAGGTTTCCTTCAGAACCACCTCGGGGTAAAACAACAGATGATGTAGTTACAATGTGAAATCATTAAGAGTAAAATTTCAGTTTTACAGAGAGTAGCTTTAGACTCCGGCACCCCTAATTATTACAGCATAACTAAGTTTGCTTGTTTAGTTTGAAAAGACTAATAAATGTGTTTTCAATCTAGACTCGAACATCGAGACTGTGTCCGAGTCCCGAACAGAGGCAGGAAGATTATTTCAAAGTTGTGGAGCTTTGTAAGAAAATGCTCTTCCACCAGCCGTGATCTTTTTAATTCTAGGAACTATAATTAACCCTGCATCTTGTGAACGAAGTGAACTTGCTGGGCTGTAGTGATCAATAAGTTCACTCAGATACTGTGGAGCCAGACGAAATTTAACTGGCAGCCAGTGTAGAGATGATAGAACAGGACTAATATGATCAAACTTTCTAGTTCTGGTTAGCACTCGAGCTGCTTTGTGACCATAGAATTGAGTTTAAACTAAAATGACTGACTGTAGCTGAAAGAAAATAATTGGACAGTAAACACAGCAGGCAAACTTGGACTCTTGACAGTGTGTAAGTAGTTTCAATACCATTTCTTTTTTCTGTGGCCTATTGTCAGTCTAAAACAGATAAGACAGGTGTAGACACATGGGAAGTGTAAGTAAACCAAGCTGAGTCGCCAGCTGAACCACAGATCTGTTTTAATTATTTAAGGCAAGGAGTTGACCACTGCTAGTGATGTGAAAGTCAGCAATGCACGACAGGGTATAAGTGGTATTGTTTAGTGCTGTTAGTCTTGAGGTCATTACTTCAACTATCAGATCAGATCTAATGACAATATCTAACTATTCTAAACTGCTTTTGATTATTTGACTCTGATTCTGACACTACACTCCATTTTGGATCTTTGTCCGGCTGCATAATGCCTAGTTCACACTACACGATTTTTGCCCTGATTTTCGCTCACCCACTGGTCGGCGCTAGATTTGCCGGCTTGGGGGCAACTCAGCGTTCGCTCGGCGATCGAAACTCGGCTCTCAGTCGCTATGTGTGAACTACTCAACAACTCGATCCGAGCATCTCGAAGCGAGATTTCTAGCATGTCAGATATCTGAATCTGAGTTGCCCGTCTGCCAATGAGTGCTGTGTCGAACAGCCAATGCGAACACAAGATACGGGGTGAGGAGAAACACAGGGGAGGCGTTCCAAAAAGGTGGGACAGGGGCATAATATAGTTTATTTCAGAAAACATCAGCACACACACACAAGTTTTACAGTATTTGTGACCTTATCGTTCTCTACAAAACATAACATCAATGGTGCATTGCAAAAAATATTTATTAACCTCCAACTCAAGTTAATCCAAGAACAATCCATGCTGTTCGTGTAGCCAAATCAACTCGGATTTATTTATTTTTCCTCTTTGTTTTTACGCTGCACATCAGCGCACAAACTTTGATCACTCGCTACTTGTTGACGTGCATTTTTGGACGTGGTATCATTAAACCCCTTGTCACTTCTCGCATGTGTTTTCGTGACAGAACGTAGTTTGGGAGACCAGAGAAGCTCGCCTGCGATTCCAGTTGGTGACAGATCGTGTAGTGTGAAACCCCCTATCGCCAATCAGTCGTGTAGCATGAAAGCCACACCGACTTGTTGTGTAGTGTGAACTGTACAGCAACCTGACAACTTGGAAAGTCGTGTAGTATAAACTTGGCGTAATCCACTTACACATCAGGTTCAAATTTATGTCAGATGACCTTACAGTTTCATCAAAAATTTACTGTCTTTTTGTGAGACATAATGAGTCCCTTATTATTCAAACAGGACACTGTAGGACATCATCCTAGTAGTTTTTACAAATGTCAGATGAGTTGTTTTTGATGAGTGTAATTAGGGAACACTGAGACATGGGTTAGGAAAGCTAGTGCAAGTATTTATTACAAAGAAAAACAGAACAATACAATCAGACATCCCAACTTGCAAAAACTCATTTCAGGTAGGTACCGGACCTCGACCCCGACCCCCCAAGCCCCAAAAAAAAAAAAAAAGCTAAAAAACCTCTCGCACACACCAAAGAATATGGGTGATAACAGAACTTTTAGGAGCTGCTAACTGAGCTACTAAGCTAACTGTTCGCGTCACAAACACATTAATGTGTACTACATAGTGCACTAGATAGTGTGAAAGATAATAGATTTATGTTCCCTACATAGTGCACTAGATTGTATATTAGAAAATAATTTATGTTCCTTACTTAGTGCACTAGATAGTGTACTAGATAATAGACTTATGTTTCTTACATAATGCTTTAGGTAGCGTATTAGTTAACGGATTTAGGTTCCCTACATAGTGCACTAAATTGTATATCAGATAACGGATTTATGTTCCCTATATAGTGCACTAGATAGCATTTTAGATATGAATTTATGTTCCCTATGAGGTGCACTAGATAGTGAATTAGACAATTGGTTTATGTTCCCTACAGTGCCCTAGATAGTGTATTAGATAACGCATTCATGTTCACTACATAGTGCACTAGAAAGTATAACTAGATGATGATTTATGTGCCTTACATAGTGCACTAGATAGTGTATTACATAATTAATTATTTTCCCTACATAGTGCACTAAATTGTATATCAGATAACGGATTTATGTTCCCTACATAGTGCACTAGACAGTATATTAGACAATTGATTTATGTTCCCTACACAGTGCGCTAGATTGTATATCAGATAACGGATTTAATACGCAATCGGGGAAAAAAGTCTGTGTCGCCTGCGTGCACGTTTGTGTGTGTGTCGCTCTTGGCCGCTCGTTCTAGATTCCGGGAGATTTTAGCTGACTTGCGGACATCAGGGAGCAGCTATGTATATGCGGGAGACTCCCGGAACTTCCGGGAGACTTGGGATGTCTGTACAACACAAATGTAAACTAAAACAAGAGTACACCGTTGCTGCACTGGTAATGCATACTAATGCTGGTGATGACAGTTCGTTAACAAGCATGCTAAAGATAACAGTGTGCTTACATATGTGCTAAACTTAATGCTAATAGTGTGCTAACAGACATAGTAAGATGGAGATGCTAATAGTACACTGACTGGGTAAATACTAAGAATAGAATACAAACCCTGTTAGGGAACAGGAACCGTGTTATGCATGTGGATATTGGCTTTGGCTGAGATAACGCCTGTCTTTCAGCAGCCATTATCTCAAATGTATCACTTTATTTCCAGGTGACCTTTGTTCTGTTACATTCTCACATCTCTTAGTGACTTCTACATTTCTTTATTCATGTCACACAATTGTTTTACAGTCATCAAAAACTATCTTTAAAACATGGGATCATTTCCTTCACCTGCTGATTACACATAAATCACGTTGTCTGAATGTACCATTGTTTTACACTGATCAAAAAATGGCTATACTGATTACTTCTGTGAGGAATAGTTTTATGTAATGATGTTAATTAATCTTATATACTAAATCCAACACATTCTTAAATCCTAGTCTGTACAAGAGTGGCACTGGGTAAAAAAGAGAACCCATCTGCCTTGGTGAGGAGTAAGGTGTTGGGCTTTGTTTTTGTATTATTATTAGGGATGTTAAAAATCAGGGCACATGTGCCACGTTTCAGTTATTCATTTAAGATGAATCGATATTCACTTTAAACAGCAGAGGGCACTGGCACTAGTCACCTCGCCTGGTTGACGACAAAGTTGCCAGGTAGGGAAATCTTTCAGCCAGATTTATTCATGTGAGGATACTCTCTTTATTTGTATTATTCATTTATTTATATAATGTTGGATTTGTTTTTAAAATTTCATATCAGTTTTTACACAATAAGCATTGTTTTGCATAGTTTGTACCTACCTCAGAAATAAAAGGGCATTCATTATTCAGACAAATAAAAGATAAGCACAAATACAGTGTTTTATTTTATTTTTTTAAAGAAATAATAAAAGGAAACTTTGTCATAATTTGTCTTCAATTTCATTTTGTTTAAAAAAATCGGTAAAGAATTCTGTCGTGAACCCAGTATCGTGAATCGTGTTGCATCGGTGGAGTGTATCGTTACATCACTAATTATTATTATTAATAGGGATTATTATAATGATTTTTATAATTATTATATTATTATTTTTCCAAACAAGCTGGGATACGCGAAGAAAGAATTTTGTTGTACTGTACATGTCTGTATATGTATATATGACAAATAAAGGCATTCCATTAAAAAATGGACTGAGTAGGTAGTAAGACAAGCCCCCTCTGACATGTTGTGCAGTAGCCAACTGCTGCTTTTCACCTGAATCAGTATTGTGTACAGATAGTCCCACACCAATCTCTATTAATCCCAGTCTCACAGTCAACAGAGGTTGTAATTGCTGCAATGAGGAATCCTTCTGGCTTGCCCTCCTCTGGACATAGCCACATAGTCAAACATGTCCGTGTAGGTGCTTGACCGAACGATAGCAGAGCTGAGATTTAAAAATCGAGAGCCACTTAAGCACCTTGGCATTGACTTTCTTATTGTGGTGCAAGTTCTTTTGGTCAGTACATTTCACAAATGGATGAAGAGCCATCTTAAACCAATCATGCCACTTCTTTAGGGCCAGCTTAACAGCAGGTAGTTCTTGATTATCCATGTCTTAATTCCTTTACTTTCAAGTTGAGGAGTAGGCAATTGAGTGTAGTTCTTTCGGAATTACCTTGCATTTGGGAAAGAATGGCCTCTACTCCAAACTCTGAAAACTCTTGCTCCACACAGATGTTTCAGTGCAGCTGGCACCAAGAACACAGGATAACGAAACTTCTTGGTAAACTGGTTCAGTCATGAATAACTGATTCATGGTCTCAGTCCTATGTCCTTTGTCTACGAAAAAAACCCGGCTGATGTGGGGGATTTGGAAGGATTAAACCCTGTCCAAGAACCTCCTAAATGTAATCACTCATAGCTAAAGTTTGCTTTAGATCAGGGAAGAGGAGCCTGAGGAAAGAGATCAGTGGCCTAATACTGTGAGGTGGATGTCGAAAGGCTTTGTTTAAACACCTCTCGTAGATCATGATAAATCTCAGAGAAGTGACTAAGATTAGGACTGATGGGAACTTCAATAGCTGTGGAGATGCACTGGATCTGAAGACGTGTCACAGCAGTTTTTTAAACCATATTGTTATTTTGCCCTTCAACCAGATGATTATATAGGATTATGCTGCTTGATCTAGGGAAGACATAGGATCACAGGATAGGATCTAGAGGATTGGATCACAAAAAATTATATATTTGCTATGTTGGGGCTTGACAAAGAGTGACAAAGGGATATATACCAGCTTCTCCAGAATCAGTCATCCATATTGTATATCTAGTGACATTTAGTGAGTGGTCTAATGTTTGGAAAGAGATGTAACTTACCAACCAGTTCTTGAGCTTGGGTGTCTTGGGGCAGGTGATTTTTCGATATCCCATTTCTTCACAGTATAGACATAGACCATTGTTTATCCTATGGGACCATTCTTTGGGCGATAAATTGGCCTGATTTATTTACATGGTCTTGGTTCTACTTGGGTTGGTAACAGTGACGTAGGAAACACTGGATTTCCTATTCTCAGTAGATTTTCCGAACAGAGTAAAACACAGAAAAACTGAGTAGTTCTTGTATTTTACATAAAATGGATAACTGGTAAATGTAATGACTATGCATGAGGTATAGTTTCAGTGTAAAGATATATGGCCAATATAGCCATATATATACATATACATATATACACATATACAGTGTATCACAAAAGTGAGTACACCCCTCACATTTCTGCAGATATTTAAGTATATCTTTTCATGGGACAACACTGACAAAATGACACTTTGACACAATGAAAAGTAGTCTGTGTGCAGCTTATATAACAGTGTAAATTTATTCTTCCCTCAAAATAACTCCATATACAGCCATTAATGTCTAAACCACCGGCAACAAAAGTGAGTACACCCCTAAGAGACAACACCCCTAAATGTCCAAATTGAGCACTGCTTGTCATTTTCCATCCAAAATGTCATGTGATTTGTTAGTGTTACTAGGTCTCAGGTGTGCATAGGGAGCAGGTGTGTTCAATTTAGTAGTACAGCTCTCACACTCTCTCATACTGGTCACTGAAAGTTCCAACATGGCACCTCATGGCAAAGAACTCTCTGAGGATCTTAAAAGACGAATTGTTGCGCTACATGAAGATGGCCAAGGCTACAAGAAGATTGCCAACACCCTGAAACTGAGCTGCAGCACAGTGGCCAAGATCATCCAGCGTTTTAAAAGAGCAGGGTCCACTCAGAACAGACCTCGCGTTGGTCGTCCAAAGAAGCTGAGTGCACGTGCTCAGCGTCACATCCAACTGCTGTCTTTGAAAGATAGGCGCAGGAGTGCTGTCAGCATTGCTGCAGAGATTGAAAAGGTGGGGGGTCAGCCTGTCAGTGCTCAGACCATACGCCGCACACTACATCAAATTGGTCTGCATGGCTGTCACCCCAGAAGGAAGCCTCTTCTGAAGTCTCTACACAAGAAAGCCCGCAAACAGTTTGCTGAAGACATGTCAACAAAGGACATGGATTACTGGAACCATGTCCTATGGTCTGATGAGACCAAGATTAATTTGTTTGGTTCAGATGGTCTCAAGCATGTGTGGCGGCAATCAGGTGAGGAGTACAAAGATAAGTGTGTCATGCCTACAGTCAAGCATGGTGGTGGGAATGCCATGGTCTGGGGCTGCATAAGTGCAGCAGGTGTTGGGGAGTTACATTTCATTGAGGGACACATGAACTCCAATATGTACTGTGAAATACTGAAGCAGAGCATGATCCCCTCCCTCCGGAAACTGGGTCGCAGGGCAGTGTTCCAGCATGATAATGACCCCAAACACACCTCTAAGACGACCACTGCTTTATTGAAGAGGCTGAGGGTAAAGGTGATGGACTGGCCAAGCATGTCTCCAGACCTAAACCCAATATAACATCTTTGGGGCATCCTCAAGCGGAAGGTGAAGGAGCGCAAAGTCTCGAATATCCGCCACCTCCGTGATGTCGTCATGGAGGAGTGGAAAAGCATTCCAGTGGCAACCTGTGAAGCTCTGGTAAACTCCATGCCCAGGAGAGTTAAGGCAGTTCTGGGAAATAATGGTGGCCACACAAAATATTGACACTTCAGGAACTTTCACTAAGGGGTGTACTCACTTTTGTTGCCGGTGGTTTAGACATTAATGGCTGTATATTGAGTTATTTTGAGGGAAGAATAAATTTACACTGTTATATAAGCTGCACACAGACTACTTTTCATTGTGTCAAAGTGTCATTTTGTCAGTGTTGTCCCATGAAAAGATATACTTAAATATCTGCAGAAATGTGAGGGGTGTACTCACTTTTGTGATACACTGTACATACATATACATACGTATATGCAAATACATACACATATACTGTATATATACATTTGCACACGCATGTGCATACAAGTACGTACACACATGGCTACATTAGGACCCTCAGTCTTTAGCTACAGCCAGCCGTCCCTGCCTGGTGGAGTTGTAGAGACTAATGGCTCTGGGTATGAAAGACCTTCTAAGCCTCTAAAAGGACAGTGATATAGTCCAGGGGTAGGGAATCATCCTGATAGGTCAAGCTTGTCCACTCTAGCGCTCCACGAGTTAATCAGATTAACTGATTAATTAAGAGCCTCAATGAAAGCCACTTTAGCAGTTTCTATGAGTAAATGTGTAGCATTGTGGGATATCGGTTCACAGGAGGATTCAGTTGGGTGGTTGGTGAGTGAATCAACATCAGCATCAACATCAGATCTGACAAATATAGCAAACACTGTAATAATTGCACATACACCCAATGCTAAAGCTAAGAATAAGTCAAAGTTGCTTTATTGTCAATACTGCAATATGTACAGGACATACAGAGGATTGAAATTGCGTTACTGTGTTGCAACACTAAACAATAAACACTTAACACTTAATTAAACAATAAACCTAGAATATATGAAGAATATTGTAGCGACCCGCTGCTGTGGCTGAGAAGGGGGCGGAGCTTTACCCAGAAGGACTTGCGGCTATGGTTACAAGATCCACCGTGACCGTGTTATTCAGCACTGGGAATGGGGTTGGCTGTGCTGAATAATGCAGCAGATGGCTTTGGGTTTTGGGCTGTGCAGTTATTAGCTGTGTGGTTATGTATATGTGGTATGAATGTCTATGTGTGTGAATGGATGTTTGTCCACATGGTCACTGAAAGAGCTGATTTCCCATCCCATTTCGTCTTCGACGCCATAGAAACGCTACATTGGTGTCAGAAGTGGGATACAGGTGCCCTGGACTGGGGCAATGGCAGAAGAAATTAAGTTTCTTCAACAGGTGAACCCTTGGCGGACGGCGAGAAGACGATCTGAAAAAGTAGCAAACCTGACGGGAGCTCAAGTGCAGCAGCAGTGGCGGTGACAGTGGAGCGATGGCACGGCAACGTGTGGAGAATGTCGCTTGGATGGACAAGCATGACAGGGAGGTGTCTGGCAGAGCTAGCGGCGAAAGACTGTAGCGGGCTGGCGAATGGACTGGTGTTCGGGTGGCTGGTGGCTCTGGCTGGACCGGCATTCTGAGTTGACGCGGGTTTGCTGTGCGGGTGCGCTGGCCCAGATGAACTGCTGGTGGCTGAAGAGGCTGGCGACTACGGGCGGCGAGCAGGGAGACGGAGCGTGCAGAGCGTGTGGCGCTTGTCTTATTGAGCTGCGCCCGCTGGACTAGATCGGTGCGGCATGCCAGTGGCCCAAATGAGCAGTGGGCAGCGACTCGGCAGCTGGCGAGATGAGTGCGGACATGGAGCCACCCGGTGCACCACCCTGGGGGACATTGTGGGGCTTGATTTGGACACGACGAATATCCGGTGGAACGGGCGATTAACGGCAAGATGACATCATGACGCTACGCTGGTTTTGCTGAGCTCGGTACGGAGGAAGCGGTGCTGGATTGCTGTCGGGTGCGCTGGTCCATGAACTGCTGAGTGTGATGACTGCGGCGAGTGATGGCACCGGGCTACCCAGCGCACCATCTCTTCAAACTGGGGGTGGGTGAGCGAGCAGAAATTCCAAAATGGGGACTTTGCGGGACTTCATTGGGGGGTGGCTTAGTTGGGTCACCGGGACGGTTGACCTTTGAGGGGGGAGCTGTGTAGCGACCCGCTGCTGTGGCTGAGAAGGGGGCGGAGCTTTACCCAGAAGGACTTGCGGCTATGGTTACAAGATCCACCGTGACCGTGTTATTCAGCACTGGGAATGGGGTTGGCTGTGCTGAGTAATGCAGCAGATGGCTTTGGGTTTTGGGCTGTGCAGTTATTAGCTGTGTGGTTATGTATATGTGGTATGAATGTCTATGTGTGTGAATGGATGTTTGTCCACATGGTCACTGAAAGAGCTGATTTCCCATCCCATTTCGTCTTCGACGCCATAGAAACGCTACAATATAAAAATAGAATAAACACACTAAAGCGCAAATATATTTACACTGACACATAAAAGTATGAAAAATATAGTACTAAAATATGAAAATTTGAAAAATAAAGGTCCCAATATTAACAACCTAGATAGAAAAGTGACAATGCAGATTAAAAGTATTTGTGTAAAACCAGTACAATTATAAAGGCAGTGCAAATTGGATGATCTACAGACAGTTTAAAGTGATGAGTGCGCATTAAATAGATCCGGGGGATGTAAGGTTCGGTGTTGATGGGGGCGGGGGCAGAAGGGGGAGGGGGGGCAGAACAGGAAGAGAGTTGAGCATACTGACAGCCTGGTGGATGGTGCTGTCCCTCAGTTGGCTGGTCTTGGCCCGGAGACTCCGCAGTCTCCTTCCTGATGGGAGCAGACTGAAGAAGCTGTGTAGTGGTTGGGTGGAATAACTATGTGCTTACAAACATACTAAAGCCCATACTGTTCTAATGCTGTTCTAATGCTGTTCTAATACTGTTCTAACAAACATGCTAATCTGTTGATGCATGCTCAATAATCCAGGTACACAAATCCACAAAGTTGAATCAGTTCATCTGGACACAAGTTTGTTGTAGAGATACGTTTTGTCACTCATCCAAGTGACTTCTTCAGTCTGAGCTGGTGGTGGATACCCCAACCTTATATTCAGCCGATTTGCATAACGACCGATCACCGCTCATTGCATAACAATGGAACCGGTGATCAGGTCCATATGCAAATCACAATGACCACCTTTTACGGCGTTGTAAGATGGTGATAGATGTACTCTCAATGTGAACTCTATGTACTCTACGTGACGAGGGAACGACCATCTCTGAACCGGGGAGGGGGCCTGAGAGTACATCTATCACCATCTTACAATGCCGTAATAGGAGCTATACCCCAATCATATGTGAAAGGCACATATGACCATTGTAATTAATGGTCATTCTGATTTGCATATGGACCTGATCACCGGTTCCATTGTTATGCAATGAGTGGTGATCGGTCATTATGCAAATCGTCTGCATATAAGGTTGGGGTATCCACCACCAGCTCAGACTGAAGAAGTCACTCGGATTGAGTGGCGAAACGTATCTCTATAACAAACTTATGTCCAGATGAACTGATTCAACATTGTGAAACATGCTAATGCTAATCGCTAACAAGCCAATACTGATACTAACATGACTATGAATGAATACTAAGAATAGAATATTTACCCCACACTGCTAACAAGGAATATACTAACCAATACTATTAACAGAAAGCAAGAAGCAGGAATGACTATAAAACACTAGGAAATGCAAGAAAATATAGAGCAGAGTAAATACACATGAAAAGAACAATGTTGTGTAATGACATAGTGATGACATAGCTCACTGGTGAGGTCATGGAAAACGCTTAAAGTGTTAGTACTCAGATAAGATTAAGTGCTGCCGTTGGCAAAGGGACAAAATAAGGAAAAAAGGCTGCTGGGAATTGCAATATGTCACAATAAGCACTGAATGAATCACAGTTTTGCTTGAAATGTTTATATTGTGGGGTTATAAACACTGACCTCAGATAAGGCTTGATACATCTACAGTCTTTATACTGTTCCACATTTTTCAGATATGTTTGAAATATCCCTTACCACATAATACATTCTAACAGCTTTTCAGCTTTTCTCTAATGTCTTTTGATTGTGGTTGGCTACAGTGTTTTTGTAAAAACTTTAGGGTGACTTCTAGACATTAATTCTATCTATCTATCTATCTATCTATCTATCTATCTATCTATCTATCTATCTATCTATCTATCTATCTATCTATCTATCTATCTATCTCTGTCTTCAGATCAGAAAAAGTTGGGAGAGTGTGGAAAATGCAAATAATAAAAAAACACAGAGCTTCTTACATTTACTTTGACTTTTATTTGATTGCAGACAGGATGAACCTGAGATATTTCATGTTTTATCTGCTCAACTTCATTTCATTTATTAATAAACATCCATTCCTGCATTTCAGCCCTGCAACACATTCCAAGAAAAGTTAAGAAACCTACACTAGACACCACAAACATTAACAACTACAGACCTGTCTCACTACTCTCTTTTCTATCCAAAATTCTTGAACGTGCTGTCTATAACCAACTATCTGTCTTTCTCACTCAGAATGACCGCCACGATCCATACCAGTCTGGCTTCAAGGCAGCACATTCTACAGAAACAGCTCTTGTAGCGGTGACTGAGAAGCTTCATGCAGCCAAAGCAGCCAAACGGTCACCTCTCTGCAGCCTTCGACACAGTGAATCACAGCATTCTCTTGTCTACTCTCTCCAACCTTGGAGTAACCGGTTTGGCATGGCAATGGATGGCCTCCTATCTGGAAGGGCGCTCCTACGAAGTGTCATGGAGGGGATCCACATCCCCTGCATGCACTCTCTCAACCGGTGTTCCTCAGGGCTCTCTACTTGGCCCACTTCTTTTCTCTATCTACACCCGCTCTCTGGGTAAGGTCAAAGCCTCGCATGGCTTCTCTTACCACTCCTATGCAGATGATATTCAGCTCATTCTGTCATTTCCTCCTTCAGACACACAAGTCTCAGCTCGCATCTCAGCATGTCTGCGAGATATCTCACAATGGTTGTCAACTCATCATCTAAAACTCAATCCCAGCAAGACAGAGATGTTACTCATTCCTGGAGATCAATCTTCAACCCAGGACCTAGTCATCTCTCTTGGCGACTCCCAGATCAGACCATTAGATAATATTAGAAGCCTTGGTGTCGTCCTGGATAACCAGCTGACCTTCTCTTTGTGTGTAGCCAACATGACAAGATCGTGCCGGTTCCTCCTTTATAACATCAGGAAGATTCGGCCATTTCTCTCCATGGAAGCTACTCAGATTCTTGTGCAGTCACTTGTAATCTCAGGAGCTCCCATGTCCACTATTAAACCCTTGCAGCTCATTCAAAATGCAGCTGCCCGTCTGGTTTTTAACCAACCTAAACACTGCCACATCACCCCACTGCAGAGTTCTCTTCACTGGCTTCCTGTAGCTGCACGCATTCAGTTTAAAACACTGATGCTTGCCTACAAAGCCAAAAATGGACCAGCCCCAAGCTACCTTCGTGGTCTAATCAAACCCCGCTCTGTCTCACTCGAGTTGATACTCCACCCAGGACTCGAGGAAGAAAAGCATCAAGGCTCTTCTCTGTACTGGCACCCAAATGGTGGAATGAACTTCCTCTGTCTGTCAGAACATCTGAGTCTCTTGCTGTCTTTAAAAAACGATTAAAAACATTCATCACCCCTTTACTAAGCACTTAAGCTAACAAGTACTTACTTACTAACACTCTTATTCATTTCCTTTTCATTAAAAAAAACACTTTGGTTCTAACAGGTTTCAGCAGATTTGTGTTCTTGGACTGTTGTTTACTTAGACTAGAGTAATGAAATGTTCACTATGCAAGCACTTCTGTAAGTCGCTCTGGATAAGAGCGTCTGCTAAATGCTGAAAATGTAAATGGATGGTCTGGAGCACACGGTGTCCATTTAAAAAAAAAAAAACCTGGAATGCTGATTCATCTGACCACAATACACGTTTCCACTGTGTGATGGTCCATCCTAGATGCCTCTGAGCCCAGAGAAGTCTACGTCGCTTTTGGACATAGTTAACATAAGGCTTCTTCTTTGCACAGTAAACTTTTAAGTGGTATTTGTGCTTATAACTGTGTATTGTGGAGCTTGACAAAGGTTTGCCAAAGTAATCCCTCACCCATGTGGTTATATCAGCTATTGTTGATGCAGGGCCATCTCAGGGATCGAAGATCACAGGCGTTCAGCCTTGGCCTTTACACACTGAAACTCCTCCTGATTCCTTGAAACATTTAATGATATTATGCACTGTAGAAGGAGAAATATGCAAATCCCTTCCAATCTTTCTTTGAGGTACATTGTTTTTAAACATTTCAGTCATTTTCTCACACATTTGTTGACAAGCTGGAGATCCTCTGATCATCTTTGCTCATCAAAGACTCAGCCTTTCCTGGATGCTGCTTTTGTACCGAACCATGATTACAATCACCTGTGGACATCACCTGTTTGCAATCATTATATAGTTTTTTCACCTCATTACTAGCCCTAAATTTCCCCCTATTTCATATTGCATAAATTAGCTAACTGGTTCAACTGATAACTGGTGGATTTAACAACAAAGGGGGCAGTTTCCAAATTTTTTTACTTAAATTTTTTTACTTTATTGTCATTTTACTGTACATCAAAGTGTACAGAAAAAATGAAATTATGTGCAATAGTTCACGTTGAAAGCACAGCAGGTTTAAAATATAAAATATATATGAAATAGTAATAAAGAAAAATATGTAGGATTAAAAAGGTACATCAAATGTTAAATAATGATAATATTAATAATAATAATAATACTACTGACATTACGAAAATTGCACATTGTAGTTAAGTATTGCACATGCAGAAAAATTCACAGTGGTTATACATAATGATAATTATTGCACATTTTGTTATTGCACATTTTGTTAAGATATTGCACATGTTATACCCATAGATTAAATATTTATCAGATTTGGGTTAATTTGTTCTGTTCAGAAGTCTGATGGCAGTTGGGTAGAAACTACTTCTGAAACGGTCTGTGTTGCAGCGTAGACTACTGTACCTTTTACCCGAGGGCAAAAGGGTAAACAGTCTGTGACAGGGGTGAGTGGAGTCACTAATGATGCTCCTGACTTTCGACAAGAGGTGCTTTTGAGCCAGATTCTCAAAAGGTGGGAGTCTGGCCCCTATGGTCTTTTCTGCTGCCCTAACCACTCTCCTTCAAGGCCATTTTTCTGAGATGACGTATATACAGTGTATCACAAAAGTGAGTACACCCCTCACATTTCTGCAAATATTTCATTATATCTTTTCATGGGACAACACTATAGACATGAAACTTGGATATAACTTAGAGTAGTCAGTGTACAGCTTGTATAGCAGTGTAGATTTACAGTGTAGTCTTCTGAAAATAACTCAACACACAGCCATTAATGTCTAAACAGTAAGCAGAAGGTTGCCGGTTCAAGCCCCGCCACCACCAAGTTGCCACTGTTGGGTCCCTGAGCAAGGCCCTTAACCCTCAATTGCTCATCGTGTTCCGCTCATTGTGTAAGTCGCTTTGGATAAAAGCGTCTGCTAAATGCTGAAAATGTAAATGTAAATGTAAATACAGTGTATCACAAAAGTGAGTACACCCCTCACATTTCTGCAGATATTTAAGTATATCTTTTCATGGGACAACACTGACAAAATGACATTTTGACACAATGAAAAGTAGTCTGTGTGCAGCTTATATAACAGTGTAAATTTATTCCTCCCTCAAAATAACTCAATATACAGCCATTAATGTCTAAACCACCGGCAACAAAAGTGAGTACACCCCTTAGTGAAAGTTCCTGAAGTGTCAATATTTTGTGTGGCCACCATTATTTCCCAGAACTGCCTTAACTCTCCTGGGCATGGAGTGTACCAGAGCTTCACAGGTTGCCACTGGAATGCTTTTCCACTCCTCCATGACGACATCACGGAGCTGGCGGATATTCAAGACTTTGTGCTCCCCCACCTTCCGCTTGAGGATGCCCCAAAGATGTTCTATTGGGTTTAGGTCTGGAGACATGCTTGGCCAGTCCATCACCTTTACCCTCAGCCTCTTCAATAAAGCAGTGGTCGTCTTAGAGGTGTGTTTGGGGTCATTATCATGCTGGAACACTGCCCTGCGACCCAGTTTCCGGAGGGAGGGGATCATGCTCTGCTTCAGTATTTCACAGTACATATTGGAGTTCATGTGTCCCTCAATGAAATGTAACTCCCCAACACCTGCTGCACTCATGCAGCCCCAGACCATGGCATTCCCACCACCATGCTTGACTGTAGGCATGACACACTTATCTTTGTACTCCTCACCTGATTGCTGCCACACATGCTTGAGACCATCTGAACCAAACAAATTAATCTTGGTCTCATCAGACCATAGGACATGGTTCCAGTAATCCATGTCCTTTGTTGACATGTCTTCAGCAAACTGTTTGCGGGCTTTCTTGTGTAGAGACTTCAGAAGAGGCTTCCTTCTGGGGTGACAGCCATGCAGACCGATTTGATGTAGTGTGCGGCGTATGGTCTGAGCACTGACAGGCTGACCCCCCACCTTTTCAATCTCTGCAGCAATGCTGACAGCACTCCTGCGCCTATCTTTCAAAGACAGCAGTTGGCTGTGACGCTGAGCACGTGCACTCAGCTTCTTTGGACGACCAACGCGAGGTCTGTTCTGAGTGGACCCTGCTCTTTTAAAACGCTGGATGATCTTGGCCACTGTGCTGCAGCTCAGTTTCAGGGTGTTGGCAATCTTCTTGTAGCCTTGGCCATCTTCATGTAGCGCAACAATTCGTCTTTTAAGATCCTCAGAGAGTTCTTTGCCATGAGGTGCCATGTTGGAACTTTCAGTGACCAGTATGAGAGAGTGTGAGAGCTGTACTACTAATTTGAACACACCTGCTCCCTATGCACACCTGAGACCTAGTAACACTAACAAATCCCATGACATTTTGGAGGGAAAATGACAAGCAGTGCTCAATTTGGACATTTAGGGGTGTAGTCTCTTAGGGGTGTACTCACTTTTGTTGCCGGTGGTTTAGACATTAATGGCTGTATATTGAGTTATTTTGAGGGAAGAATAAATTTACACTGTTATATAAGCTGCACACAGACTACTTTTCATTGTGTCAAAGTGTCATTTTGTCAGTGTTGTCCCATGAAAAGATATACTTAAATATCTGCAGAAATGTGAGGGGTGTACTCACTTTTGTGATACACTGTAGCTGGCAACATAAGTGAGTACACCCCACAGTGAACATGTCCAAATTGTGCCCAAATGTGTCGTTGTCCCTCCCTGGTGTCATGTGTCAAGGTCCCAGGTGTAAATGGGGAGCAGGGCTGTTAAATTAGGTGTTTTGGGTACAATTCTCTCATACTGGTCACTGGATATTCAACATGGCACCTCATGGCAAAAAACTCTCTGAGGATGTGAGAAATAGAATTGTTGCTCTCCACAAAGATGGCCTGGGCTATAAGAAGATTGCTAACACCCTGAAACTGAGCTACAGCATGGTGGCCAAGGTCATACAGTGGTTTTCCAGGACAGGTTCCACTCGGAACAGGCTTCGCCAGGGTCGACCAAAGAAGTTGAGTCCACGTGTTCGGCGTCATATCCAGAGGTTGGCTTTAAAAAATAGACACATGAGTGCTGCCAGCATTGCTGCAGAGGTTAAAGACGTGGGAGGTCAGCCTGTCAGTGCTCAGACCATACGCCGCACACTGCATCAACTCGGTCTTCATGGTCGTCATCCCAGAAGAAAGCTGACGCACAAGAAAGCCCGCAAACAGTTTGCTGAAGACAAGCAGTCCAAGAACATGGATTACTGGAATGCCCTGTGGTCTGACGAGACCAAGATAAACTTGTTTGGCTCAGATGGTGTCCAGCATGTGTGGCGGCGTCCTGGTGAGAAGTACCAAGACAACTGTATCTTGCCTACAGTCAAGCATGGTGGTGGTAGCATCATGGTCTTGGGCTGCATGAGTGTTGCTGGCACTGGGGAGCTGCAGTTCATTGAGGGAAACATCAATTCCAACATGTACTGTGACATTCTGAAACAGAGCATGATCCCCTCCCTTCGAAAACTGGGCCTCATGGCAGTTTTCCAACAGGATAACGACCCCAAACACAACCTCCAAGATGACAACTGCCTTGCTGAGGAAGCTGAAGGTAAAGGTGATGGACTAAACCCAATTGAGCACCTGTGGCGCATCCTCAAGTGGAAGGTGGAGGAGTTCAAGGTGTCTAACATCCACCAGCTCCGTGATGTCATCATGGAGGAGTGGAAGAGGATTCCAGTAGCAACCTGTGCAGCTCTGGTGAATTCCATGCCCAGGAGGATTAAGGCAGTGCTGGATAATAATGGTGGTCACACAAAATATTGACACTTTGGGCACAATTTGGACATGTTCACTGTGGGGTGTACTCACTTATGTTGCCAGCCATTTAGACATTAATGGCTGTGTGTTGAGTTATTTTCAGAAGACAGTAAATCTACACTGCTATACAAGTTGTACACTGACTACTCTAAGTTATATCCAAGTTTTATTTCTATAGTGTTGTCCCATGAAAAGATATAATAAAATATTTGCAGAAATGTGAGGGGTGTACTCACTTTTGTGATACACTGTACGTATATATACTGTATATATATATATATATATATATATATATATACCTCATAAAAACAAACATTTTCTTCCACTCCAATGTGGTTTTATGTGTAATACTATCAGGCCATTTCTCTTAAGTCTTGATTATTCTTCTAAATGTCAAATGTTAACGTCATTTAATGCTTCCGGCAACAGATATATTGCAGCCAGACCTGCTACACAGGTCATGACATGATGCAATATTTTGTTGTTTCGTTTACATTTGCATTACCCCATTACTGATTGTGCTCTTCAGTTGAAACGATTCTTTGTGTTTAGATACAGGTGCTGATGGACAAAGATCGTGTTGTTCCAAAGCCTCGGAGCTGGACTCCCTCTGTGTGTGCAGTAGTAACGGGCATCCTGATATTAATAATGGTATATCTACTAAATTCTGAGCTACTGAGAAAAACATCAGGAACAATCACACTTGCAATGGCTCTGGGACCAATACTGTACAGCTTTTGTTTGCTTGTTGAAGAATGGAAATTTCATTCAAAACAGAGGTAAGACCCACCTGTGTATCTTAGTCCTAAACCTGTTTTTCATTGTTTGGAGTATTGATGTACACTGATCAGCCATAACATTAAAACCACCTTCGTGTTTCTACACTCACTGTTTATTTTATCAGCTCCACTTACCATATAGAAGCACCTTGTAGTTCTACAATTACTGAATGTAGTTCATCTATTTCTTCACATACCTTTTTAGCCTGCTTTCACCCTGTTCCTCAATGGTCAAGACCCCCACAGGACCACCACAGAGCAGGTATTATTTGGGTGGTGGATCATTCTCAGCACTGCAGTGACAATGACATGGTGGTGGTGTGTTAGTGTGTGTTGTGCTGGTATGAGTGGATCAGACACAGCAGCACTGCTGGAGTTTTTAAATACCGTGTCCACTCACTGTCCGCTCTATTAGACACTCCTACCTAGTTGGTCCACCTTGTAGATGTAAAGTCAGAGATGATCGCTCATCTATTGCTGCTGTTTGAGTTGGTCATCTTCTAGACCAGGGGTGTCAAACTCACGGCCCGTGGGCCAGATCCGGCGAGAGCTTAAACGACTGTACGATTGTTGTGATGGTTCAAGTCGTTACAGAGACGCGATTATAATTTAACGGGACACCTGCGCCTTTAAGTGCAACTGGCGACGTCGTAGTCATGGCAACTAACTTTGACCTCGCTGAGTAGCCATGTGACTTTTACTGCAAAAGAACGCGGGGTAGCGTAGTCAGTAACGTAAACAATAATAAATAAATACAAATAATTATCTTGCAATATAATACCAAAGCATCGTCTGTAAGTAGTGGCGTTTATATTCTCAGTTGTTTGTAAATGTTTAGTGAGTATATTACAGCGCTTTAGCACTGATGGTCTGTAACGCGTTACACGTTACTCTAATCTGACCACATTTTTCAGTAACGAGTAATCTAACGCGTTACTATTTCCAACCCAGTAATCAGACTAAAGTTACTTATCCAAGTTACTGTGCGTTACTATTTTTGTCATTTTCCTCAGTAAAAAGATATTTTTGCTTTCTTCTTGGCAGGGGCGGAGCCAGGGGGTGGCCAGTGGTTGCCATGGCCACCATAAAGTAATCTTTGGCCACCCCTCTGGCCCCCCCACCACCGCTTTTGCCGGCAATGTTTTTGCGGAAGCATTTCTGCACGCAGGAGCAGCGCACCTCAGATGAGTAGTTCTTCACCAAAACAGTGCAGTAATACACTCAACATAAATGTCAACCACCAACACCGTTACAGAAGTACTATTTAGTAGTATTCGTGGCGCGCTACGAGTAAAAGCGCCAGCTGGCTCTGCGCATTCCAGTGTTGCCCAATCTGGCAGTAATTATTTAGCAATATACACTGATCAGCCATAACATTAAAACCACCTCCTTGTTTCTACACTCACTGTCCATTTTATCAGCTCCACTTACCATATAGAAGCACTTTGTAGTTCTACAATTTGGCGGATTTTGTTAAAAAACAATTTAATAGCAGGTAAATAACACTTCTATTTAAAAGAAAATCTTCCGTTTTAAGAAGCTCCAGCATTGTAGAAGGCTATTAAAAGTAAAGTCAATTTTCAATGCTGATTTAGCGTAATAGTGTTGGTCAGTCTGTATCATATTCTTGAAAGAAAATTAAAATTAGTTTTCCATGCATTCACACTGGCATGTTCTGGGATTCAATTGAGTCTCATCAGTACACACAAGTTGGCAGCCAAATGATAAAGTATTGCAAAGGAATATCTTTGAAATATTCCGCATTATATAACTAATAAAGTAACTTGTAATCTAACTTAATTACTTTTAAAATCAAGTAATCCATAAAGTAACTAAGTTACTTTTTAAAGGAGTAATCAGTAATCAGTAATCAGATTACTTTTTCAAGGTAACTATGCCATCACTGCGCTTTAGTTACAAATTTACCGTAATTAAATACAATTGTTACCGTTACTATAGCAATTAGTATCTTTACACAAAATGCTAACTCGTTATTTTACGTTTGGTTAAATCTCATATTGTACCAGATGTAACACTTGACTACACCTGTGACATATCCCGCCAGTAGATGATGTTACACATATTTACACATGATCCTAAAATGTACAAGAAGATAATTAAGAAAATTAAGCATAAGGAGGAAATGTAATGAAAATGAAAACAAGTTTGTGCTTCAGGAAGAAAAACCGGTGCGTCTCTTGTGTTATGAGGCCGTGTCTGTGGTAAAGTAGGACAATATAAATGCAGAATTCAGCCTCCAAGAAAAACAACAGACTACAATCACAGCAGGATACGTTACAATCGGCCCTTTGAGGGCCACCATAATGCTGATGTGGCCCTCAGTGAAAATGAGTTTGACACCCCTGTTCTAGACCTTCATCAGTGGTCACAGGGCACTGCCCACGGGGCGCTGTTGGCTGGATATTTTTGGTTGGTGGACTATTCTCAGTCCAGCAGTGACAGTGAGGTGTTTAAAAACTCCAGCAGTGTCTTATCCACTCATACCAGCACAACACACACTAACACACCACCACCATGTCAGTGTCACGGCAGTGCTGAGAAAAATCCACCACCCAAATAATACCTACTCTGTAGTGGTCCTGTGGGGGTCCTGACCATTGAAGAACAGGGTGAAAACATGCAGAGAAACAGATGGACTACAGTCAGTAATTGTAGAACTACAAAGTGCTTCTATATGGTAAGTGGAGCTGATAAAATAGACAGTGAGTGTAGAAACAAGGAGGTGGTTTTAATGTTATGGCTGATCAGTGTATATTGCTAAATAATACAGTCGTAATAAAATAATGTTTTCTATTGTTGGGTGTGTTCATGTTTTTGTTGCCTGCCTTTTTAATGTCACCAATCTTTACATATTAGTTTTATAGGAAGCTGTTCTTTCACCACAAGATACCAAAAAAGCTTAACTGAATTAAAAATCACCAATACAAAGCACAGGAAAATATTAACTTGCATTCGAGACACAAAACCAAACCATTAGCCACCACCCAGTGGGACTTGAGAACAGAGAAGCCAGATAGAAGACTGCAATACTGGAGTATAAATATTACTCTCAATGTATCATGATCACCAGGAAACTCTGAAACCACAAGAACAGACTGAGTGCTAGAGTGCAACTTCACAAGCCACAACCAAAACGCTCATCAGAAAACTAATAAAGGCAAACTCAGAAATCTGGCAACAACAACAGTTGTTGTAGCCTAGCGGTTAAGGTACTGGACTAGTAATCAGAAGGTCACTGGTTCAAGCTCCACCACTGCCAGGTTGCAGTTGTTGGGCCCTTGAGCATGGCCCTTAACCCTCAATTGCTCACACTGTATACTGTCACTACTGTAAGTTGCTTTGGATAAAGGCGTCTGCTAAATGCCGAAAATGTAAATGTAACAAACTCAAGTCAGAACTCAAGAACAGAAGGATGACTAAGGAAGGTAAAAAATGACTAAAGTTCCTGAAAACAAAAGCTTAAAACACTGGAGCACTAGAGTGCTGGTGTAAGTGCCACTTTAGTCAATATTCACAGTGATACACAGGCCAGTTGAGCAGTCAGTGTAACTAAAGATTATGCTATCCACACCCTCTTTCAAATCATTTACAAATTTTCTCATGCCATCTTCATTCAAAATTGAGGTCAAGTTGACCTGCTTAGCATGTTGATACATGTCATACACTATGGTAGGATGTTGATTATTTGTATCACAGTAGACCTGACTGTATTTGTCTTTAATTCATCACCTGGCTGTAATGATCTGTAAATAATTCCTGGTCTTTCACAGGTATGGTCAAAGTATCCAGCGGATGCTTCAAGCCTGTTTCAGCAAAGCCACTTTATTGGGATTTGGCGTGGTGGTTTTGGTGCTGCTGGTGAACGGTGCTGAGTACACACATGAGAAGACTGTCTTAACGATGCTAACCTGTGCTTTCTACCTGCTGTTCAAGTCCTTTGGAGTTCTGGTAATAACTGCTACATACACCAATCAGCCATAACCTTAAAACCACCTCCTTGTTTCTACACTCACTGTCCATTTTATCAGCTCCACTTACCATATAGAAGCACTTTGTAGTTCTACAATTACTGACTGTAGTCCATCTGTTTCTCTGCATGCTTTGTTAGCCCCCTTTCATGCTGTTCTTCAATGGTCAGGACTCCCAGGACCACTACAGAGCAGGTATTATTTGGGTGGTGGATCATTCTCAGCACTGCAGTGACACTGACATGGTGGTGGTGTGTTAGTGTGTGTTGTGCTGGTATGAGTGGATAACACACAGCAGCGCTGATGGGGTTTTTAAACACCTCACTGTCACTGCTGGACTGAGAATAGTCCACCAGTGTCGAATAGAGTGGACAGTGAGTGGACACGGTATTTAAAAACTCCAGCAGCACTGCTGTGTCTGATTCACTCATACCAGCACAACACACACTAACACACCAGTGTCACTACAGTGCTGAGAATGATCCACCACCTAAATAATAGTGTGGGTCCTGACCATTAAAGAACAGAGTGAAAGCAGGCTAAAAAAGTATGTATAGAAACAGATGGACTACAGTCAGTAATTGTAGAACTACAAAGTGCTTCTGTATGGTAAGTGCAGCTGATAAAATGGACAGTAAGTGTAGAAACAAGGAAGTGGTTTAAATGTTGATCAGTGTATCATCCAAACACCTCACTCAGATTTTACCAGACTTCACAATGGAATTCGTTGTTCATTGGCAAAAGGGTGGCACTGTAAATGTAAGGTCAGGGCTCTGTGCAGGTCAGTCAAATTCTTCCACCTAAATCTCACCCAACAATGCCCTTATGGACCTTGGTTGAATGCCTGAAAGTTGAAGGCATACAAGTGACCAAAATGTGTGACCTTTATGTGACCATGTTTCGCTGTCCTCAGCTTGTGTTATTGTTTCCTATCTTTCCTTTCTTTCCAAGAACTGGGTTGTCACAGACAGCCGGAGTAGACTGCCATATTGTGAGAACCAGTTCTCATTTCTGTGCTGTCCCTGTTCTATCCCCTTCCTCCATTGCAGGCTGTGGGTGTTTTTTGATTTTCATTTGTTAATTTTCTATTAATTGGCCTTATTTATTTTTCTATTGTCCCCCATTTTGTTAAGCCTTTTTAGCCACAGTCAAGTGTCTTGCACTTGGGTTCATTTCCATTCTTGCAGGCCACAGGCTTCACCTTCAGAGAAAGAGAGATTGAGCAAGGCTTCTCAGCTTTGTCATTAGGAGAAGTGCTATTTTTTGAGTTAAGCTACATTAAGTATCGCAAAGATGTTCTATATTCAAATTAAGAACTTTCATCCAAGCTTTCATTCCTCAAATCATTTCCCATAAGTCTTGTCTGTGTTTTGACTTTATGGTGTTATTACAGATCTGTGATATAGATGGAACTTCAGTAAACTGCTTTTGCATGCATACATATTTAGGGCGGCACGGTGGCTAAGTGGGTAGCACTTTGCATGTTCTCCCCGTGTCCGCATGGGTTTCCTCCGGGTGATTCGGTTTCCTCCCACAGTCCAAAGACATGCAAGTGAGGTGAATTGGAGATATGAAATTGTCCAAGACTGTGTTTGATATAACCTTGTGAACTGATGAACCTTGTGTAATGAGTAACTACCGTTCCTCTCTCTTTCTCTTTTTAAGGGTCCTACACCAGTGGAGGTATTGGAGACCTGTGAAAGCAAACAGCTGAACGTCGCACATGGTCTAGCCTGGAGCTTCTACCTGGGCTATCTGAAACTTGTTCTACCAGGTACACACACTTGCACACACTGCTACAGGTGTCCTGGAAACAGCACTACAAACCCTATTTCTGAAAAAGTTGGGACATTTTGTAAAATGCAAAAATTGGTAAATGGTAGTTTGTAAATATAAACAAATTTAGAGATTGATGCCCTAACACACTTAAAACAGGTAAGAACGAAGGCATGTTTAGCACTGTTACATCACCCCACCTATTAATTACACTTGTTAATTGAATTGAGGTTACTTATTGTTACAGTTTTGTGAGGTTTTTGTTCTTGCTTGATACAGTGATACAATACTTCAGTCAGGCCCGTGAAGTACACACACTCTGCGTAGTCTACGAAGTCATTCTGTTATAGCGCGTGCATAATGAAATCATCGTTTTGCAGAAATAACTGGAAAAGATGTTACCTTGTTGATAACATAAGTCTCTCAAAAATCTTAATATTTATTTAACAGCTATCGAACTTATTTAAAACATAACATTTTATAAATCAAACGTAAAATGGACTGAAGAGAGCATGAACATATAAATACATATACACTGATCAGCCATAAAATTAAAACCACTTCCTTGTTTCTACACTCACTGTCTATTTAATCAGCTCCACTTACCATATAGAAGCACTTTGTAGTTTTACAATTACTGACTGTAGTCTATCTGTTTCTCTGCATGCTTTGTTAGCCCCCTTTCATGCTGTTCTTCAATGGTCAGGACTCTCCCAGGACCACCACAGAGCAGGTATTATTTGGGTGATGGATCATTCTCAGCACTGCAGTGTCACTGTTTAAAAACTCCAGCAGCGCTGCTGTGTCTGATCCACTCATACCAGCACAACACACACTAACACACCACCACCATGTCAGTGTCACTGCAGTGCTGAGAATGATCCACCACCTAAATAATACCTACTCTGTGGTGGTCCTGGGAGAGTCCTGACCATTGAAGAACAGGGTGAAAGCAGGCTAAAAAATATGTAGAGAAACAGATGGACTACAGTCAGTAATTGTAGAACTACAAAGTGTACATACAGTGTATCACAAAAGTGAGTACACCCCTCACATTTCTGCAAATATTTCATTATATCTTTTCATGGGACAACACTATAGACATGAAACTTGGATATAACTTAGAGTAGTCAGTGTACAGCTTGTATAGCAGTGTAGATTTACTGTCTTCTGAAAATAACTCAACACACAGCCATTAATGTCTAAATAGCTGGCAACATAAGTGAGTACACCCCACAGTGAACATGTCCAAATTGTGCCCAAATGTGTCGTTGTCCCTCCCTGGTGTCATGTGTCAAGGTCCCAGGTGTAAATGGGGAGCAGGGCTGTTAAATTTGGTGTTTTGGGTACAATTCTCTCATACTGGCCACTGGATATTCAACATGGCACCTCATGGCAAAGAACTCCCTGAGGATGTGAGAAATAGAATTGTTGCTCTCCACAAAGATGGCCTGGGCTATAAGAAGATTGCTAACACCCTGAAACTGAGCTACAGCATGGTGGCCAAGGTCATACAGCGGTTTTCCAGGACAGGTTCCACTCGGAACAGGCTTCGCCAGGGTCGACCAAAGAAGTTGAGTCCACGTGTTCGGCGTCATATCCAGAGCTTGGCTTTAAAAAATAGACACATGAGTGCTGCCAGCATTGCTGCAGAGGTTGAAGATGTGGGAGGTCAGCCTGTCAGTGCTCAGACCATACGCCGCACACTGCATCAACTCGGTCTGCATGGTCGTCATCCCAGAAGGAAGCTGACGCACAAGAAAGCCCGCAAACAGTTTGCTGAAGACAAGCAGTCCAAGAACATGGATTACTGGAATGCCCTGTGGTCTGACGAGACCAAGATAAACTTGTTTGGCTCAGATGGTGTCCAGCATGTGTGGCGGCGCCCTGGTGAGAAGTACCAAGACAACTGTATCTTGCCTACAGTCAAGCATGGTGGTGGTAGCATCATGGTCTTGGGCTGCATGAGTGTTGCTGGCACTGGGGAGCTGCAGTTCATTGAGGGAAACATGAATTCCAACATGTACTGTGACATTCTGAAACAGAGCATGATCCCCTCCCTTCGAAAACTGGGCCTCATGGCAGTTTTCCAACAGGATAACGACCCCAAACACAACCTCCAAGATGACAACTGCCTTGCTGAGGAAGCTGAAGGTAAAGGTGATGGACTAAACCCAATTGAGCACCTGTGGCGCATCCTCAAGTGGAAGGTGGAGGAGTTCAAGGTGTCTAACATCCACCAGCTCCGTGATGTCATCATGGAGGAGTGGAAGAGGATTCCAGTAGCAACCTGTGCAGCTCTGGTGAATTCCATGCCCAGGAGGGTTAAGGCAGTGCTGGATAATAATGGTGGTCACACAAAATATTGACACTTTGGGCACAATTTGGACATGTTCACTGTGGGGTGTACTCACTTATGTTGCCAGCCATTTAGACATTAATGGCTGTGTGTTGAGTTATTTTCAGAAGACAGTAAATCTACACTGCTATACAAGTTGTACACTGACTACTCTAAGTTATATCCAAGTTTTATTTCTATAGTGTTGTCCCATGAAAAGATATAATGAAATATTTGCAGAAATGTGAGGGGTGTACTCACTTTTGTGATACACTGTATATACACATATGACAAACCTGTGGTCCAAAAGGAAAGTAATAATGTTTACATTAAGCTTTCTTCTCTTATTGCTGTCCTTTTGGACCACAGGTTAGTAATTTCCCCAGTAGAGAGTACTTCCAGTAATCCAGTAATTATTGAAAGAAGTTTGATGTTTCTAGGTCATAGTTTTAGTACTTTAAGCCACATTAAGATTTTTCATGTTAAGCATTTTAGACTCTCCCGGTTCTCGTCCATGTTCAGACTGCATCAGTCACTTCTACTATGTCATATGAAACAGTTTGTCTCATTGGAGGTGCTTTGAAAAGGTCAGCAGCAAACTGTGTCAAAGTTCAATCAGATTGAACTTTGAGTGCTGCGGCAAGCGCTAAAATCACAGGCCCAATGCTGCAAATGTCTGCCTGAAAGTCTGGTGGGGCATGTATCTGAATGAGCAGTATCCGTCTCATCAGTGACATCACAACTACTGTACTTGCTCATTGAATCCAAAGACAAACGCACCTCATCAATGAACAAATGCACACGTTAACGTAAAGCAAGAGTTAGCAGAAACGGAAACTGTGATATGAGTGACATCACCGATAACGGCATCTAATCTCACACAATTGGTAAAGCATCACATTACAAATCCAAAGCTGTCAAGTAGTAATGGTCATTGTGGTCTACGACAGTAATAACACATCCAAATCAACATTTCAGAGAGGGGAAAGTCGGTGCTCATTGTGTTTCGTGCCTCGACCAACAACCAAAATAACACGCCTTGTAATAATGCAAAACAGACTCATCAGTGATGTTCAGTGCTTGAAAAGAAAAGATGTATGATGATCTTTCATCTGGGCAAACTTGACAATAACTTTTCTGAAAAAGTTGAAGTCTAGTAGGATTTCTAGAAATTAAGCAGTCCTACTGGTGCAATCACATGTAACATACAATATATAAACCCTGTCAACAACTTGAGATAAACCCTGTCAACAACTTGAGATCAACCCTGTCAACAACTTGTCTTTAGCTGTTAAGTTCTCTTAACTAAACATAGTCCTCTGTTACAAACACAGTATCACAATACAGTACAATCCAAGGACAGTAATGCAAATTGCAATACAGTACAGGCAATATGCAATACAATCAAGGCAGGAGGTTATTGCGCAGTAGGATGTAGACTAGTGTGCAATTAACCCTTTGATGCACAACCTGGGTCAAAAGTGACCCAACTGAGTTTTTATTTTCTATATCTTTGCAATAAATTAATTTCGTCATTCAAGCTTCCATGAATTTTTCAATTAACTTGTTTTTGATCATCACAAATCCTTATTTCAGTTTTATATTTTTTGCTTTTTTAATAAAAATCATTTTTGTATCACTACCCTTCTAATGCACGACATGGGTCAAAAATGACCCTTATGTATTTACTATGGAATTTGACAGGAACTACTGACATTTGTAAGTGTTTGTAGTCAAAAACATATTTACTGATCTTTTGAAAGACAACCAAAGATTAGGCTCTTGAATATGTACAATACTATTTGCTTGCTAGCTGTTTACATTTTCTATTATAGATATAATAGATGCAAATACATGAATAACTGACAAATGTGCATATGAAAATATTCTTGAATGGATGAATATGGGTCATTTTTGATCCATGTTGTGCATTAGAAGGGGTTTGCTTAGCTTGTGCATCAAAGGGTTAAGATAGAATAAGGTGCAGTATAATGAGAAAATACTGCTGTTATACATTACGAATTGGTATAAGGTTCAGAGAATATAAACATACAGTGTTTACTTAGTATAAAGTGCAGAAGGTGTAAACACAGATTGGCCTGAATTGAGCACAGGTTGGTCCTGAAAAGTATCTGTCAGTCCTCAATCCACGAAAATGAAAATAAAAATTAATCCACAAATAAATTCATTTTTAATTGTTTTTTAACTTAAAATGTAACTTGTATTAAATTATCAACTTAATTCATAATATTACCTTGCTATTAGTAGTGACTAATACACTGATCAGCCATAACATTAAAACCACATCCTTGTTTCTACACTCACTGTCCATTTAATCAGCTCCACTTACCATATAAAAGCACTTTGTAGTTCTACAATTACTGACTGTAGTCCGTCTGTTTCTCTGCATGCTTTGTTAGCCCCCTTTCATGCTGTTCTTCAATGGTCAGGACCACTACAGAGTAGGTATTATTTATGTGGTGGATCATTCTCAGCACTGCAGTGACACTGACATGGTGGTGGTGTGTTAGTGTGTGTTGTGCTGGTATGAGTGGATAAGACACAGCAGCGCTGATGGAGTTTTTAAACACCTCACTATCACTGCCGGACTGAGAATAGTCCACCAACCAAAGATATCCAGCCAACAGCGCCCCGTGGGCAGCATTCTGTGACCACTGATGAAGGTCTAGAAGATGACCAACTCAAACAGCAGCAATAGATGAGCAATCGTCTCTGACTTTACACCTACAAGGTGGACCAACTAGGTAGGAGTGTAAAAACTCTGTTTCTGATCCACTTATACCAGCACAACACACACTAACACACTAGAGAAACAGATTGACTACAGTCAGTAATTGTAGAACTACAAAGTGCTCCTATATGGTAAGTGGAGCTGATAAAATGGACAGTGAGTGTAGAAACAAGGTGGAGGTTTTAATGTTATGGATGATCGGTGTATATGTATCGTGTAGCTCCACAGCGACATCTGGTGGGACCAGGCCCCACCGGCCCCTAATTTAGAGACGCGTCTGATTTAAACGTTTAATAAGAACTTCTGGCTTCTGGTTTCTCATAAAACTCATCTGAAAAAAAGAAATGATTCCCTAAAGATTAACATTAGTGAGCCACGACACAGCTTTATTTTCATAAACTGAGCCTATGGTGGGGATCCTGCTTTTACACCCAATATTGTGACTCTTACCTGTGCTTATTGCATAATGTTTCAAAACAGTTAAATATTAATAAATATTCAATATTCAAATTTAAAATTGTTTACATTTACAAAATGCAATTAAGCTAGTCAGCAAAACAAGTTTTTTCTCTTTCTACTTTTGTCAGTTAAATAAATGCTCAAGTAAATGAACAAATCACAGAATCTTGTTTTTATTGTATTGTGTGTGTTCTTAAGCATGTCAGTATTTGTGTCTAACTAAAAAATTGAATTAATTTAAAAATATGCATTAGTATTAAGCATTTTTGTGTGAGATGCACATTTTGCAGATGCTAATATTTTCATTTTAGATATTTACAAACAATAAACAAAATGTAAACAAATTTAGGGAGGAAAGATTGAGAGGGAGGACATGCAGGTAGTTGATGTCCTCCCATATATGTGACAGAGAAGGATGGAGGACAGGACAAGATGGAAATGAATGATCTGCTGTGGCGAGCCGAAACAAGAACAAGAAGATAAAGACATAAATCAAAATATTACATTAGATCTGTCTAAATTAGTTCTTACCAGTAAATGTGTCCACAGAGTTGGAGAATCAGGTGAAGAAGCATTACAATGTGAACGGAGAGATGCTTAGTTCCTACCGACTTCACATTCTACTGCCTCTGAATGCAGCAGTCAGGTCCAAACTGGAGGAAGAGGACAAAAACGTATGTTTCCTTGATAACCTACCGGAGCTGATGATTGACCGGGCGGGAGTAAGGAAAAGAGTTTACAAACACAGCATCTACAAGATTATAGATCCCAACAAAGAGGTAAGGAACAAAGCATCAAAAATCAGCATGAACAGTTTAGTTTAGAACAGGTTAGCTTACATGGAACTGTAAGATGGTCGCAGTGGTAGCTGAGTAGGTAAGGTACTGGACTAGCAATTGGGAAACTCCCTGGAGTTTCAGTGCCAGGTTGACACAGTGGACACTTGAGCAAGGTCCTCAACCCTCAAAGGCTTGGATTGTAAGCCGTCACAAATGTAAGTCAGTTTGGATAAATGTGTTTGCTAAATGCTGTAAATGTAAAAAAAAAATGTAAGCTCTTTACCAAGGTCAAAACTAAACCACACGCACGCTTCTGGTTCAAGGAACTATTCTGTGTGAGGAAGAAGCCCCTGCCACAGCAATCCAAAGCTTTTTAACATTTATATAAATATTTTACCTATTTAAAACTCTTTTTTCTCTCGTCTGCATCTCTTACCCCTTCCTTTTCTGTCCTCAGCCTTATTACTGTATAGCGGAGTTTGCTACTCCTCTGGTCACCCTCTATCAGATGTCTGAGGACAGCAATGTAGGGTTTGGAGAAAAGGACAGAAGACAACAGGTTTTGCTTTTCTACAGGACTCTCAGCCAAATACTGGAAAGTTCTTTGGAGTGCCGCAATTGCTACCGTCTCATCCTGCTTGACGGTGAGTTGTACTGTGACTGATCCTTCACGTGAACCTGGTCACCCCTACATGTAGATAAATACATTAAATATACTACACATGGCCATAAAATCTACTCTATTTACTACAAATGACTGTTTTATCCCTATATCCTTTCTAAGACTTCCAAATGTACAGTGCCTTGCAAAAGTATTCAGCCCCCTTGAACTTTTCAACCTTTTGCCACATTTCAGGCTTCAAACATAACGATATGAAATTGTAATTTTTTGTGAAGAATCAACAACAAGTGGGACACAATCGTGAAGTGGAACGAAATTTATTGGATATTTTAAACTTTTTTTAGAAATAAAAAACTAAAAAGTGGGGCGTGCAATATTATTCAGCCCCTTTACTTTCAGTGCAGCAAACTCACTCCAGAAGTTCAGTGAGGATCTCTGAATGATCCAAAGTTGACCTAAATGACTGATGGTGATAAATAGAATCCACCTGTGTGTAATCAAGTCTCCGTGTAAATGCACCTGCTCTGTGACAGTCTCAGAGTTCTGTTTAAAGCGCAGAGAGCATCATGAAGACCAAGGAACACACCAGGCAGGTCCGAGATACTGTTGTGGAGAAGTTTAAAGCCGGATTTGGATACAAAAAGATTTCCCAAGCTTTAAACATCTCAAGGAGCACTGTGAAAGCGATCATATTGAAATGGAAGGAGTATCAGACCACTGCAAATCTACCAAGACCCGGCCGTCCCTCTAAACTTTCAGCTCAAACAAGGAGAAGACTGATCAGAGATGCAGCCAAGAGGCCCATGATCACTCTGAATGAACTGCAGAGATCTACAGCTGAGGTGGGAGACTCTGTCCATAGGACACAATCAGTCGTACACTGCACAAATCTGGCCTTTATGGAAGAGTGGCAAGAAGAAAGCCATTTCTCAAAGATATCTATAAAAAGTCACCTGGGAGACACACCAAACATGTGGAAGAAGGTGCTCTGGTCAGATGAAACCAAAATCGAACTTTTTGGCCACAATGCAAAACGTTATGTTTGGCGTAAAAGCAACACAGCTCATCACCCTGAACACACCATCCCCACTGTCAAACATGGTGGTGGCAGCATCATGGTTTGGGCCTGCTTTTCTTCAGCAGGGACAGGGAAGATGGTTAAAATTGATGGGAAGATGGATGGAGCCAAATACAGGACCATTCTGGAAGAAAACCTGTTGCAGTCTGCAAAAGACCTGAGACTGGGACGGAGATTTATCTTCCAACAAGACAATGATCCAAAACATAAAGCAAAATCTACAATGGAATGGTTCACAAATAAACGTATCCAGGTGTTAGAATGGCCAAGTCAAAGTCCAGACCTGAATCCCATCGAGAATCTGTGGAAAGAGCTGAAAACTGCTGTTCACAAACGCTCTCCATCCAACCTCACTGAGCTCGAGCTGTTTTGCAAGGAAGAATGGGCAAAAATTTCTGTCTCTCGATGTGCAAAACTGATAGAGACATACCCCAAGCGACTTGCAGCTGTAATCGCAGCAAAAGGTGGCGCTACAAAGTATTAACGCAAGGGGGCTGAATAATATTGCACGCCCCACTTTTCAGTTTTTTATTTCTAAAAAAAGTTTAAAATATCCAATAAATTTCGTTCCACTTCACGATTGTGTCCCACTTGTTGTTGATTCTTCACAAAAAATTACAATTTCATATCGTTATGTTTGAAGCCTGAAATGTGGCAAAAGGTTGAAAAGTTCAAGGGGGCTGAATACTTTTGCAAGGCACTGTATTTACCATGTACAATGTAAATGCATTTGTTTTAACATTATTCTTACTACTACTTACTACTACTACTTATTATTACTAGTTTCTTGAATCTAAAGACTTTATCTTTAACACAGAATACAGACTATGAAAGATCCAAATCCTTCAGCCTCTTTGGTTTGTAGCCCTTGATTTGTTGTTGTTCTCTAGGTCTTTTACATCAGTTGATCTTAGATCCTTTACCATACTCAACAGTAACACTTCACTATAATCTTCTATACAAAACCAATTTTGAGTATCAGTTGACATAAAGCTAGATTTAAATTTAGATACATAAACCACTAAACCAAAATAATTGACATAGAATTTATATAGATATAAATTCTCTGTTTATAGATCAAACCTTTCATTATACCCCAGAGCCTCAGAAATAGTTTTTTTCAATCCTTTCTAGACTGATAAACTTTATGAAATTGTATTTATGTGTTGCTTGTAAACATTTGAGCATATATATTTTTTAAAGGTTTTAATTAAGTGATTGGATTCAGCAAGGCTTGGAGAGACAAACAGGACCCATTGGTTTTGGATTTTTGCCATTTGATAAATATTTTTATAATATATATAATAATATATATTTTTTTCAAAGGTGTATTTTGTGCTTACTCTGGTTGCATTTGTCTTGTTTAAATTTAAATTTAGGAAATCAGAAAAAGGCAAATACTTTTTATGGCATGTACTTTCATAATAATTCATCATGACCAATTCATAGATCAGATCATTTAACATACCATTCATGTTTATATTCATTATTATAACTGTTTACTTATTAATAAATAGAAATTGTTTAATTAACATAATTTACAATTAATAATCCTTGTTTAATTAACTAGTTAATTACAATTAATTTTCCGCTAGCACACCAGCATCACGGAAGACAAATTGACTGCGCTAAATCGGGAGGAAAATGAGGAGAAAAAAAATAATAATAAAAAATATATATATATATATACAGTGGGGAAAATAAGTATTTGATCCCCTGCTGATTTTGTAAGTTTACCCCCTTACAAAGACTTGAACAGTCTATAATTTTTATGGAAGGTTTATTTTAACAGAGAGAGACAGAATATCAACAAAAAATCCAGAAAAAAAACAGTAAATAAAAGTTATAAATGAATTTGTATTTAATTAAGGGAAATAAGTATTCTGACCCCCACAGACCGGTTATGTGCACAAAAGGCACACAAATTAGTCCTGTCCCTGTATAAAAGACTCCTATCACAGAATCAGTTTCTTCCGTTCAAATCTCTCCACCACCATGGGCAAGACCAAAGAGCTATCAAAGGATGTCAGGGACAAGATTGTAGACCTGCACAAGGCTGGAATGGGCTACAAGACCATCAGCAAGAAGCTTGGTGAGAAAGAGACCACTGTTGGTGCGATAATTCGAAAATGGAAGAAATACAAGATCACAGTCAATCACCCTCACTCTGGAGCTCCATGCAAGATCTCACCTAGTGGGGTAAGAATGATTCTGAGAAAGGTGAGGTCAGTCCAGAATTACACGGGAGGAGCTTGTCAATGATCTCAAGGGAGCTGGGAGCAGAGAAATGCTGGATATGACCCCAAGAACACCATCCCCACTGGGCATTTCTTTGCCTCCAAACACGGCGAGTGGAGTTGATGCCAAAGAGCTCAATTTTGGTCTCATCTGACCATATCACATTCTCCCAAGCTTTCTCTGAATCATTCAGGTGTTCATTGGCAAACTTCAGACGGGCCTGTACATGAGCCTTCTTGAGCAGAGGGACTTTGCGGGCACTGCAGGATCTCAATCCATTACGGCGAAGTGTGTTACTAATGGTTTTCTTGGTGACTGTGCTCCCAGCTCCCTTGAGATCATTGACAAGCTCCTCCCGTGTAATTCTGGGCTGACCTCACCTTTCTCAGAATCATTCTTACCCCACCAGGTGAGATCTTGCATGGAGCTCCAGTGGTCTCTTTCTCACCAAGCTTCTTGCTGATGGTCTTGTAGCCCATTCCAGCCTTGTGCAGGTCTACAATCTTGTCCCTGACGTCCTTTGATAGCTCTTTGGTCTTGCCCATGGTGGTCGAGAGATTTGAACGGAAGAAACTGATTCTGTGACAGGAGTCTTTTATACAGGGACAGGACTAATTTGTGTGCCTCATGGGCACATAACCGGTCTGTGGGGGTCAGAATTCTTGCTGGTTGGTAGGGGATCAAATACTTATTTCCCTTAATTAAATACAAATTAATTTATAACCTTTATTTAATGTTTTTTTTTCTGGATTTTTTGTTGATATTCTGTCTCTCTCTGTTAAAATAAACCTTCCATAAAAATTATAGACTGTTCAAGTCTTTGTAACTTACAAAATCAGCAGGGGATCAAATACTTATTTCCCCCACTGTATATACGTATATACTGTACGTATATTGTATATACACACACGCAAATAACTTGATGAATTAAAATCAAGTACTATTATCAAATGAGGACAATATGGTAGTGCAGCAAGTTGACTGGGTCCTAAAAAGCACCAGGGTCCTGTGGACCTGAAGTCAAACCTTGTCTGTGGTCACTTTGTTGTCTTTTTGCCTGCTTCAGGTACTCTAGTTTGCATTTACCTCCCAAAAACAGAAAAATATGTATTTAGAAGGTAAACTGGCTGCTCTTAAATGCCCTGACTTATAAGTATGTAAAGGACTTAGTGCCCTGGGTAGAGATTTGGGCTATCAACTGTTGGGCCCTTGAGCAAGGCCCTTAACCCTTTCTGCTCCAGGGGCACCGTATGATGGCTGACCTTTCACTATGCCCCCAGCTTCCAGACAAGCTGGGATACATGAAGAAAGAATTTTGATGTATTGTACGTCTGTATATGTATATATAACAAATAAAGGCCTTCTTTAGAGAACTGTACTGTAGAGCATTTATTCATAGCACTCGACATGTACCAAGGTGTTTTGCATTTCAAATAAAATTTTTCATGCATACTTGTGCTGTTTTCTGATTTAGATGAGCAGGCTGATGACCCTCACTACCTGTCTAAGGAGCTCATCAAGCATCTACAGCAGGAGGATCGTGAGATACTCATGGATCTACCACAAGAACTGGGCCGGCCTGTGTTAGAACATGGAGTGTTTGAAGCTCCTGTTCAAAACTACCAGCAGGAGGAGCTCTCCAGTACAAGCTACAATCTGATGATCAGCCAGCCCCAGTCTCTGAGGTCTGAACCTGTGGAGAACACGGACTACACTAACTTTCACAACCGACAAAGATAGGCTTTAGCATTGTGTTTACCGTTTTCTTATGCAACAGAAATACATGTGTGTGTGGCTGTTTGTTTGTGTGTTTTTTTAATAAATAAATCATATTTACAAGTAGGACAACCAGGGTACTTTCTGTGTGGAGTTTGCATGTTGTCCTTGTGTCCACGTGAGACATGCAGTCAGGTCAGTAAGAGTTATTAAGAATTGTGTGTCTGAGCTGTGATGGACTGGCGACCTGTTCAGGGTGTCTCCTGCTATTCACCCAGTGAACTGCATCCACAACAACCACAACACTGACCAAGATAAAGAGATGCTAAAAAAAGACAATAAATTAATGAATTAATAAATGAACGTTTACTGTATTTTAACTCAAACGATTAATGTATGTTCTTTTATGTTAACAGTGTCAAGGAAACGGGCGGCACGGTGGATAGCACTGTTGCCTCACAGCAAGAAGGTCCTGGGTTTGATCCCCAGTTGGGGAGGTCTGGCTCCTTTCTGTGTGGAGTTTGCATGTTCTCCCCGTGACCACGTGGGTTTCCTCTGGTAGCTCCGGTTTCCTCCCACAGTCCAAAAACATGCAGTCAGGTTAATTGGAGACACTGAATTGCCCTATAGGTGAATGTGTGTGTGTGTCTGCCCTGCGATGGACTAGCGCCCCGTCCAGGGTGTTACTGTGTGCCATGTGCCCATTGGAAAGCTTGTGAGGCGTTTATGAGGCCTTTAAAATTTCACGAATTATTGCATTATTATGATGTCTAATCTTTAGAATTATAAGCTCATTTTAAATGATAAGTTCTGTAAACTCAACTCATTTTCAGAGGACTTTCTGAAAATTCTCTGAAGGTTTGTCTGTCCAGAATGAATACAATTTATGTTAATACTCTTTCAGGGGCAGCACGGTGGCCCAGACAGTAGCACTGTTGCCTCACAGCAAGAAGGTCCTGGGTTCTTTCTGTGTGGAGTTTGCATGTTCTCCCTGTGTCTATGTGGGTTTTCTCCAGGCACTCCAGTTTCCTCCCACAGTCCAAATACATGCAGTCAGATTAACTGGAAATACAAATGTAATGTGACTGTGTGTGTTCGCCCTGTAATGGACTGGTGTTTCCTACCTTTTGCCCAGTAAATTGGACCCACTACAACCCTGACCAGGATAAAGCGGTAGTAAAACAGACAATGAATGAATACTCTTTCAGTGTAAGAGATCTGAAAAGATCACACAAAAAGCAGAACTTGCTATGTTGAAACATGTGGAAACAAACACAACAGAACAGTAAAATACAGCGGTACTTTGAAACTTGCTGGCAATTGGTTCTGGGAGTGGCGTCGAGTTTAAAGGGCGGTGAGTTTCAAGGTATTTTTACCCTTAAGGATGTTTGGGAAACCTGTTAATGCATTCCATGGACCCGTGGAACTGCATATTTTTTAGGCTTATGTAAAATAATGGGGTTGTTTTTGACACTTATACACTGAAAATAACACAAATATAATATAAAACACTGAAATACAATTGAAAACAGTTACAAATCAATAAAAAATACAATTTATCTTTACTTTTTTATTGTTTCCTCATGCTTCTTAATTGTGGAGATGCTTGATCTTGGAATACCGTATTCCTTAGCGAGTTCAGTAAAGGCGAATTCACATGAGATCATTGCCCTGCTGAGCCATTTTTTTTCTTATGGAGAGTGGCAGTGCACAAAGCTTATCGAGACTTACTGTTCTAAAACAACAAGCGTGGAATTTCATTAGAGAGGTTTAGTGATTTTATGTCGTTCTTTTAATACATTAAGTCACATTAAGCATTTTTTTTAATGATAAGTGTTTCAGACTCACGGAAAAAGTTGATTATTACAATTTATCAGCACCCTGAGCTATAACACAAGTTTAAAAGTGAAACAGGAGAAACATCCAGCTAAACACAGATACATGCGGAGCTTTCAGAGTGGATTTGATGGTAATTCCAACAGATGCAGATTCGTCTCATCGTCTTACCGCACCGCTCAAGCCAAGCGCTGAACAAATTTTCTGTTCATTGTTAATTTAAAATTAAATAAATAAAAGTTGAGTTTAAGGTAAACATCAAGTTTCAGGGTACAAATTTCTGATGAAGGGCGTCAAGTTTTAAAGATTTTGAGTTTAGGGGACGCCGAGTTACAAGGTACCACTGTATATTTAAAAGACCCCCTTTATGTATCCAATAAAACAAAACAAAAAAAAACCTCTTCAAGACTTGCTGAATGTTTAAGGTTTGGTGAGGACCACCTGAATGTTCCTGAACAGTTCTGTGGATAAATTAAGTAGAACTATAATTTTATTAAGTAAACTGTGTTGAGAGACTTCTTCTCCTTCTTCTGTCTAATTATTTTTCCTCCATATGTTTTTCTTTTAACTTATCCCACATATATTTAAGATGTTGACCTCAAAGAGACTCTAGAATATTTATACTGATTGTGAGGTGTATGCTTATATACAGATTCTTGATTAAATTTCAATTTGTTCCCTATAGGAGTTAACAGAGTGCAAAAGTTAGTGCAGCCCTTTTATGTTACAGTGATACAAATACACTAAAAACACCTTTGAAACCACCTGGCCAACCATAACACCCATATACTGAACAACTTAGTGACCACCTAAAATACCATAAAAACACTCAGCAACAATACAGTGTGTTGTATTTAACTCTTTTAATGTGAACTGTTAAACATTATGATAAACCTAGTAGGTAGAGCTTTGGGCTGTCAATTCAAAGGTTGAGAGTTTAAATCTCAGCTCTGCCATGCAGCCACT
Organism: Trichomycterus rosablanca; assembly: GCF_030014385.1. Taxonomy (NCBI): domain Eukaryota; kingdom Metazoa; phylum Chordata; class Actinopteri; order Siluriformes; family Trichomycteridae; genus Trichomycterus; species Trichomycterus rosablanca. The sequence goes on from NC_085988.1 coordinate 19,420,998, forward strand.
GTTGGACCCTTGAGCAAGGCCCTTAACCCTCTCGGTTAGCCTCTCGCGCCGTACAATGGCTGACCCTGCCCTCTGACCCCAGCTTTCAAATGAGCTGGGATACAAATTTAATTGTACTGTATACCTGTAGTGCGGCTAAGTGGGTAGCACTGTCGCCTCACAGCAAGAAGGTCCTGGGTTCGATCCCCAGGCGGGGCAGTCTGGGTCCTTTCTGTGTGGAGTTTGCATGTTCTCCCCGTGTCTGCATGGGTTTCCTCCGGGAGCTCTGGTTTCCTCCCACAGTCCAAAAACATGAAGTCAGGTTAATTGGTGACACTGAACTGCCCTATAAGTGAATGTTTATGTGTGTCTGCCCTGCGATGGACTGGCGTCCTGTCCAGGGTGTTACTGTGTGCCTGGATAGGCTCCAGTACAACCGCAACCCTAATTGGATAAGCGGATAAGAAAATGAATGAATGTACAGTGGGGGAAATAAGTATTTGATCCCCTGCTGATTTTGTAAGTTTACCCCCTTACAAAGACTTGAACAGTCTATAATTTTTATGGAAGGTTTATTTTAACAGAGAGAGACAGAATATCAACAAAAAATCCAGAAAAAAAACATTAAATAAAGGTTATAAATTAATTTGTATTTAATTAAGGGAAATAAGTATTTGATCCCCTACCAACCAGCAAGAGTTCTGACCCCCACAGACCGGTTATGTGCCCGGTTATGTGCCCATGAGGCACACAAATTAGTCCTGTCCCTGTATAAAAGACTCCTGTCACAGAATCAGTTTCTTCCGTTCAAATCTCTCGGCCACCATGGGCAAGACCAAAGAGCTATCAAAGGACGTCAGGGACAAGATTGTAGACCTGCACAAGGCTGGAATGGGCTACAAGACCATCAGCAAGAAGCTTGGTGAGAAAGAGACCACTGTTGGTGCGATAATTCGAAAATGGAAGAAATACAAGATCACAGTCAATCACCCTCACTCTGGAGCTCCATGCAAGATCTCACCTAGTGGGGTAAGAATGATTCTGAGAAAGGTGAGGTCAGTCCAGAATTACACGGGAGGAGCTTGTCAATGATCTCAAGGGAGCTGGGAGCAGAGAAATGCTGGATATGACCCCAAGAACACCATCCCCACCGGGCATTTCTTTGCCTCCAAACACAGCGAGTGGAGTTGATGCCAAAGAGCTCAATTTTGGTCTCATCTGACTATATCACATTCTCCCAAGCTTTCTCTGAATCATTCAGGTGTTCATTGGCAAACTTCAGACGGGCCTATACATGAGCCTTCTTGAGCAAAGGGACTTTGCGGGCACTGCAGGATCTCAATCCATTACGGCGAAGTGTGTTACTAATGGTTTTCTTGGTGACTGTGCTCCCAGCTCCCTTGAGATCGTTGACAAGCTCCTCCTGTGTAATTCTGGGCTGACCTCACCTTTCTCAGAATCATTCTTACCCCACCAGGTGAGATCTTGCATGGAGCTCCAGTGGTCTCTTTCTCACCAAGCTTCTTGCTGATGGTCTTGTAGCACATTCCAGCCTTGTGCAGGTCTACAATCTTGTCCCTGACGTCCTTTGATAGCTCTTTGGTCTTGCCCATGGTGGTCGAGAGATTTGAACGGAAGAAACTGATTCTGTGACAGGAGTCTTTTATACAGGGACAGGACTAATTTGTGTGCCTTTTGTGCACATAACCGGTCTGTGGGGGTCAGAATTCTTGCTGGTTGGTAGGGGATCAAATACTTATTTCCCTTAATTAAATACAAATTAATTTATAACTTTTATTTAATGTTTTTTTCTGGATTTTTTGTTGATATTCTGTCTCTCTCTGTTAAAATAAACCTTCCATAAAAATTATAGACTGGTCAAGTCTTTGTAAGGGGGTAAACTTACAAAATCAGCAGGGGATCAAATACTTATTTCCCCCACTGTATACCTGTACATGTGTATATGACAAATAAAGGCGTCCATTCATTCAATCATTCATTCAAACTCCATATGAGGAAACTGGAAAACCTGACTAACAAAGTAAATTCCATTCCACAGTTAACTGGCCAATTAAGAAACTGATTTAAGCAAATTGGCCAATAATAAGAGTCCCATTTAATGAAAGACAGGAACACAGGACGTGGGGAAACGTGTGTTGACTCATACATGTGTGTGGTGTCGTGCATGATGACATGTATTCACTAACACGCAGTCTGTGTTAGAGAGAAGTGGGAGGTGGCTATAATCATGGAGGACGTCATTTATGTGTGCGCCTTTACTGATGAACTGGTTAGATAGTATGACTGGTGAGTCACCCCAATCTGACTGGTAGACATTTAAACCATTGTGTAGATCATCCAGTTTTTACATGGCAAACAGCGGCTGGGTTAAAGTGCATGGCAAGGACAGGCTCATAGTGACAGGGCTAAAAACAAACAGCCTTTCATTAAATACAAAGCAAAAAAGAGCCAGGGTGAGGTATGCGAAAGAACATAGTGATCTGGCTGTAGAGGACAACAGTTAGGTCATCATCTCTGAAAATCAAGCCCAATCAATTTGGCTTAACACCTGGTTATCTGATGGTTAGATGGAGACCTAGAGAGGTCAACAAAACACAGTGTCTCCCACACTATATAATTTGGTGGAAAAGCAATGCTGCTCTGAGGGGGGTTCAAAAAGGCTAAAATTTGTTAGATTTGTCTTCATGATGGACACATGAATCAGGACATGTATGAAGTTATCCTGGAAGAAAACTTGTCTCTTTCTGTTCTAACAATGTTCATCAACATCCTGCTGTGGAAATTTGGGATATATACTGTATATATACACCAATCAGGCATAACATTTCTACACTCATAACATTGTTTCTACACTCACTGTCTATTTTATCAGCTCCACTTACCATATATAAAGAACTTTGTTCTACAATAACTGACTGTGGTCCATCTGTTTCTCTACATACCTTTTTAGACTGCTTTTACCCTGTATTTCAATGGTCAGGACTCTCCCAGGACCACCACAGAGTAGGTATTATTTGGGTGGTGGGTCATTCTCATCACTGCAGTGACAATGACATGGTGGTGGTGTGTTAGTGTGTGTTGTGCTGGTAAGCACTTAAGCTGACTTGTACTTATATACTAACATTTTTTTTCCATTTCCAAAATAAAAAAACTAACAAAAAAACCCCACTTTGGTTCTAACAGGTTTCAGCAGATTTGTGTTCTTCGATTGTTGTTTACTTAAACTAGAGAAATGAAATGTTTACTATGGAAGCACTTCTGTAAGTCGCTCTGGATAAGAGTGTCTGCTAAATGCAGAAAATGTAAATGTATTCTGGAAACAGGATAGAAGAGATGATACAGATACTGCAGATCCTGGGCAGGCATCAGTCCATCAAAGGGCATTAAACACGCATTAATTCACAACTAGCCACACAGAATTTCACAGTGACATTAGTCTAAGCTGAGAAATAAAACCCAGGCACCTAGTGCTGTGAACAACAAAACACACCATGAGGCCATATTACATTTACATCAGCCAACAAAAAAATCTCCAGGTACTCTAGTTTCCTCAACCTCTTTAAAAGTTGCCAGTGGGTAAACTGGCTACACTACCTGAATTAGTGAGTTTATATTTTCTTTGAAATATATTCCTGGTGCCCTGTGATGGACTGGTGACTTGTCCGGGGTGATTCCTATCATTTGCTCATTAAATTGAATGAAGCGGTGGTAAAACAGACAATGACTGAATGAAAGAATATATCCAGGGCATGTTTCTATTTTGTGCTCAGTTGTTCATATAGCCCTGATCCCTGATCAAGTTAAAGTGATTATTAAAAACTAAATAAAAAATGTATAAGTTAGTGATATATAGGTTGGCAAAGTTAAAAAGGAATATAAATTGACTAGCAAAGCCAAGTTAGGAATAAAAATGTTATTAATACATTCAAGTAAAAATAAAATGCACGGCCCAACAGTTCCAGGTAACTAGGTAAAGTTTTCACCTTTGTCAGTGTGGAGCTCGGTGTAGCATGTTCTCCCCCTGCCCATATGTGTTATCTTTGGGCAATCTATGAAATATAAATGACATATTTAGATGATAAGTATCTATTTTTTCCATTCAGATGTTATGATTCAATTCTTATTTCTTAACCTGTTCCTGCTAGTCCATTCATTTGGCTGTTTTCCTGCGTACCTTGTTATTTTCCATGGCCTGAAGGAACAGAGTGCAAAAAATAGATAAGTCAGATCAAGTCTGACATGTTGACGCAGTGGAACACCACACCTTTTCTTTGTAATTCCATCAGATACAGTTTAAGTTGAACTGAAAATAAATCACTATGCTTTGAAACGATTAAAAAAATCTCACCTGTCAATAACCTCAACTGTAATGCAAAAGAAAATTACAAATATTTTAAACATGTTTTTTTGCCAGATGCCTAAAATAAGTATTCACAGCCTATCTGGAGCAAAAATCCGTGAAGGAAACAGTTTGGTAATCTAACATTTAAATAAAAGATTTATTTCATTACTGATGTTTTTCATTTCATTCTTATGTTATACCACCTGTTTATGCTGGTCTGGCTTTCACAGTCCCCCAAGACATGCCTGTAGATGTCTGACCGGTTGATAGTACCGCAAGGAAATATTGCTGACATCATTAAAGAGAAACTAAAATGTACAAAACAACTGGAGGTCAGCAAATTAACACAGGTTAAAAAATCAATTAGCTGATGTGATTCTAATCATGCTGTATTATATATACTGTATATAACAGATCAGCCATAACATTAAAACCACCTCAAAGGGCTAACAAAGTATGTAGAGAAACAGATGAGTACATTCAGTAATTGTAAAACTACAAAGTACTTCTGTATGGTAAGTGGAGCTGATAAAATGGACAGTGAGTGTAGAAACAAGGAGGTGGCTTTAATGTTATGGCTGATCGGTGTATATACAAGCACATTTTAATTGATCATATAGAGTAGTCTACAGTTGTATTTAAAAGTTTGGGCCCTCTTGATTTATTGATTTTAATTCCTAAATGAATAGTGTTTTGTCCACAAATGTTTATGCACAGTAGTCTATATTTGATCAACTTCAAATAAAAATCCAAGAAGGTTTTTGTGATGTGTCTGGACATCCTAATAGATTATTTGCCAGTATTACATGCTTTCAAACAGGTTTCCTAACAATCTAATAGTCTGTGTATTCTTGTTTAAGGAATTTTACCCACTCGTCCTTGCATAACACTTAGTTCTTAGATATTTTTGGGCCATCTTGCATGTCTAGCATAATTAAGATCTACACAGATCTCAGATTGAGATCTATTTTTAAATATATTAAATACAGAAGGCTATAATAGCCATTTATTTCAAAAGCCTCAACTTGTGTTTATTGTAGTAGTTAATGGAGGATTTTGAGTAATGGCTCATCTAAATGTTTTGCATTCTTCAGATATTGAAGTTTGTGATATGGAGCAGGTAAGATTTTCTTCTCAGGATTCTTGTAGTCTTATGCAGCTCATATTTGCAATCTGCAGGCAAAATTTCCTAAACAGAATGAAGCACCATCACTTCTGTGGCAGCTGTGATGAGGAAGTTGTACTTTGCTGTCACACAGAAGTTCTGCTTTGCCTTTTTGGTCAGTATAGAAGCATATTATATAAAGAGGGTTTTTTTGTGACCTTATTCTTAAATGAACTTAAGTTAAAGGTGCTTGGATATATTGTATAGCCTTCTTTTTTGCTAATTAGCCTAGTTTTTTAGATCCTCAGTCAGCTGCTTAAAGAATCTTTGATGACTCTCAATTCCTGATGACAGTTCCTAACATACATTGTCCAATAAGACGTTTGTTTGTTATTTGGATTTTTAACATCATGTTTTACACCCTTTGGTTAAATCCATGACAGAAACGGTAGTTACTTGTTATACAAGATTCATCAGTTCACAAGGTTATATCGAACACAGTCATGGACAATTTTGTATCTCCAATTCACCTCACTTGCACATCTTTGGACTGTGGGAGGATCTGTGGGGATCTAACCCAGGACCTTCTTGCTGTGAGGTGACAGTGCTACCCACTTAGCCACTGTGCCGCCCCCCAGTAAGACGTAAAGAGTTCACTAAGGTGTGAGAGTTTCCAAATGGACATAAGTCCAAATTTTTAGCCCTTAAAACATTATTGTTATTATTTATTTTATTACTTAAAACTTAAACGTAATTTTACTTAAAATATTATTAAAAGGTAATTTGGATACGATTGCCCAAACCTTTTCCTACAACCTTGCCTGTTGTATAATACTACATGCAAAACACACTCTGTAATACCCATACACACTCTGTGGTAAACCATTTTTTTTGTTCCTGTTCAGTAATTTCCTCCTGTCCATCTTAAAAACCATACTTTCATTCTGACCTCACAGCATGACACACATCATGCTATAGAAAGAACGAGAAAAAAGCTGAGGTCATGGGAAAGTACCAGAGTGAGTCATTTACAAACAGCTGGTAATAAGAACAGCATTAGATGTGGAATTAACATTTACAGTGGATTCAAAAAATATTCAGACCCCCTGATTTTTTTCACGTTATTGTGTTGAGGATTTGATTTTGAATGGATATAACTGCCATTTTTACCCATCAGTCTACAACCCCAAAATAGACAAAAATGGGACCTTATGGAAATTGTGCCTTTCAGTAATCCCTTTCAGTTGATATGGATAAATAACTTTCCTTGATGCAGTGATGCTTAAGGAATTACAGGTGTTCAGCTTAGGTTTGTATCTGTTACGACCCTCAGTTATGTCTAGGGAACTGGTGTCGCAACCATGAGGCAGGTGTGGAAGGTGTGGTGGAGAGAGAGACTAAAAAAACAACAAAAGACTCCAAACTGTAATAAACCATCACATGTATTGTACAAAAAGAAACCTGTACCAAAAGGTACAGCTCCACAAGCAAAATACAAATTCAACAATAAAAAAAAAAAATAAAAAAAAATTTGGTACGGGTTTCTTTTTACGCAGTGAAATGCCTCCAGATTCCTTAAACTGTTTACTGATATTTAATGATATTATACACTGTAGAGGGAGAAATATGCAAATGCCTTCCAATCTTATTTTGAGGTACATTGTTTTTAAACATTTTAATAATTTTTTCACGTATTTGTTGACAAACTGGAGATCCTCTGGCCATCTTTGCTCCTCAGAAACTCAACCTTTCATGGATACTGCTTTTGTATCTAATCATGATTACAATCACCTGTTTGAAATCAATCATTATTTAGTGTCTGTACCTCATTATTAGCCCTAAATAGCCCATGTCCCAACTTTTGTTTTTAATGTGTTGCAGGTCTGAAATGCAGGAACGGAGGTTTATTAACAAATGAAATTAAGTTGAGCAGACAAAACATGTACAAACTGTCTGCAATGAAATAAAAGTAAACACTGCATTTGTTGGTTGTACAAATAATTACCCATAATGACTAAATAGAAACATGTTAAAGGTTTTTTTAAGAACTGACTTGACTCAGACATGTTGAGAGAATACAAAACTCACATGGACAGTAACTGGTGGTGATGATCAACACGAACTTAGGTCAAGATTTTTGAAAGTGTGTGGTAACAACACTACCTGGTATGCCACCATTTCTGAAATACATTTCATTACCAACACTAAGAAATTATTTAACAAGAAATACTGAATGGTGGGCAACACAGTAACAGCAGGTGATGTAAGTCCTGGAACTCTGTGTTCGAAAGTAGACCTCCAGTCACTGTAAAAGTTCAGCAGGCTTTCTGTGAACGGGTTAAGCTTCTGTGTTGGTGTTGGATCCTTAGTGACCAGAATGATGCTGTTATTGAAAATAAATGAAAAAAAAAAAAAGTATTTATGTATTTATGAATGAATAAACTAACATTAAGACACCAATCATGTTTGTTAACACCAGATTTTAAATGATCTTCTGATTTAAATCAGGTCCAATTTTAATTTGCAATTCAATTTCTGGAAAGTCCCCAGGCTTCTAACAGTTGAGGAAATGCTTGTATTTTCCTGGTCAGGTGTGGGTGGAGAAAGGTGGCATGATCTGCTGATCTTAGCAGCAGTGACAGCAGTGTCAGTGTGGCGCTAATAGAATATTCAAAGTTTACTTCCTGTCTGGAACTGCTCATCTGTAGCTCACCTGTGACTCATGATTCATTCTGCCTCACCTACAGCGGTACCAGATTAGACCTGTAACAACAGCAACTCTATACCTGCTTCTGATTACAGATGTGTGTGTGTGTGTGTGTGTGTGTGTGTGTGTGTGTGTGTGTGTGTGTGTGTGTGTGTGTGTGTGTGTGTGCATTTTGCCATAACATATAACCATATAGAAGCGCTTTGTAGTTCTACAATTACTGACTGTAGTTCATCTGTTTCTCTATATACCTTTTTAGCCTGCTTTCACCCTGTTTCCCAAAGGGCCACCACAGAGCAGGTATTATTTAGGTGGTGGATCATTCTCAGCACTGCAGTGACACTGACATGATGGTGGTGTGTTAGTGTGTGTTGTGCTGGTATGAGTGGATCAGACACAGCAGTGCTGATGGAGTTTTTAAATACCGTGTCCACTTACTGTCCACTCTATTAGACAGTCCTACCTAGTTGGTCCACCTTGTAGATGTAAAGTCAGAGACGATCGCTCATCTATTGCTGCTGTTTTAGTTGGTCAGCTTCTAGACCTTCATCAGTAGTCACAGGACGCTGCCCACAGGGCGCTGCTGGCTGGATATATTTTTGGTTGGTGGACTATTCTCAGTCCAGCAGTGACAGTGAGGTGTTTAAAAACTCCAGCAGTGCTGCTGTACAACACACACTAACACACCACTACCACGTCAGTGTCACTGCTGTGCTGAGAATGACCCACTACCCAAATAATACCTACTCTGTGGTGGTCCTGGGAGAGTCCTGACCATTGAAGAACAGCATGAAAGGGGGCTAACAAAGCATGCAGAGAAACAAATGGATTACAGTCAGTAATTGTAGAGCTACAAAGTGCTCCTATATGGTAAGTGGAGCTGATATGTATAGTGAGTGTAGAAACAAGGAGGTGGTTTTAATGTTATGGCTGATCAGTGTATTTTAGGGTATGAGTTTTTATACGTTTAGTAGACACAGTGTTTACTTGAAGCCATGTTAGGTACAAACGGTATAATCTTCAGAAACCCTGACAGGATTAATGCAGAATTGTATAATCCCTTAGTACTTAAACAGGATTTGGGTATAAGTGAATGTGTGCTTTGATTCTGGATTTGTATAATTAACCCACTGTATGAAGTCCTGCAGAAAGAAAAAACACATAAATAAAAGATCCACAAAGCAAAATAACACAATCTTTTCTATTCACATAAAGCATCCAACTAATTTATAAATATTATATTTAGTTCTGGAAAATGCATCAGCAGTTTGCTATTAAACATAGTAGAGGGACATTGGGTACATACAGTATATGTTACATTTTAAATGGCATCATTCAGAAAAGCTTATAAAACAGTATTTTAGATATAATGTTTATACTCATTACAATTCTTCTTTTTTTAAATATTTAAGTGCAAAATTCAACTTTGTCAGCTTACAAGATGCAAATTTGGCAGTTTTAGCTTGTCTTAGATATTAGACATCTCAACAATCTGACTTTTAAGCTCATTACTGGTCTAAACTGTTTTATCCCGCCACTAAATACTGAACCATTTAGTAAATAGGTGAGTAATAGTTTATGCAGGCTAGCTGCAGTCCTAAACACGTGGGTTTATTAACTACAACATTGATAAAGGAAAGATCTATTGAAAGATCAAAAGATGAAAGATCAAAAGATGAAAAACATGCTAAAACCACACTGGATAACAGGTCTTGGTGGTGGCCAGCATTGTTATGTTTTATACACATTTACAGTATATTGACTTTTGCTGGTCTATCATTTGCTGTGTTTTAAACACAAAACCATTAACAACATGGCCTGTGCAATGCTTTTTATCAGTGTTGTAACTCACTTACTGACCCATGTTTAGCAGGTGGACACACTAAAGTTTTTGTGTTAGGACCACACCATAATAGTGATAATAATAATAATTGTATTATAACATACTTTTTATTATAATATTAATCATTATAATAATAATTTATATATTATTATATATTATTATTTCATACACTGCAATTGTGTAAAATATTTATTTAAATGTACAGGTCAAGTTAAAACTATACATACACATGTGGATGATGTTGGTTATGGATGTTCTTTTTCTGTGACTAAATAAGTGAAACTAATTTCTTTGTACAAAAACATTTATGAATGTAGCTACTTCAATGGTTTTGATGTGTGTTCTTAATATGACAGTAAACTCTTACTTTTATTACTCTTACTTTTTAGCTTTATCAGACACTTTTCATAGCTATTAACAAGCACAACTCCGAGTGGATCCTTGAGCACACTACTCGGCAAAATGGTAGGATTTCTATCTGGCAGAGAATTTTTAGTATAGCTAGTTCACCTATTTGCCTTATAATTAAGGTCAGGACTTTGGAGAAGTTATTTCAAAAGCTTATTTTAAATTCAAATTAAATTTTAAACAAATTTTAATGTGTGTTTTGTTTTATTGTCCAGCCAGGGCACCTAGTTGCATTCAAGTCATCTTCTTGCTTTATTATGCCATTCCCTTTCTGTGTTGCATCAGTTTCACTAGAAGCAAAGATATCATGGAAATACAAATAAATACTGTATGTATGATTTTGTGACATGATTTTGAGACTTTTACTTTTTCCAAGTGACATTTTGGACAATCATCTGATTTAAGATCTATACAGAGCTTTTCAAACTTTGCCATTGTTAATGTTTGTGGCTTGGTCTGTTGGTTACATTCATATGTGCCCTATAACAATAACAATGAAACAAAGTTAAATGACATTATGGAAATGTATACACCACCACATTAGTGAATTGTATGTACTGTATTTTCTTACATTTTCTTATATTTGCATTGTGGTTCACTTTATAATTTATATTTTACAGCTGTTACTTACATTTTCGGCATTTAGCAGACGCCTTTATCCAAAGCGACTTACATTATAGTTACAGTATACAGTCTGAGCAATTGAGGGTTAAGGGCCTTGCTCAAGGGCCCAGCAGCAGCAACCTGGCAGTGGTGGGGCGCCTTTATCCAAAGCGACTTACATTATAGTTACAGTATACAGTCTGAGCAATTGAGGGTTAAGGGCCTTGCTCAAGGGCCCAGCAGCAGCAACCTGGCAGTGGTGGGGCTTGAACCAGCGACCTTCTGGTTACTAGTCCAGTACCTTAACCACTAGGCTACGGCTTGCCCCTTACAACCTATACTCACAATCTATACCAGCCTTACAATGTTAACCGAAATAACACCTCCATGTACCCTCAGGTCCCGTTGTTGTAGTGTTGTCTGAGTGGTGTTGTGATTATACATATACTTGTTTGTATAATGTGAATCTCTGTAGTGTGTACTATTACTTTTGACTTTTGATTTATGTAACTTGCTACTGAGGCCTTAATTTCCTTCAGGAATAATAAAGTATCTATCTATCTATCTATCTATCTATCTATCTATCTATCTATCTATCTATCTATCCATCCATCCATCCATCCATCCATCCATCCATCCATCCATCCATCTATCTAGGGTCTATCTGTCTGACTACTCATATTTGTATTTTTGGGACAAACATGTTTCACATTAAAGTGTTGCAGAAATCATTCAAATCTTAATAGTCATGACATAAAAATCCCTAACAAGAGTATATTGTCTTTCTAATGAAAGTAATAAGTAATACAGTACAAAGAAACGAAGATGTAAGATGCGCAGTCAGTTGCGAGTATCAGAGCTGATCCAACTTCACGGCTGTATTACGCAATCTTTAGCTCCGCCCACCAGCTGACGCAAGCTGTTGCCTATAAATACAGCCGCTCTGACCAGGGTCGCTTTACTCTCTTTCCACTTTCTATAATGAACACCACATCAGATCAAGTACATTGTAAGGTCCAGGCGGAGGGAGAAATTTTAGACTTTATTAAAGAACCGAGTGTGTTAAAATGGTGTATAGTCAGGCTCTGGTGTTCGGGTACGGACTGTCCGTCGGTTCTGAAGAGGATAACATAGCTGAAATGTGGAGGAAAGTGCTGCAACATTTCAAAGCGGAGAAAGAAACTGGCGGTGCGCTCAAAAAAGCACCAAGCTCCTTAAGTAAGTACAGTGTTGTCATTTTTAAATATTTACTTAAGTGCCATTTAGCAGACCCACAATTGTGTCCGAATACAATGTATTGTATGCAGTTTTGGATTAAGGGTTTTACTCAGGGGTCCAACAGGGCAACTTGGCTCTTGAACCACTGACCTTCTGATCACTACTTACTAAACTACTATCTTGAACCATTGACCTTCTGATTTCTAAACTACTCACTAAACTTAACTAAGTAACTTCTTATATATATTGGTTGTTTGTTTTGTGATGAATGTTGTCTACAAAAACTGAACAGTGAATAGTCCTATTGTTGGTTAAACCCGAGTAGTCTTGTGCGCATGCGCATGCGCAGTGCGAGTTCAGCCAGCTGATGTAACATAGCTCAGCTGACAGAAGTGTGACCTTCTGAATCCACCAGCTAAACTTTTTTATCTAACGCTGTACAAACACGAGGAAATATCATTTAAAAAGCTGTAACTAACTGGAGTTGAGCAACTGACTGGTGTATGAGGTATTATGCAGTGCTAAATATGTGAAAATTCACCACTTGAGTAAAGCAAGACGTGTAAATACTCCATAGTAAAAGCTCCTACTACAAATACACTATAATTTATTCAACACCAAATGAATGATAAAACTACACTTTATTATCTACTGCATTTTAATAAGGACACATTTGTGTATACAAGTACATTTTCTAATGTAAAAATAAATTAACATCATTTACAGGGAGCACATTAAGATATTTTCTATTTAATTTAATAATTGTAATTTCTATTTATTTGCTGAATTTAATTAAAAATGTGGCAAGTTATGTCATATTTATAACAAAATAGTGTCATTAAATATAGTGCATTGAAGTTTATTTACAATATACAAAACATTTTAGAATACATTTCAAACTTTACAAGCATCAAGCACTTTTGTATAGATTAAATGATTTGGTTATGTTAATGTTACTCAGTTAATGTATCCCAGGTTTTAAAATGAATCCTAGTAGGATGGTCAGTTGTAGCCTAGTGATTAAGCAACTGGACTAGTAATCGAAAGGTCAACGGTTCAAGCCTCACCACTATCAGGTTGCCACTGTTGGGCCCTTAAGCAAGGCCCTTAACCCTCAATTGCTTAGACAATATACTGTTACAGTACAGTACTGTAAGTCACTTTTGGATAAAAGCATCTGCTAAATGCAGAAAATGTAAGACAATATATGCAAAATATGCTTTACTTCACATTTTCCAAAAATGGCATTGCAAAAGCAAATATCCAATATACAAAGACATTTTATGATGTATTTAAGTATATATATTTTATCCATAGCAAAATAGGGTGCAATTCAGAATTGAAATTCACTGATGCTAATTTTACAAGCTGAAAAGGCATCATATTAGATTTCACATTTTCCAATTCGATCCACTGACATTTTTACCTAACATGAAGGGTCCTGACCGCAGCAAATGGGGTCAAAATCTTTTTATGGAGGGCACAGGTAAATTAGCTATTGTAAAGGGTTCCAAAATTCCTAATGGTGTGTCTGGATTTTAAAACTGTGTTCTTTTGAACAAGAAATACACATGAATGTAACCAAAGTGTAAAACATGACTTTAGAATACTAATAAATAGAATCTCACTAACACTGAAAGTTAATTTATATATATATCTTATAAAAAATACCTGGTCAGGAAAATTTGAAAATTTCAGCCATAATTTCTCGTTAGAACTGGATAACTAGCCTAAAGCATTACATGTTTAAGTCATTACATTTTCTGTACTCAAAGCAGTCTCTGTACATCACATTTTATGTAGTCCTTTCATGTAATCAGTTAATGACTCTAGAAAAAAAGGCAGAAAACTGAATGAACAATATACTGATTGTTTGCAAAAGCATTCACGTGTTTAAAATATTTTTACAAGGAAATGGCAAGACTCCTAATTGAATAGTTCTTTTTCCTCATCATTTCTTTCATTCTCGCCTACAGGTCTCGGGTCAGAATGCAGCCTGGATGACGATGACCTAGATGCCAGTCTCCATCTTAAACAACGTGATCTGTCTGTACGGATAGAGAAATGCCTTGTGATGGCGAAGGCGGCCAGCCTGAGGTGCAGCGAGCTGCTCGTACCAGCACGGATGAGCATGCGCGTGGCCGGTGACGTTCTCCGGGCGTCCTCGGATGAGCCGTGTGGATTGCGTGGGGCAGTCATCCAGCTGTTTGCTGAAACCGAGGCGGGTTTGCAGAAGCTTGGCACCGTGACACCAGAGAGCAGTCTGACGCCGACCTTCGAGCTGTCTGTAGTGTTCCGAGCCGAGCAGCAGCGCTGGCCGCTGTTAAAGCACCTGCTCGGGACTGAACGAGTCCTGCGGCTTCGACCCGAGTACCAGCTCGTTAAGAGGAAGCTGTACTCGTCTGCCAGTCCTATTGTGATCAAGGTCTAATTTCATGAGTTGGAGGTGGTTGTGGAGAAGAATAGAAAATGTTTTAAACCATTTTGCACATTCCAGTTGTTTGCTGTTACATTGTCTAGTAATTTAACTTTACTACTGAGGAATTGTGAATGTTGTCTGATTTAAGTTTATTCTTATAATTATTTTGTTCTACACTACTGAGTTAGAAGTTTACAGTTTGTAAGTGTAATGCTTACTAAAGTTTTTTTGTTTAAGTCTCAGGGTGCTTTCTAGCTGAATCAAAATTGTTTATGCACTTTCTACCAGTCTATTCATATTCAATTACCCGATCACATTTCACTATCTCTACTACTGCTGATCTCCACATCTAACCAAGAAGGGCCATGACTTATCAGCAGAGGTCATAATTGCAGCAGTCATGAGGAATCCCCTCCAGCATTCCCACCCCCCCCCCCCCCCCCCGACAAGCCAATCATTGTCCACATAAGCACCCAGCCTGCCAATAGCAGAGTTGAGATTTCCAGAGGCCTCCTTATAATTGACCACCTGTACAGGCTATGTTACTGCATTGTCCCCAGTGATTCTGACCAAATTACATGAAATTTAATGCATACTGTATTAACAACCCATTATTGACCACTACTTGGAAGTGACCTAAAACCAAATTTAATGGCTATAAAACAAAGCGCAAAGGTTTGATTCAGACTAAACGGTTCATGTGACAGCACCCTGAGATATAAATAAATGGCAAAAGAATATAGTGTCACAAATGTTTGAAACCTGAAGAACTTCTGTCATTTGGATGTTTTTTATTTCTTTGAATAACACTTGTTGAGTATAATTGTTGCAAGGTTTGTACCAACGTGTCCAAGAAGACATGCTGGCTTTGTCTCCTAGTAGCAGTTTTTGTATTTAGCAGTATTACTTCATGCCAAAATAAACATTTGCACTGAGACCTAAATTGCCTGTTTTCTTCTGTCTTGTTTTTCTTTGAGGCATTAAGCAGTGTTACATGATGCAGTTTTTTTGCATCTCTTTCTGATGCCGATATGCTTTAATTTTTTTCACCCCAACTACAATGCCTATGAAGCCAGTTACTGTAGTTAGGGAATTACACATCAGATTTTGTGTTTACTGTGTCTTGTGGTTGGGGCTGATTGTGATTTACGAGCTATTATTATTATTAAGCTATTTTGATAAGCCAAAATCAACATAATTCTAGCAATATTATACTGCTATCCACGTTATGTGCCATCCCTACAACATTTATGCTAAAACAATACATTTAATGTAACAATGGCAAATGTGTTTAGAACTGTTCAAACACAGGCTTTTATAAATTACAGTGGTACCTTGAAACTCAACGTCAGTTGGTTCTGGAAGTGGTGTCGGGTTTAAAGTTATTTTTTCTCATAAGGATGTATGGGAAACCTGTTAACGTGTTCCCTGGTTCCATGGAACTGCATATATTTTGGGCTAATGTAAAATAATGACGTTGTTTTTGACACTTAAACACTGAAAATAAAATAACAATAGAAGAACAGTTACAAATCAATATAAAATACAATAAAACCTGCACTTTACCTTTACTTCTTTATTGTTTCCTTATGCTTCTTAATGCTGTATTCCGTTCAGTAAAGGCACATGCACATGAGTAGTAACAAAATTTTGTGCTTTTCTGCTTTTTTCACCGTTTATGCACAGCCTGTGAATGCACCTTTACTGAACGGAATACGGTATTCCAAGATGAAGCATCTCCACATTAAAAAGCATAAAGAAACAAAGAAGTGCAGGTTTTATTGTATTTTATATTGATTTTTAACTGTTTTCAATAGTATTTCAGTGTTTTTATGTAGACTTATTGTACTAAAACAATGAGCAAGGAATTTCATGAGTGGAGAGAACTTATGAGCAGTAATAATTATGTTTCTGTTACGTTCTTTTAGTACATTATTCCACGTTAAGCTTTATAATTTTTTTACACTGTTTTAAACTCGTAAAAGGTGATACCCACAATTTCTCAGAACCACCAGCTATAATGCAGATTCGTCTCAAGCCGAGCGCTGAACAAAGCGGCTATTCGTTGTTAATTTGAAATTAAATAATTTATTTTTGAAGGCTGAACACGTCGAATTTAAGGAAAACGCCGAGTTTAAGGGTACAGATTTCTCCACGAAGGGTGTCGAGTTTCAAATATTTTGAGTTTAGTGGATGTCGAGTTACGATGTACCACTGTAAATGGCTTAAATATTTTACTTTTAATTAGTCATTAAAATGTGCTTATTAATTAATTAGTCAACAATGTGCTTATATAAATCCAAACTGAACAGCTAACACTGCGTGCGAACACCGCCTGTGACCTTAACACACGTTATTATTTTATGTCACAAACTAAATAGATACAATTGAACCCGTGGTGTAACCTGGAGACGTATGTGTGACTCATATATTCCAAAAGGGGAATATCAGTTCTTGTCTACGTGGAATTGTACTGTAGTAAACATGACTCAGCAACTTAATCCGTGGCTGACGGAAGTTTTATTAACACACATAAATTACATTTACAGCATTTAGCAGACACTTTTATTCAAAACGACCTATAATTGCGTAGGATACAAAGCAAGCAAAAGGTCCAACACTGGCCACTTAGCAAAGGTGGGACTTGAATGAGCAACCTTCTGATTACTAGTCCAGTACCTCAACTGCTAAGCTACACTGCCCTACAAATTAAAACAACAAGCAAATTTACATACATGAATAGGCTGTATTTATACAATAACGCTAGTCAGCACAAATTACCAATTTATGCATCCAGGATTTGACCCAGTCTAGATCTGCTAAAACCAGTCTTTACTCAGGACATGTCGAAGAACCCTGAATTAATGAGTGGAAAAACATACGCTATGGATGGCCTGGTCACTGCAAACCAAAAAAAAAATCACTTGGTCAATATGATGAAACTTCATATTGACTATTTTGATGGAAGTATTTTTTTGACCATTACCATGACATGACCATGCCAACATCCACAAAGCAAGGGGGTAAGGTAGTTAATAAAAGTCATATAAATCATATACTACATCCTGTTATATGAAGTCACCAGATCTCCATCTGATCAAATGCCTATGGAAGATTTTGAACTGAAATGTTAGCACTCTGTACTGTACTGAAAAATTTTTCTGTTTTAGTTTAGTTTCAGAATATTTAAGAATTTAGCAAATCCAATTTACAACATTTTCTGGCTAAAAAGTTTCAATTTTACTTTTAGTTGCTAAGCTAAGATATGTTTGGTGTTCAATATTTGTTTAACCTGCATCAAATGCACTTAGTTAAACTACACTATATAATTAAATTGTTTGTGAGAATAAATGGAAATTACAAGGAACAGTGTTGAGTTGCTTGGGGGCAGCACGGTGGCTAAGTGGGTAGCACTGTCGTCTCACAGCAAGAAGGTCCTGGGTTCGATCCCCAGGTGGGGCGGTCTGGGTCCTTTCTGTGCGGAGTTTGCATGTTCTTCCTGTGTCTGCGTGGGTTTCCTCCGGATGCTCCGGTTTCCTCCCACAGTCCAAAAACATGCAGCCAGGCTAATTGGAGACACTGAATTGTCCTATAGGTACCTAGCCGCTAGGATGCGTAAACCAATGCATCGTAGTGCCGGTCCCAAGCCCGGATAAATAGGGAGGGTTGTGTCAGGAAGGGCATCTGGCGTAAAAACTGTGCCAAATCAATAATGCAAATCACAATCCGCTGGCGACCCCTAACGGGAGCAGCCGAGGAAATAGAGATAGAGAGTGTTGAGTTGCTTGGGTGGCGCAGCAGTCTAATGCACTAGCCCAGAGTCGCAGAGATCTCGAGCTCTTGAGTTTGACTCTCAGCTTTGCTAGGCTGCCGGCCTGGCACCAGCACACAGACATGATTAGCTGTGTCTGTCTGTAGGGATGGTCAAAAGGATTCCTATGCTGGCTGGTCAAAGGTGCCTGCAGAGAGATGGTGAATAACAGAGAGCAGTGTGTGACAGTCACCCGATTCATGCAAGGGAAAATAAGCAGTTGACAACTGCTTTTGTCAGAGGGGGCATGTGTTATGTACGGCCCTCGTCTGGCAAAGTAGGGGTCTGGAGCAGTAGAGGAGACACAAACGGGTAACTGCATATGACAAGACTGGGAGAAATGGAAAATAATGCAGAAATAGAATAATAAAAATGAAACTGTGTATATATTTACAAATAAACAGTATATGAAATTGTTCTAGCAGTCTCAGATGACAAACACAATTATACCTCATTACTAACTGCAGTTGTTTCTTAGAACACAGTGAGACAAACTATGTCTTAAACCACATATTTACAGAGTATGTAAAATACTTGCCAACACTATGCTTTTTTATGTTCAGCCCTGCACATCCTGGCTGACTGACTCGCTGATTCTTTAGCTGTAAATCCATGTAATGTGGTTAGTGTAGAATCAGTATCACACTTAATGAGTCTTCATGGCTGATATTGCTAATAAGAAGTCTATTAAAAACATCTATCCAGCCTCAACACCTTCACAAAAAGCTATGGTCCTGAACCAAACTAACATACAGAAGGGTTTTTTGTAGCTGTTAATCAGAAGACTGAGGTGCCTTTTCCATTTTATTTCCACTTTGCTGACTAGACATCATGTTTTCCGTTGCTTTAATTCCTTACAACATATTTCCTGCCCTGAGATGACCACTGTTCCACACTTGGTACTGTTCTTTAAAGAAAACAGCAACAGTGAATTCAGTGCTTATGCACACTACAAAACATCGGCATGGACGGCACTGTCTACTTTTGTCTTACATTTCAGATGGACGTGGATCGTAGATGTTCATGATCGTTAATGTCTGAAATCACGTCTTTAAACAACGAACATTTTAGCTGATATGTATCATATTAACTCAATCTGAACAACACAAACATCCAAATCTAACCTAGTAGGCAAGGACACTCAGTATTTAAACCTCGCTTCATTTCTTCATTTTCATATCTGCCTCGATGGCACTGCGACGCCCTCTAGTGCCTCCATCCTGGAAAAACAAAAAAGCAGCGACAGTAGTACAGATGTGAGCTTCTCCAGTGATAAAGATATAGGTAAAGTACTTTCTGACATTACACTCTACATGGTAAAACTTGGTTGATACTGCCTCAGAAATATAAGAGGATATAAAAGAATAATGCTCAATATTTACATAAAAATTAGGCAAATCAAACATGACCTGCTTTGATACAATTATTGAGTTACCAGTTTATTAGACTCACCTACCCGGGACCCTAAACATCAGGAACACATACCATATAAAAATATAAAATTACTGACTGTAGTTTATATACATTTATATGTACATTTACATATACATTTACATTCTCTACTCCATCCATCAATGCAAACTGACCACCTGGACTTAATGTCTTATTGATGTCCTATTGGGACGACTATGGCACTCAGAATTAAAATTTGTTGTCAAGTGCATCCCGATTGCCTAAATGATCAATTTAAATGGATTAGACTCAGGTTTACCTTTGAAGTTCATGGATCCATCTATGGATTTTCAAATTGAAGAATCTGGGCACAACCTTGAACATTCCTAGAGTTGGTTGTCTGCCTTGGTCAGGGAGTTAAGAACGATCACAAAAATCCCACGAAACCAAGAAAACAGCTGTAATGGCTACCAACTGGGCTTCTACAAAGTGTTGAATTAAGGGTCTGAATACTTAAGTGTATCAGAGATAGCAGTTTTTGTTTTCACTTCATCATTATGGGAGAGTAAATGTAAATGTATGGGTAAAATGGCAATTCTATCTATTTAAAATAAAATTCACAATACAGATGTGCAAAACAATTTAAGGGGCTGGAATATTTTCTGAATAAGCTGTACACGCCCCCTACATGTGTGATGTTCACTCAAACCCAATACCAACGTGTACTTTAGCAAGAGCGCATATTCAGTGGATTCTTGTGGCGAAGTCTTCCCGGCGATAAGATTACAGCTTTGCATCCATACGATTGTGTTTATGTGTGCTAAAGACAGAAAAAACAGGGTTTTGGGTGGGGGGCAGAGAGAAAAGCATTTAGCTGGATACTTACAAAGAGAGAGAGAAGGAAAGCAGGAGAGGCCATTGGGAGGCTGTCCTGTAGAAGGACAAACAGCAGTGAGAGAAAAAAAAGTCCTACACACACGCTCACATCATTGCAAGACAGAGTTTTAGCCTATAGAAATGTCTAGAGCTACACAACACTGATACACACACACAGCTTACAGACACACAGCTAATGCAGAGTAAAGCACATATACTGTAAGTCTTTAACAGTGCACAAACATTGATGTTCCCAGCTATGTGGATTTAATCAGTCCTGCTAAGATTTTATAAGCTGCATTTAAACTTCGATGGTCATGTACCAGCTTCCACACATGTAGGCTTTACATGCTAATGTACTAGTTCGCAGCCTGCTAATAATAGACTTGGTGGAAAACATTAAAAACACCCAAGTTTTAATAACAATAATGATTTTTCTGTCTTTCAGTTATGCCAAGTTCACACTACACAACTGGATCTCTCGTAATCGGGAGTCTTTTCAGTCTTGATCTACCATCATGAGAAATCACAGACGAGTCTGTCTGGTCTCCCAAACTACGTTTTGTCACGAAAACACGCGAGAAGTGACAACGGGTTTAATGACACCACGTCCAAAAATGCACGTCAACAATAAGCGAACGGTCAAAATTGTTTATGCACTGATGTGCAGCATAAAAGCAAGTAGGAAAAAATAAATAAATCTGAGTTAATTGGGCTACGTGACCAGCAGGGATTGTCTGTACTGTAGTGAGTTGGAGGTTAATAAATGTTTTGCAATGCAGCGTTGGTATTATGGTTTGGCGTGGACGATAAGGTCAAAAATACTGTAAAGCTTGTGTGTGTGCCCATGTATTCTGATAGAAACTATATTATGCCCCTGTCCCACGTTTTTACACTCCTCTCCGCGTTTCCCCTTACCCCGTATCTTGCGTTCTCATTGGCTATAGTTCAACATAGAACTCATTGCCAGTCGCCCGACTGATCCAGATATTTAGCATGCTAGATATTTTTCTCAAGTCTGCGAGTGCTCGATAAAATCAAGCTGTTGAACAGTTCACACATAGCGATAGAGAGCCGAGTTTTGATCCCTGAGCGAACGCAGAGTTGCTTCCGAGCTGCCACATCTATCGGCGACCAGTCAGCGAGCAAAAATCAGGGCAAAAATCGTGTAGTGTGAACTAGGCATTAATATAATCTGCAAATGACCAAACATATTTCCCCCCCGGAATCACTACAATGTTTCAGTATTAGAAATCAAGTCACTGAGCCTTTCCATGGCTGAATTACAGTCACTTTTACCCAACAGAAAACAACAGCAAGCATTTACATGCTTTTCTGAAGGATTCCAGCACTTCAGATAGGGATGGTATTTGCACCAGACAAAAGCAGGCAGTCTAGGGCCCCCTGTGATCAAATGGCCCCTTTGGAAACACAAACTGGATGTTTTAACCTATTTCAAAGTACTATTATTTTCGATAATTACAATGCATTCCCATCTCACCAGTCATGGGTGTAAAACACCATCCCATGTTACATGATGACACAACTACATAAAAGTAGATGGGCTCAAGCAAAGCAACCCTGGGTCATTTTCTTGGTGTTAACATGGCTACATGTGCTTGGGGCCGTGTACACGACACTATAGCTGTTGTTAATAGAAAATGTCAAGCAAGGTTCATTCGTTTATAAATCTGCCCCAACTTTAAAAAGTGTTCTTACTACTAAAATACTACTAACAGATAACAAAAAGATCTACAACACCCTAACTTTAGAATAGGTTTGTGTTAATAAGCTATGGTGTTTCAACCAAGGCTAGTTACAGCATTACTACACTTTAATCACTGTGCGCAATGCAGTAACACACCCTGGACAGTACACCAATTAATCATGGGGCCACAATCATCTAAAGTGACGTGAAATTGCCCTTAGATTTTTGGAAAATCTAACCCAGACATGCCACATATATCCACATATACACAAACTAGCACAGACAGAAAGCTCACACACACACATGCTATACACAGACAAACTCAGGTAGAGGTGAGATGAAAATGAAAGTGAAAGACAGAAAACTTGTGTTCCAATGCAGTTTTTGAACAGCCCTTATTGACCTTTCCTTCTCTTTCTCTTAACTGCTATCAGACTGGTGGGGTCAGTAACTGATGCTGGGTGATATGACCTGGCTCTCACTCTTCATAAAGTGGTTGGATTGAGTTGAGACCACTGAGATACATGCTTTTGTTTTTCCTGGATTATTTTTAAATAAAACTAAATGATCTAACTCATAAGCTCAAACCATATACAACTGTCTTAGACCATTATTACACACAAGTTGTATCATCAAACTTTTGGTCCAATAGTAGGGTGCTTTACACCAGCTGTCAATTAGAACTGCACATGATATGGTGATCCCCCCCCCCAAAAGTGTTCTTGCACTCACATCTTCTAGAGGCAGTTTGGAATTTACTCCAAGTTTTGCAACCAAGGACAGACCACTGTCATGCACTGTGAGCTTAAGTGTTTGGCAGTTCCATGTCAGCTAGTGACTGACTTGTTAAAAAGGTGCAACTTTCAATGTGGCACTATTGTAAGATGCCAGAGCTCTTTAATAGGACTCATTCAACGACCCTTTTTTAATGGAACAGCTACTGTATATGTTTGCTTTTTTATTTAGTGCTGTATTGCAGTTCTTTAATAAGTGCTTTTTTGCAGTATTGAAATTCTGCTGTTTAAGTCCACACCAATGTTCTATAAGTTTCATGGGCTTTTAACGTATTATCGAGACAATTTATTAGAATTAATACAGCTCTAGAACACTCTTTTAGTGACTGGGATTCCACTAAGGGCAAATGTCAAGGGATGGTAAATGAGGGCATGTTAAAAAGAGTACTGAAACTGGAAAAAGCCATGTTGACGTCATTATGTGTATGTTTCATGGAGTACTGAAACTAAGAAAAGCCTCTTTGACATCATTATGTGTGTTTGAAACGAATAAGTGAGTTAAAATAAGATGAGGCAAAGTCATTGACAATGACTAATGCACATCGTGAGGAGCTTTACATTGACATTTAAGAAGTACACACCAGTAGTCTTTAAAAAGCAATGAAGCAAATCATAAACTGACTGTGGTTTAAAATCACTTTCAAAATGAACTGAACTCACTTTTTAGTCTGGTTAAATCTGATTTTTGATGTGATTCGTTTGGGTAGGTGCGAGCACAGTAATCACACTTAGATGGGGGCCAAAACAACCCCTAAGAGCAGGTGGTTTCATTTGTGGTGAGAATGTGGTCGGACCCAACTAACATGTTGCGGTGCATTCTCGATATCAGCTATCTACAGTACTTCTGCTCAGTCGTCTAATGGCAGCATGTCTTGAAAATGCTTTACTGCTTCAGATGTGGAGATGTGCGCTCAAGAGTGAAGAATGATGTTTAGCCTGGTATATTACCCAGATAATTACCAATGCTACAACCAAATTGAATAGAAAAAGGCACAAGTCCAAAACACAGAAATTTTTTGTATTTACTTTCCCACCTCAGACACATCTGACATTCTCACATAGTTTGTTGGCATACATTTTTGTGCGCTTGGATTTTTGTGTGAAAAGAAACCGAACCCTTCAAGTTAACAAACTAAACTGCTTTGGACTAGAGCAAACTAACTACAGGTGTGAAAACACCCTAAAGTGACAATTGTTTAACCATACAGCAGTAATCATAATCTTGACAAGCTTTTGTGACACCTGGCCATGATCAGTTAGCAACACAGCTCCCCAAAATTTGAATTTATCATCTACTCAGCCCTCTAACCCATGCACTCTTATTTACATTTACATTTTCAGCATTTAGCAGACGCTTTTATCCAAAGCGACTTACACAATGAGCAATTGAGGGTTAAGGGCCTTGCTCAGGGACCCAACAGTGGCAACTTGGTGGTAGCGGGGCTTGAACCGGGAACCTTCTGTTTACTAGTCCAGTACCTTAACCACTGAGCTATCACTGGCCCACATTATTATGTTATTTCCATAACAGAACATGCACAAATATATGATCAAAAATACTGAAGACATTACAATGTAATACATTACAGACGATGATGGATTTGATTCAGATCTTGGGTGTTTTACAGAAACGTTTATATGGCTGGAGAGCATAAATAAGCATGCATATGAAACAGGCCGTGCAGATGATGCAGCCAGAACCACTCTCTGACATTTTCACAAAACATCCAGGAAGAGAAATAAAATACTTACCACTTCCATAATCCAACAAAAAAGCATTTGAGTTCTTGTGTGTGTGCATTCTTACATTTGCATTTTTTGGGTCATTTATAAGTAAGGCAGTGTTACAGTTTGCTTTCAAAAAACCCCAATGTGATTGAATTGACTTTGCATAAGCTATAGTATTAAAAATTTTTTAATTTTTTTTTTAAACACAGAGATGGGCTCAGGTTCTTCGTATGAAACTGTAAAATTTCTCACTGCATTTCTACCCCACAGACTGAATGTTTGTACGTCTTACCTTGTCATTGGGGTCCTGTTTGCGGTTAGCCTCTCGTCCCCGAAGGCTCTTGGCGCTAATTCCTGACTCAGACGTCTGCATGATGAGCTGAGTGGCCAGGAACTGTTGGATCTGCTCCAGGACGTCACGCTGCATCTCCAGGGCCATGTGGTAGACGTCATGGTCAGAGCTGTTGTACATCACTGCGTTCTGGAACATTAGCATGATGTCCCGCTGGAACTCAGCCGTGGTGCGAATCTGCCCCGTCTCTATATTCTTTTTGATGGCGGAGAGGTCCATGGGCCTGATAGGGAGGAGATTGTAAAGTGTTAAAGGTATACTTCAAGAAGAAATCTGAATATTCTTAAAGCAACTGAGGCACTTGGACACTCTAACCTACACTGCTGAGATTCAGGATTGAACCTTCTTGCTGTGAGGTGACAGTGTGACAGTGCTACCCACCGAACCACCGTGCTGCTCAATGAATGGATTAATGTGTGCAAAAAAAAAAAAAAAAGTCCAGCTGACAGTAACCAAATGCCAGGAACCTCAGAAACCATACTGCTGTGTGGTATTTTGTCATCATAATTTGATTTGGCTTACTTATTGATGCTTGTGAGTACCTGTGTACAATGTTGTGGTAGCCTGGAGCGATGTCGTCCGATACAGGTTGCAGGAACACGCTGGCATACCTACCACACATTCCAAACATAAATATGCACCTTAGACATGTAAGCCATACTTGTATTGTCTTCCTATTGTTGTCTTTTTATTGCTGAAAGCTTACCTGTGATTGGCTGCTGCACGCCACACCAGCATTATAGCTTTTTTCCAGATTTTTTGTGCCTGCAGAGCCTCCTGGTCCTCACTGCACATGGAGCTAAGACGGAGAATGCAGAAAGTGAATCAATTAATTCATCAGACCACATATAGATACACACATGCGTGCACACACGCACGCACGCACACACACACACACACTGCTCACAACTGGGAAGATGCCGGGCTGCTGGCAGTGGAGTCTGCAGTGGTGTACCGCTGGGAGTTGGTGCCATACCCATCCTCACTTTCACTGGCTGGGGGGTCCACCTCAGAAAGATAAGGCCCCTCTCCGCATTCTTTCATATCCATCGATTCATCCGCATCCACCTCACTGCCTCCATCCTCATCCTTCACCTCCTACAGTGGGAGGGAGAAAAAGCGAACAATCGGTAAATCCATAACAGCAGGGTCTGTCTTCACTGGGTCCATAGAATGGTATTATCCAAAAGAAGTTTACTCATCGGAAGGTTAAATTTCTTTGAATTTCTACGTGTACAGAATTGTATAATAACCTGACAGCATCTCTGTAAGGCTACATTTAATAATAATGCACTTAACACAAGGAGATGGAGTTCGTGTGTGTGTGTGTGTGTACACATTGAGTGCAGACTTGGGATGAAGCCAAATAGTTAAATCCTTGAGGTGGTTTGGGCATCAAGTATGCCCCCTGATCAGTATGCTCCCAGTACAGCCTTAGACATTAGGGCATACCCACTGAAATGAATATATCACCTCTGTGCCTATATAAACAGTTAACTAAACCCATTAAAAAGTAGAGGACTTTTTCCAAGTTTAGGCAGAAAAGTGGGTCAAATGTTTGATTCAGAACCACCATAACTTGGATGTTTAAACACAGATCATGTTATGCTTGCTTGACTGTAAACAATGTCATCAGTCTTTAATACCAGGGTGGTCTGGGTCTGCTTTGCTTGTCATATGTAAGAAAATGCTGAAGGAGAATGTCCGCCCATCAGTTTGGGATCTAAAGCTCAAGTTCGGTTAAGCAGCAGGACAATGATCTAAAGCACACAAGCAAGTCCGCAACTGAATGACAAAATTAAGGTTTTGGAGCAGCAGACTCAAAGACCTGACATGAAACCCATTTAGATCCAATGGCAAAACCCGAGAAAAATTGGTCGCAGAGAAAAATAATAATAAACTTGTACATGTACACCCCCTGGTGGAGGCTTTGTGTTACTTCTTGTGAACCACAATGTGACCAGATTGTACAGAGATGAATTTTTTGTGCAGCCTAAGTCATGTAAAAAATCATGAACAAAATGTGGGTCAAAATTTCTTTACAGCAACAAGTAAGATAAAAGACTTGCAGGTTATTGCAAGCGTTTCATTGTCGTTGTAACTGCCGAGGGTGGCACAACCAATTATTTAATTGGGGAAATTACATTTTTTCAAATAGGTGATTTAGGTTTTCAATAAATAATCATGATCATTTAAAGCTGCTTCTTGTGTTGCCTTTATTTTATATTAAAATAATTTGAACAATCTACACCAGGGGTGTCAAACTCACGGCCCGCGGGCCAGATCCGGCCCGCCACGTAATTTTATGTGGCCCGCGAGAGCTTAAACGACTGTACGATTGTTGTTTTGGTTCGAGTCGTTACAGAGACGGAGTTATAATTTAATGCGCTCCTGCGCCTTTAAGTGCAACTGGCGACATCGTAGTCATGGCAACTAACTTTAACCTTCGCTGAGAAGCCATGTGACTTTTACTGCAAAAGAACGCGAAGTAGCGTAGTCAGTAATGTAAACAATAATAAATAAATACAAATAATGATCTTGCAATATAATACCCAAGCATTGTCTGTAAGTAGTGGCGTTTATATTCTCAGTTGTTAGTAAATGTTTAGTGAGTATATCACAGCGTTTTAGTTACAAATTTACCGTAATTAAATACTATTGTTACTGTTACTATAGCAATTAGTATCTTTACACAAAATGCTAACTCTTTAGCGCTATTTTACGTTTGGTTAAATCTCATATCGTACCAGATGTAACACTTGACTACAGCTGTGTGCTTGTACTGTATTAAGTTCTTTATTGTTTGTATTTTTACTTCATTCTGGTGCACACAGTGTATGACACAGCTGGGAAGCAAATAAAACCGACTGTATTCTGAAGAGAGCTGTCTGTCTGTCTGTCTAGCTGAGAAAGGGGGATAAACTATTAGTGAGGGCAGAATGATTGTCTTAAAAATACACTGTAAAATCCTAAACAAACTGCATCTTTCAAAATGCAGGCTGATTTTGTGACCTGCAAAGTGACACAGCCCACCAGTAGATGATGTTACACATATTTACACATGATCCTAAAATGTACAAGAAGATAATTAAGAAAATTAAGCATAAGGAGGAAATTTAATGAAAATGAAAACAAGTTTGTGCTTCAGGAAGAGAAACCGGTGCGTCTCTTGTGTTATGAGGCCGTGTCTGTGGTAAAGTAGGACAATATAAATGCAGAATTCAGCCTCCAAGAAAAACAGCAATGTGACTGCAATCACAGCAGAATACGTTACAATCGGCCCTTTGAGGGCCACAATAATGGTGATGTGGCCCTCGGTGAAAATGAGTTCGACACCCCTGATCTAAAACATTTAAATGGGACAAATTCCCATATGGTCTAGCGGTCAGAATTCCTGGGAAGTCTTACCTTTGTCTATGCCCCCTCCCCTTTTTTCCAATCCCTTCTTCCCTATTGTCTTTGCACTATTGTCTTTTTTATGTCTACACCGGAAATGTAGCCTGACAGTGTTTTGTTGTGTCTACAACCCTGTATTGCATAATGACAATTAAGTTGAATTGACTTTGCAAAAACAGAAGAGATTAGATGAACGGCCAGTAATTATTCACAGCACTGTAAATGTATTTTTGAGTTCCTACCTTTGGGTCTCTCCCTGAGGTTGAGCTGTCCTCCGAGTCGAGGCAGGGCGTCTCGGGTTCAGGTTGCGTCCACTCCTCGCTCTCGCACTTCACAGAAGGGCTGGGTGATCTGTTTTCTGTCTGCTCCTCCTCTTTTACTCCAGCCTCCTCTTCATTACTCGCTTCTTCGCCTGGTGTTTCAGACTCGTGGGTGTTGTCTGACCCCGGTGGGGGGACAGAGTCAGGGACATTTGTGAGCATTTCAGGTACTTCAGTCTGTGATGCTTCCCCCACCACTGTGGCTGCTTCCCCCTCGAGAGCGACCGGTTCAGGTGAAGGTATGGGCATGCAAACAGAGGAGGATAGTGGCACACTTGTGGGCACTCTTGCCTGGGATATGGGGTCTGGGTCGACCGTCTTAAAGGCTTCTGTCTCCCAGGGGTTTGAAAGAGAGTGGCCGCCTGCCACAGCCTCCTCGCACAGAGAAAGAGCAGCCTCCACTGCTGCTGCATCCAACACCTCCACCGAGTCATCCACCTGAGAGAATTAAACAGAGGCTACATGGCAGGAAAGTATGCAAAAATACACATGCTAATTACATTTTGGTCTATAAAACAAGCTGGAAAACAGACCAGCCACCACAGACAATGACTATAATTAAGGCCCTACCTAATTCACGTCCATGAAAATCGCGTCACTTAACCATGAAATGAGCCAATTCCTGTGCAATATGCAATTTGCTGTGATTTTCTAAATGTAAAGTTTGTGTTTCACGATTTAATGTTTTTTTTATTTGTGTAGCATATGAAATATGAGATGCAATATGAGGAGGTCTTAGCTATCCTACAGCAATTAAGTTAGTGTAACAGACTTTACTGTGGTGTAGTGTGCTGACAATGTTTGATGTATGTGTTTACATATTAAGTGCATTTTGTTCGCTTTGGGGATTCCATAATCAGCAAAAAAAGTGTGCTTCTCTACACACATGATCATCTCTGTGTAGTCTGTGCTGCACCTCAAAAGAAAAAGCTTTCTGCTCCTGATAGTTTGTCAATGTACAGTTTATTCCTTACTTTATAAGCTCGGCAAACTCTAAAGATGCTCGGTTATACAAGCAATCGGTTAGACAAAATGTCCAAGATGTCCAGGTCTAAAGCAGCTAAAACATAACTCGGGTAACTGAGTTTGGAAAACACCGACCGATTCTGTGGACGCAGAGGGAGGGTGTCAAAACACGGACCAGAATTTATAACTATTATAGTAGGCTGTGCTGTGTATTGTAGCTTCCATTTATTCTATCATTAAATTTATGTATGTTATTTAATGACTGCTGTGAAAAGTGGCACTTTTCTTTAAAAATCTGTGAAATCTGTGATTTTTGAAAAACAAACAAGGTCTGTGAAACTAAGCAAATCTTAATGCTTAGCAAAACAGAAAATCTTAAGAAGCAGGCACTTCATTTTGTCCAACCGTAAATTCTAACAAATCCCCAGATGTGTTATTAGTTAGCTACATACAGACCATAATTGGCTATGTCTGAGGGGGGATGGCCGAGGACCCGCGATTGATGGGGGTCCTGTCTGGGGTGTGTTGTTTCGTTGTGTCTGGTGGTTCCGGGGAACCAAGACCCACCACAACCCTGATCAGGCTGGAGTGGTGATAAAAAGATAAAATAAACGGAAACACTTAAAACACCAGCAGTGATGTTAATAGGTTGTTAAAGATATAAAAGGGTTTCATCACATTATGATTACAGTTACTTAATGAAGGTGTACCTTTTCTTCAATAATTGCTATAATGTCCCCCACTGTCTCCAAGTCCAGCTCATCCTCCATGTAAGACACAGCTACCAAGTCTTCCACCAGCTCTCCGTCTCTAGCGTCCGTCTGCTCTGACCCTGACCCGGATTGTACTGCCAGTACTGCCTCTGGACCGGAACAATCAGCAACTACTGTTCCTGCACAAACACACACACAGAACAGTGTTGAAGCTGTTGATGTTTGGTGGAACTGAAAAAGATCAATTACATAAATAATTACTACGAACAAACTACAACCTTTAAGCTGCTAGAGAGACAGAGTTAAAACAGACATGCATGTTATTAAAAATTGCAGAAGCAGAGACCTGTGTTGGGTACAAAGTGGTGTCCTGGAGCAGAGAGAGCTACACTGGGGGGATTAGGGGGCTCAGTGCTGGCTGGCATCTGGACTGGGGGAGCACCTTCCAACAAGCGCGATAATGTCGGTGCATCTGACGCAGAGACACAGACACAGCGCTACAAACACCAATATTCCAAACTATTTTTAATTTGCTTGTACCAGAAAAAAAACACAATGACTAAAGATGAGCTATATGGCCAAAAGCATACAGACACCTTTCTTGTGTATTTGCCCATTTAACCCACACTGCTTGCTAAGATCTACAGACAAATACTGGAAATAAAATAGGCTGTTTTCAAGGTGGCATTAGATTTGGCTGAGCAAGCACACAAGCTTAAGCTTACCATGTGCAAAACCAAACAGTAGTAAAAATAATGAAAGAGATTATGTCCATGGTTTAAATGATATTCAGGTGTCCAGCAACTTTTGGTCACAAAATGTACAGTGGGGTCAAAAAGTATTTAGTCAGCCACTGATTGTGCAAGTTCTCCTACTTAGAAAGATGAGAGAGGTCTGTAATTTTCATCATAGGTACACTTCAACTATGAGGGACAAAATGAGAAAAAAAAATTCAGGAAATCACATTGTAGGATTTTTAAAGAATGTATTTGTAAATTATGGTGGAAAATAAGTATTTGGTCAATAACAAAAGTTCAACTCAATACTTTGTAACATAACCTTTGTTGGCAATGACAGAGGTCAAACGTTTCCTGTAAGTCTTCACCAGGTTTGCACACACTGTAGCTGGTATTTTGGCCCATTCCTCCATGCAGATCTCCTCTAGAGCAGTGATGTTTTGGGGCTGTTGCTGGGCAACACGGACTGCACAAATTTTCTATGGGGTTGAGGTCTGGAGACTGGCTAGGCCACTCCAGGACCTTGAAATGCTTTTTACGGAGCCACTCCTTCGTTGCCTGAGCGGTGTGTTTGGGATCATTGTCATGCTGGAAGACCCAGCCACGTTCCATCTTCAATGCTCTCACTGATGGAAGGAGGTTTTGGCTTAAAATCTCACGATACATGGCCCCGTTCATTCTTCCCTTAACACGGATCAGTCGTCCTGTCCCCTTTGCAGAAAAACAGCCCCAAAGCATGATGTTTCCACCCCCATGCTTCACAGTAGATATGGTGTGCAACTCAGCATTCTTCTTCCTCCAAACATGAGGAGTTGAGTTTTTACCAAAAAGTTCCATTTTGGTTTCATCTGACCACATGATATTCTCCCAATCCTCTTCTGGATCATCCATATGCTCTCTGGCAAACTTCAGACGGGCCTGGACATGTACTGGCTTAAGCAGGGGGACACGCCTGGCACTGCAGGATTTGAGTCCCTCTCGGCGTAGTGTGTTACTGATGGTAGCCTTTGTACTTTGGTCCCAGCTCTCTGCAGGTCATTCATCAGGTCCCTTTGTGTAGTTCTGGGATTTTTGGTCTCCGTTCTCATGATCATTTTGACCCCACGGGATGAGATCTTGACCCCAAGGAAGATTATCAATGGTCTTGTATGTCTTGCATTTTCTTACAATTGCTCCCACAGTTGATTTATTCACACCAACCTGCTTGCCTATTGTAGATTCACTCTTCCCAGCCTGGTGCAGGTCTACAATTTTCTTCCTGGTGTCCTTCGACAGCTCTTTGGTCTTGGCCATGGTAGAGTTTGGAGTCTGACTGTTTGAGGCTGTGGACAGGTGTCTTTTATACAGATAACGAGGTCAAACAGGTGCCATTAATACAGGTAACGAGTGGGGGACAGAAGAGCTTCTTAAAGAAGAAGTTACAGGTCTGTGAGAGCCAGAAATCTTGCTTGTTCGTTATTGACCAAATACTTATTTTCCACCATAATTTACAAATAAATTCTTTAAAAATCCTACAATGTGATTTCCTGGATTTTTTTTCTCATTTTGTCTCTCATAGTTGAAGTGTACCTATGATGAAAATTACAGACCTCTCTCATCTTTCTAAGTAGGAGAACCTGCACAATCAGTGGCTGACTAAATACTTTTTGGCCCCACTGTATATCTGCATGCACAATTTACAGATAAATCAGAATGTAATGTATGTTCCATTTTGGGGGTAGCTTTAGAAGTTTCTGTCTCACTGTGCTGCATTTTAACTTGAGAATACTTGGCAGGTATCACACCTCTGATAAAAAATAGCAAAAAACGATTTCTATACAATAGAAGAAGAATAGAATGCCTTTGTCATATCTACATTTACAGATGTACAGTGGCTGTATGGCAGAGCTGGGATTCAAACTCTCAACCTTTTAGTTAATAGTCCAAAGCTCTACCCACAAGGCTACCACTGTCTATGGTGCAGATCATGGTTAAACTGTTTGCTGAATGAACACAGAGTGGTACTGAAGACTAACGCATGGTAGTGGCTAGACTCAATAGTTTATTAAAACTTTTGGCAATCTGATAATAATGATATGACTAATGCATGCACATTTGTAAACTTGCACTGAAGTGCTTGGGTGGCGCAGAGGTCTATTACGCTTGCACACCGCTGCTGAGATCTGGGTTAGAATCCCAGTAGTGCTATCGGCCAGCAGGGCATCTACACACACATGACTGGCTATATTTGGATAGGGGTTGGCCAAATCTCTAAGATGGATTGGTGCCCTGTCCAGGGAATTCCTGCATAGCACCCTATGTTTCCTGGTGGAGCCGGGCCCTCTGCGACCCTGACCAAGATAAAGCAGTTGATGAAATAGAATGGAAAAATTACAGGGCTAGTTTCGTATATGGTTTTTATGTTGGTCAAGTGAACAGAATTATGGGATGGTCTGCTTTAAGAACAATTAATGAAACATTGCCCTTTGGCTGGAATGCAATGTTAATTCCAACACACACTCACACACACACAAAACCCAAAACATTTCAGAATCGTGTGGCAGAACATCTCTGAGTGCCACTGTTTACCTGTAGAGATATCATGACTGGAGGGAACAGCAGCTGCAGAACCGTGTACCTCGACACTGTGACCACCATTACTGAGAGCAGTAGCCACATCTCCCTCCCCCACCTGCATGCAAGACAAACTGTAAGTGGATGCATCTGACCAGAGAGCAGGTTGGGAATGAACATATCAGTAATACAGTACAATACAGTAAATTAAAACAATCCTGATAAACAAAACCTATACAAATACACAACTTGAAACCTTGGATTGGTGAGGGCACTAGGGGTTAATGACAATAAGACCCTTTTTTCCATTGCGTAGTACCCTACAATTACTTGCTGGCCGAGTGCCGAAGACAATTACAGTGTGTTGATATTCAGTATTACACACAACCTTGAGTGTGAGACTGCTTTTATAAGTGTAAGCGACAGCAGATCATGATTTCATTCTTTCTTTAACTATTACTTTTACTCAACCAACAAAAATAGTCCGGGACTGTTGCTAGGCAACACAAACATAATCCTACACAATAGATGGCTCCTACTTTGTTTGGTAAGCGCTACTCCTTACCTCAGTCTGACTACTTTCTACTACGTACATTTATTAATGTTTCTATTTATTGTTTAATCAGAGTCTGCTGGTTGTTCTGTTGTTTCTTGCTCTCCAAACTTTTTAGGCTTCTTTTTACCCCTTCGCCATCTGCTGATGACTATTAATAGTGTAAATAAGTTCCTTTTACAAGGTAACGATCGTTTCTTCATCTTATTGGTGAATAATACACCTGTTTAGCAGAGTGATAAAGTAAAAAGTCCCTGATTCCCCTGATTGTACAGGGTTCTTCAAAAAAGTTTCTGCACTTTTTAAAAATTCTATTTATTATTATTTCTATTTATTTATTTTCTCCCATTTTCTACCGGTTTTAGCGTAGTCAATTTGTCTTTCGCTGCTGGGGATCCCTGATTGCATTCAAGGAATGTATATTTCCTGCTCAGACCTGTGCGCAGTCCTTAGCAGACCCCTTCTTTTTCACCCATGCAATCTGCACAGGCGCCTTTTATCTGCTAATCAGGGACCGCTGCGACAAATGACATCACTTTTCTACATATTCACCTTCCAATGCATTTTTCCCAGCATCGTACCAACTTTTAATGCCATCAGCAAAAAGGTTTTTGGTTGAGCGTGTAGCCACTGATGCACCGCTGCTTTCACATCATCACATGAAAATCTTCTTCCCCTTAAGTCTTCTTTGAGCGTCCAAAAAGGTGGAACGATGGCACTAAATCTGGACTATAAACTCTCTCTCAATCTCTCAGACACGACCAATTACTACTCCTCCCACCCTCACTGCTTCCAACCAAAATATAAAACTGCAGAAAATTTTTGAAGATCCCTCGTAATAGCTCTGGTGTTTGCACCTCTCCCTGACTGAGGAAAGACACAAACCGTCACCTGCCAGAAAGGCTCACAGAATGCCTTGTGATATCCCAGCCTCTTCCACAGGTTGCGTTTGCAGCAGCAACAAGGAAACCAGTTGAGCCACAATCAATTGCCACAATCAATAGCTGAGATTAAAGTCAAGAGCTCCAGCACTCAAGCAATATGCAACATATTTAACAATACAATGTCCTTAAATGTAGGTTTCGCTTTTGGAAGGTAGTTCAGTGTGTAAAACCTTTCATCACAGCTTACCAGTCTGGGGCTGGCTGATAGAAGGCTGCCTTTTTTCAGCAGCTCAGAGAGCAGAGGAGATGGTGGTGGAGTGGCTTTCTGAGTCTGGAGTTTCTTCTGTGGTGATTCGTCCGTCAGAGTTCCCAAGCTTCCCTCTTTATGGCCCTGGCCAGCTGACTCGGGCACAGGAATGAACACCCCCACACCCTGAGCCTGTGCAAAACAAAAGCAGTATGGGTACGAAGTCAGAGAGTCAAGAGAGTGAGAAATCTAAAAGACTATGGACCAAGACTATCAAATCTTAGGGGTTATAGTTGCTTAATCATGACTTGCAATTGTGGCCAATTACAATGAAAGCAATTAAGGGTTAAAGGCCCTGGCAACTTTTTGTTGGTGGCAGGGAAATTACATTTTCTACAGATCAGTTCCTTTAAAGCAGTTTGTAAGGTATAAGGCAGCTTTTAAGATTTATCAGACTTACCATTGGGCTGGCACAGGATTCGTCTGCCATTGGCTGAGGAGTATCAGGTTGTGAGAGGTCCATGTTAGGAGAACTGGCCCGTAAAGGGGAGCGGACAGTGACACTCGGGAGCCTTTTGGGTGTGTTTTTAGCTGCTTGCCGTGCTGCAGACAGGAAAACGATATGATTACATACAAAACCATTTCAAGCTTTTGATGTATTTCTATTACTGACTAATAAATAAATGAAACACCAATTTGGATTTAAATAATCTGTCATTAACCTTTTTAAAGTGTGCAGTTTACACTTGGTTTTATTTGGTTTCAGACATGTAATACACCTACCTTGATAGGCAGCCTCTGTAGCTTTCCTCTTCTGCACAGCCTCCTCCTCCTCTTGCTTCCTTTTTCTGTGAGAAAATATTTACAAGATGCAAATGTTAAAACTAGGGATGTAACGATGCACCACAAGGCAGTTTAAAATCGGTGCACATGTGCCACGATTCAAATCGGTAATTCATGTAAAATGAATCGATATTCACTTTAATCAGCACAGGCAGTATTCACCTCGCCTGGTTGACATCACTACACAGTTGTACGTGATTTTCCAGCCACATTTATTTATGTGAGGATACTGTCTTTTTTATATTATTCATTTATTTATATAATGTGGGATTTGTTTTTAAATTTCATTTGAGTTATTTTCACACACAAAGGGAAATGTGCAGCATTGTTTTGCATAGTTTGTACCTACATCAGAAAGAAAAGTGCATTCATTATTTAGATAAATAAAAGATTTTATTTTATTTTTTAAAGAGAAATAATATAATGAAGCTTGATTCGTCATAATTTGTCTTCAATTTCATTTTGTTTACAAAATCAGGATTCTGTATTCTGCATTGTGGGTAGAGTGTATCATTACATCCCTAGTTAAAACTGTGGCTGAACCACATGAATTCTATAAATAAGAAAGATGTCCCAATATTTTGGCCATATAGTGAATGCAGTGAAAACAGCTTTGACCTGCTGAAATAAGGACTCCCTTTTAACTGGCAACTCCATACACAGAAGGTTTGATAAACTGTATAATGTAACAGTTACCTCATCACCGGTACATTACCTAGTGACTATATTACTCAAATCTTAGCACAATATTGACATTTTTTTGCACCTTACTCTTTCTTTCTGCTGCTATATAAACCCTACGCTACTGTATACCAGAAAATATTTTTTTTACCTCACTTATCATTTACTTAGTACCATGTACTGGCTGACACTACTCTCTTGTTTTTAGTCCTGTCCCCCTCAGTTTCTTTTGACTAGAAATGTATTTATTGTAGGTCTTTGTATTTATTGTAGTGTTTTTTATCTGTACTGGGTATATTGTATTGTTTTGCACTTGTGTTCTGTGTTGCACCCTGATCCTAGAGGAACATTGTTTCTTTTCTATATGTACTTGTATACTGCTGAAATGAAAATAACGGCTCTCTTGAACTTGAGTATTAAAATGATCTGCAATTTGAGCCACTGCAGCTCTTCTGTTGGTCCGAACCAGACACCAAAACCTTCAGGTCTTTTGTCATCAGTAAGTCTTCGCAGCCCAACAACCTAACGGTGGTTCGTGGTTTATCCATCCTTGGAATACTGTCGGTGGGCACTCAGCATGGCCTTTGAGTCTGCATGGCCTGCCTTCCATAGAAGCCAACTGCCTCCAATGGGGTCATGGCATTACTGTCAGTCTGCTGCCATGCGAGGTACTTTCTGGATGCAGGTAGCATCTGGTTTTTGGAGTTGCCTTTTCCCTTTAAAGCTACTGCTAAATGGGTTTCCTGCCTTTGTTCTTTTTTAAGAGCTTGGGTTGCCACAGGCTGATGGATCGAGTAGCTGGCATTTGTGGTAACTCTGTGCTCATCCTATCACTTTTATCCACTTATATCTATGGGGCTAGAGATGGGCCACCTGCATTTTCCAACGTTTGCTAGGGGCAGCTAAGGATAGTGTAAATGTGAGGCAAACGTCTCTTTTTTTTTTTCTTTTCTGGTCTAATTGTTCTATCTGTTCTCTGCTTCATACTATGTGTTTCGGTTTGGTTCTCTTTTGTATTATTTCATTTTAGCCGCTTATTATTTTAGTTATTTTTTGCTTTCCTTTCATTACTCTTTAGCCATGTTATTGTTCAGCATTCGAGCTTCACCTGTTGCCTGTGTGGCAAGATGGGCTCCACCCCATTAGACTAGGTGAATTTAGATGGTGCCAAAATGTCATGAAAAAATTTAACAGCTGACAAATCACCTAGGCAGTTTTTGTCTATTAGCTGCATTGGCAAACAGATGGCCAGAAGCTTTCTAACGAGCTGGCAATGTCACATCCAGCTACCAATTAACACAGTTGGAAGCCATGCACGTGGCCACTAAGACGTATGTGAAGAACTGTCTTACTGTTCAATATCTCCCCACAGTTCCTCCAGTTTGGAGTCCATGTGTCCTGCCTGAATCAAATCTAAATCCTTCTTCAGTTTCCTGCAAGTGAACAAAAAAGAATCCTAAGGAACAAGTTCAAATATTTTGGAAGTACTGGAGTCTATTTGCATAGCACAGTAACATGTAAAGAAATCAGACTTCAGGTCAGCCTCAGTACCTGTATTTCTCTTGAGTGTCTTTGATTAGTTTCTTAAGCTCATCAATCCTTTCTGCAGTGAGTCTGCGCACTATTACATCCTCAATGGTCTCCACCACCTCTCCTTTTTCACCACGTTTCCGTCTGTTGAACAGCAACACCTAATTACAGTCTTGGACTTGCATTGTTTCATTATTTATTGTGTATTTATAGCGTTACAGAATCCCAGCTCTAGACTCTTAAGAAAAATGTGACCAAAACAGAGAAGAATAAAACACCTCTAGTTTGCAATGGCTAGCAATGGATTTTTTTTGCCCAT
Source organism: Trichomycterus rosablanca (assembly GCF_030014385.1). Taxonomy (NCBI): domain Eukaryota; kingdom Metazoa; phylum Chordata; class Actinopteri; order Siluriformes; family Trichomycteridae; genus Trichomycterus; species Trichomycterus rosablanca. The sequence goes on from NC_085988.1 coordinate 19,460,046, forward strand.
GTAGTATAAAAATACACAAACAATAGACAGAGTAGTAAAAAAATACCTACTGTTAGGATTATTTTAAAACAAGCAGTCATTTATTGATATCGGATGTTTTTAAGTGTCAATTAATTAATTGTTGGTTATATAGTGTAGAGATTTGCATAATCATGGACTTAAGAGTGGGTTTGTTTAATATTTATATCAAAGAATTATCAGTACTGCAAATAATTTAGGTCTTTCACCATCAACTGTACATATTATTAAACGATTCAGGGTATCTGAAAAAACTTTGGTAAGAAGAAGAAGAAGAACCTTTATTGTCATTATAATTGCATACAACGAAATTTAGTTAGACACTCTCCGAAAGATAAAAAGAAGAAGCAAAGTATTTACATAAGCATATGGATATTTAAAAAGAGGCAAACATATTTACATAAGCATATGGATATTTACACAATTACCAGTACAATTTAAAGTATGGATTTCAAGATAAGTAATAAAATAAATTATGGGTGAAATGAATATATACAGTGACTGTGCTATGTGGAGATACCAGTTCAGTTTCAGAAATGATGACTCATGTTGAGTGAGAGAATGGTTGTAAGAAGATGTGCAAATACGCAATGTTCAAGTTCACAGTCTATGAGGTGCTAGAAGGGGTGATGGAGGCCACAGCTCTTGGGAAGAAGGCAAGGCTGGAATACACTGCTGAATGTGTTTTCAGCACGAGACAGTGGTAGCCTAGTGGATACAGCATTGGGCTATTAGCTGAAAGGTTGAGAGTTCGAATCCCAGCTCTGCCATGCAGCCACTGTTGGGCCCTTAACCCTCTCAGCTCCAGGGGCGCTGTACAATGGCTGACCCTGAGCTCTGACCACAGTTTCCAAACAAGTGGGGATATGCGAAGAAATATTTTCCTTATACTGTACGTCTGTATATGTACATATGACAAATAAAGGCATTCTACTTGAATGTGCGTGACCTTCAAGCACAGCATAGCATTAGAAACTGTCATGTCATGGTGCTAAATATAGCCACATGGGATCAGAATTACTTGGGAAAAACTGTGATGCTTAAACCAGTCCGCTGCTGCTTTAAAAAATGCAACCTGAAACGCTATTACACAAAGAGAAATCCATACATCCATTCTGTGCAGAAACACTGCCGAGTTTTCTGGGTCTGAGCTCACATGAGGTTATGTTTCAGCTAGCTCTTGGGAAAAACAGACATTGAGTTTTCCAAGCCAAAAATAAAATGGACCATCCAGAATGCAAAAGGTGCAAAAGCCAATATCTGCCAAGGTATGTGGATTCATTGGCACCCATGGCATTGATGACTTTCTACGGACAAGAAGATGTACACCGATCAGCCAAAACATTAAAACCACCTCCTTGTTTCTACACTCACTGTCTATTTTATCAGCTCCACTTACCATATAGAAGCACTTTGTAGTTCTCTCACTTTGTTTCTCTGCATGCTTTGTTAGCCCCTTTCATGCTGTTCTTCAATGGTCAGGACTCTCCCAGGACCACTACAGAGTAGGTATTATTTGGGTGGTGGATCATTCTCAACACTGCAGTGACACTGACATGGTGGTGGTGTGTTAGTGTGTGTTGTGCAGGTATAAGTGGATCAGACAGCAGCACTGCTGGAGTTTTTAAACACCTCACTGTCACTGCTGGACTGAGAATAGTCCACCATTCAAAAATATCCAGCACACAGCGCCCTGTGGGCAGCACCCTGTGACCACTGATGAAGGTCTAGAAGATGACCAACTCAAACAGCAGCAATTGATGAGCGATCGTCTCTGACTTTACATCTACAAGGTGGACCAACTAGGTAGGAGTGTCTAATAGAGTGGACAGTGAGTGGACACGGTATTTAAAAACTCCAGCAGCGCTGCTGTGTCTGATTCACTTATACCAACACAACACACACTAACACACCACCACCATGTCAGTGTCACTGCAGTGCTGAGAATCATCCACCACCTAAATAATACCTGCTCTGTAGTGATCCTGTGGGGGTCCTGACCATTGAAGAACAGGGTGAAAGCAGGCTAAAAAGTATGTAGACAAATAAATGGACTACAGTCAGTAATTGTAGAACTACAAAGTGCTCCTATATGGCAAGTGGAGCTGATAAAATGAACAGTGAGTGTGGAAACCAGGAATGTATACAATGTCTTTTCATCAAGACGATGTCTTTTACCAGGACGTCCATGGTTGTTTCGGCAAGACAATGCTAGGCCTCATTCTATACACTACAACAGAGTGTGTGTGCTTGATTAACCTGCTTGTAGTCCAGAACCAGGCAGGTATCAACCAAACAATAGGATACTAGAGGTAACACAGCTAATAATCCAAATGCAAATCTTTCTGTAACTCAGACACCGTAGTGAGTTAATGAACCTGCTAGCTGTGCAGCTCTACAAACAGCTAGTGTGTGTTGGTATTAAAACTTACTTTGGGGCCTCTGTGGTCTCCAGCAGCTCTGAATATTGTGAGGCGCAGTGCTGTGTTAATCAGAGAGAGAATATATTATCAGATACAATCATTAGAATGAAAGAAAATTCTAAATGAATTACACTGCACAAGATAATGCTTGTTACAGCACACTAGATAAAGCCAGTAAAACACTGCTGGAATCTGTAAGTGTGTTCCTAATTACCTTTTGCGAAAACCAGTCTGGAGGGCGGCCTGGTTCTGAGAACGGTTTGATGGCTCTGCTGACTGACACCCTGACAAAAAAAATTTTGTTATTAATTAAAAATTAATTAAAAATTATTTAACTCGTTAACTGGTTGCCATGGGCCCAAAGTCACCTAAAACACTGGGTACCAGGTAGGAACACAACATTTGTTTGTTTGTTTATTAGGATTTTAACGTCATGTTTTACACTTTCTGGTTACATTCATGACAGGAACGGTAGTTACTCATTACACAAGGTTCATCAGTTCACAAGGTATGGACAATTTTGTATCTCCAATTTACCTCACTTGCATGTCTTTGAACTGCAGACACACGGGAACACAACATGGACGGGGGACCACGTTGATCACAGGGCAACACCCATATACACATTCCCTTCCTTCCCAGTCAACATTTCACACGGACGTCTTAGCATTCATCAAAAATACATCAATGCCATTGATAATAATGAGAACAATACGTTAACAGACTACATGCATAAATGCATGGCCATACATCAAAATGATGCTCCAGAAATTTAATTTTACACTCATCAACCGCTTTAACCGGGTCTGGGTTGTGGTGGGTCCGGTTCCACTGGAAAACACTGAGTGCAAGGCAGAAACACTGGACAGGGCACCAATCCATCACAAAGCTTTGGTCATCCTCTCCCCCCAGACAAAACCAATTATGTCTACATAGAAGCCTGTCTATCTTAGCAAAAGCAATGCTAAGATTCAAACTCGTATCTTAGTGGTGGTGGGCTAGCATAACAGACCAGCATGACACCCAACAGAGTAAGAAATTAAGAGATATGAGTCAGTCAAAAAAAGTAAATACAGGGGAAACCAGCATGGTTTCTTATTACAAGAAAGGTGTTTGAAGAGGTTGAGATTACAACAGATGTTTTAACTTTATGCTTTTCAGAAATTTTAAAATCTTAAAAGGAGCCGTTTTTCTAAAAATGTATTTTATGTCTGATCCCATCAGGTACAGATTTCTGTCCTGGGTAAAAACCTTGCATTCACATAAAACATGTTTCATTGTTAGAGTAATTGAGCAATGAAAGCACTTTGGGGCCTGTTCTCCTTTTAGTAGGTGTCCGTGTGTAAGTCTTGAATGTCCTATTCTGCATCGTGTGAGGACTACTTGGTCCCCCCTCTTCTGGGTATAGTTCATTTTGTATGGTTGTACGCTTTGTTGAATTTACCTGAGTTTGTTATTTTCTTGTAAGTCCCAGTTCTCCTGCCATTTTTCTTGTACATAACTCTTTATGAGGGGTCTTAAGTCTGTTGGTGGGATGTACATTGGTGTGACTGGTTCTTCTGCTGCTCTTTTGGCTATGGTATCTGCTTCCTCATTTCCCCTAATACCCTTGTGGCCTGGTATCCAACAAAACCTCAGAATTTTGTTTGATTCTTCCAGTGTTTTCAGTTCATGCAGTATTTCTTCAATGATGGGGTGGTCAGTAGTAAGTGATTTGATGGCTTGAATACAGGACTTTGAATCTGTGCATATGATAGCCTTCTGGTGACTTGATCTCTGGAAATACGTTATAGCCATTAGAATGGAGCTGTGTGGGGGGATATTTATGCATTGCTTTTTGGTCTTGGAGTAAAAGGCTGCTACGGTGTGAGTAGGTGTCTTTGACCCATCTGTGTAAATAAACAAGTAGCCTGTTTGTCTTTCTTCAAATTCCTTGAATATACTTTGTGCTATTTCAGGGCTCGTAGTTTGCTTGGGGAAATTTGTGAAGGTTTCTAAGATGCAAGGACTTCCAAGGTCCCATGGGGGAAAGGTTTTCCTTTGTGTATCATTTAGCATTGCTCTTTTCTGATGGGACAGTGGTAGCCTAGTGGGTAGAGCTGTTGGTTACCAGCTGGAAGGATAAAGGTTTGAATCCCGGCTCTGCCTTGCAGTCACTGTTGGTACTTCAAGCAAGGTCCCCAATTCTCCTGGCTTCAGGATGGCTAAAGTTTGCAACCTTAAGGTACAATATGGGTCATACAGATGTAGAAGCTCAACTAGGTAGTGAGGAGTCAGGCCCTATTAGGGCTGGGCGATATGGATAAAAAATAATATCTCTATATTTTTAGCTGCACGGCAATATACGATATATATCTCGATATTTTTAGCTGCACGGCAATATACGATATATATCTCGATATTTTTTCATCCCATAAGGTAATAACAAAAAGACACTTCTGAGACTAAGCTACATGTTCCAAATTTTATACAGGCACTTTTATTAATAATCATGCTGGGGAAGAACTATTTTTCCTAAAAAAATTTGTTTTCTAACGTATCACCTGTCGTGCAATGTAATTACAAATATATTGTCTGGCCCTTTAAGAATGTTAAGTGCACTATAGGGCGCAGGGAGCGAGTGTGTAGGGAAGGTGTCGGAATTTATCGTTTTCGGCTGTGCTTATATTCTTATGTTGTATTGCACTGAGCTTGTGTGACATTAAAAGTAGCGTTCTCGTTAAACCCCCACTCACATGTTTGGACTTTGAATTATTTTACATCAGTCACCACAACATTAACATTTGCATTATCTTTTACCGTATAGAACTCAGTTCTGTAATACAGGCAGAACTAATCGTACACATTACTGTGTAACTATTACAACATTTAATGCATTTTAATCAGCGTTCTGCTTCATGCACTTTATTATTATTTAACAGCTTTATTTGTTGTTTAATTGCTGTTTGCTCCTTGTTTACTGCAGAGTTAGTTCATGCAATTTTATAAATTTTTGGATGTTTATTGTCCGACAACAAGAAACTATAATAGAAGATAAATAAATAAATGACGTGTCGGACGTCGGGTGATCGTCCAGTATAAACTAACATGACCACGTACAACATCCAGTACAGAAATCACTCCCAATAATGTTTTTTTTTTTTTTACAGATAGAGCAAATGTATGCACATCACATATACAAACACAAGAGTCAGACGCACCGTTACGTTATTATTACTCTCTCAACACTTGTGCATGATTTACACTGTTTATATATGAAGTAAATACGTGCATGTCAGCGCGTGCATGCACTTGTATGTTTTCCAATATTGTTTTTTGAAACGAATAACGACTCGTTTTCTTGTTTTTCAACTTTGGGATTTGAAGTGAAAAACGAATGAAGGTACACGGAGCTGGAACCTTTTGTCTGGACTTGTTTTTGGCATTCTCTACAGAATACATTATTCTGCTGCTCATCTGACACTTCTCCACCATTAAATCCGAACCATCTCCAAATAATTTAGTCATTGTTTTTCTTTTTACTAAGCAGCTCCTCTTCGATAGCTTCTGTCATGTCTTTATCCGTCTCCATGCTATCGCTGCCTGCAGGACTTACTGGTGAAGCGGTGGGGAGGGGCGAGTATATCTATATCGATATAAGCGATATTGTCTTATCTTATATCGCGTATGAAAATATATCGATATTTTATAAAATCTCGATATATCGCCCAGCCCTAGGCCCTATATAGTTTTATATGTAATACTTAGAGAGTTGTACTGAATACAAAATGAAATAAGCAATCAGTGAGCACTCTAAAGGATGTGGTCAGTCTTCTTAGAATATGTGAGAATCCTAGGAGCAGCATTTTATACATTCTGTATCCTAGTCAGGGTACAGACTACACTGCCATCGCTTTGTGAAGGTTGGCTGCACAGATAGGTCAGCGTTCTCCAGTACCCTGTGTCTCATGTCGCTTGTAGCACACTAGCCCCTGATAATGCAATCTACGTTATGTTGTCAGTTGAGCTTATTCTTGGTCTGCCTTGTCTTTTGAGTCCCTCCACAAGTCCTGTCAATACATTACCTTTATTGTTGTCACCAATGCCTACTTTTTTTTTTCTTTCTGCTGCTCCTTGGCAGTTTTTTTCTGTTAAAGTTAGATGCCCCTCCTGACACAACCTATCTATTCTAATTCAGTCTTGGGACCAGCATTAAAAGTGCACTGACAAGTGCAACTCCCATGGCTTGGCTGTTTCGTCACTGCTGTGTAGGGATTGCATTGTATGTTTTTTACCATCCAAAAACATTTGAAATGTTTACAGGACCATTGCCCGCTTATGGTGCAAACCATAAACATACTTCAAGCAAAATTTGACAAACATCAAAAGCATAAGGTCAGGAATTGTAATTGCCTCCCTAACCACCAGATTTATGGTCTCTTTTTTTTTTTTTTTTATCTTGCTAAAAAAGTCATTTGAAGATCAGGATAAAGTTAAGTGCCTTTCTGGATTTACCAATTAACAGAATCAAACAAGATCAAATCATTATTGGAGGTTTTAAAATGTATTGTAAATCAGATATGTACTTTTTTATCCTTTAAACAACTGCAAAACTGTATTACTGAAGAATATGCCACCTCAGATCATTTCAGGCTTATTGACAGCATGTACTAACAACATTCACAGAAGAACTAAAGCTTTTTGGAGGCAAAGTGTTGCCCTACTCTGTCAGATTGGGGTTTGGGGTTTTGGTTATTTGTCTATCCTTCCACCACATGTTAATTTATTGATTTGATGATTTTTTAAAAGCAGAAAGCAGTAACATTAGAGAAGGACTGTAGGCTAGATAATAAAATCAGACACCAGAGGTGCTCAGGGTCCCCACCCTTACTGGTAAAAAAACAGTTTCATCATTCCACAGACACTGCTGGATTCACTAAGACCACAAAAACTACTAAACATTACCCAAAACATTCATACATGTGTTAGGTTTAGTGTAAAGGCACGAATGATCAAGTGCATAATCAGCAGTGAAATGCAGCACTTACCAATTTTGATCTCCACTCCTCATGACTGAGGATGCCAGGCACAGCTTCTCCCGGATGGACCATGGTTCTGTCGGTCCAAGGGAGAGCAGCTTATGTTCTGAACGAGGAGAATAAAACAAAGGCATGCGGTTCATTTCACATCGTAAGGTTAGAAAACAAGAAAAACAGCCATATCACTGAGGCAGATCGCTAGCTAACCAACAAATGTGACTGGGATGCGGTCCCGAATAAGTCGATTCAGTGATTCCTGGCGTTAGAAAGAGAGACTCGACTGTGAAGCTTTGGAGTCGATTCCGCACAGTGAACCTGATTCGACTCAAGTTCGCATACACAGGACAAAAACAAGCAGGGGATCTTGCTGCCACAATTAACCGTACTAGCTGGGTATTTGATAATAATAATAAATCAAAAATAAATACTGTTAGCCAATACAACAACTACAACAACAACAGTAATAATTATAATATTATATTAATAATAATAGTTGTTGTTGTTAAGCACTGGCAAGTAGAAACTGACTCTTGTTGACAATATTAATAATTTTTTCTCCACAATATCCTGTCTTACATTTCGGCCTTCGGGCTTCTTAATGGCTTGTTCCTTGTTTCTTTGATTGTATCCATACATCTCGTTGTTGGTCGTCCTCTTCCTCTTGTACCTTCAGCTCTTCCAAACATAATTGTCTTTTTAATTAATTCGTTCTTTTCATAAGGTGTCCGGGCGGCACGGTGGTTAAGTGGGTAGCACTGTCGACTCACAGCAAGAAGGTCCTGGGTTAGATCCCCAGGTGGGGCGGTCCGGGTCCTTTCTGTGTGGAGTTTGCATGTTCTCCCCGTGTCTGCGTGGGTTTCCTCCCACAGTCCAAAGACATGCAAGTGAAGTGAATTCGAGATACTAAATTGACTGTGTCCATGACTGTGTTCAATATAACCTTGAGAAGTGATGAATCTTGTGTAACGAGTAACTACCGTTTCTGTCATAAATGTAACCAAAAGTGTAAAACATGACATCCCAATTAACATACATAATGTGTCCACAATAGAATAGTGGCTAAGTCTACATATAGTATGTAGCTACATACAAAGCATTATTTACTTACTAAAATCATCATCATCCCCCTGTCTGTACTGCATTCAGAAATAAATATATTGGTCTAGACTCTTAATAAAAACTTCTGCACAATACAATTTTAAAGCTTAAAGCAAATTTACAGCACCAAATTTAAAGCAACTTTACAAAGGCACCTTGACCAGACAGCAAAGGTCACAACTGATCAGAGGAAATAAAGCCCTGTCAAACTTCCTCCCTCAGGCACAGTTACCTGTGCCTGTTTGGACGACCATCCATGTGCTCAAGCTTTCAGTCGACCGTGGGCTAGTGCATCCACCTGGTGCACTCTGTCACCCCATGTATACCAAAAGGGACCACCATACAACCCTCACTAACCAGATGATGTTTGGGAGGTGACCCATTCTCAGCACTGCATTAAAACTAACATGGTAACGACACAGCAGAGTGTGCTATTATGGTACGAGTGTGTAAAGTGCAGCAGTGCTGTTTAAACTTACTGGTCTGTTTATTAGAAACACCCTGTGCCGGCTGTAGGTGTACAGTTAGAGACTATTGCTGTTCTTCCTATATGCATAATATTAATCTTCCTTAAGTCTTTTATAGTGGATATGTCTAATAACAGAATGCTGTTGGCTTAATGTTTATATTCCCAAAGACTGACACCCGAACATCATCTGGTCAGTTGGATTCCCGTTCAGTTAATAAAAGGAGTACAGGGGTAAGAAAGTGTACAGCGTAACAGATGGTATACAGTCAGTAATAGTATACACACAACGTTCATCTGTATAGTAGGTGTAGCTTATAACCAGTGAATATAAGTAGCAGATCGGTGTATATAAAGTGCTCAACGAGTGTAGCTAATTATTGTTTACTCTGTTTACTTTTAGAATTGTTTATTTACAATATAAACTGCCTTCCACAGTTGCAGTTTATGTATCATTATATGCTCTTGTTATTAACAAGAAAAGTTCGAGGAATCGATTCTTTGATTCAACCTAATAGATTCCGAACATCTGGAATCAGAATCGATTCTATTATAATAACAATTAATCGCTGGTAAATTTAGACCTGGTTATACCCAGCGGTTTGCCATCACTTCGTGCGCTTGTTTGTAGTGTAGTAATGGTTTTCGTAGCGCATACATTATAAACTATTTCCATTTGAGCTTCTGTTTACATGCAGTACGTCGGACGCGCAAGCTATCACATGCTAAGCTAGTTAGCTCATAATATTAGCTTAGGTTTAAGGAATGTGTCCGTCATATGCGAAAGGTTGCAAATTCATTTCTATAATTTGCATAATATAAGACAGTCACACACTCTACATGCAACCATACCACGATATTTAAGGGGTTGATCAAGATCTGGACTGTTCGCTTATTGTTAGCTGTTAGCCAGCTAGCACGGCATCGTGGATGTGGTTTATTGTTCGTAAATTCTGGTAGCTGGTCGCTATGCACTGATAAGCTTTAAACAATAAGATGTATTTTGTTGTGTAATTCGATTGCATACAGCATTATGAAATGAAATAAATGTGTAACTTACTTCCCACGCCAGTCGACATTTCGACCGCTAGCTAAAGCCGGTACATTATTTATCAACGTGCTGCTGGAAATGCACTTCCGCTGGTTTTACATCCGTGTTTTCACTGTTAAAAGGGCGGACTCCAGATCTTACACAGCGCGGGGGATTAGCTCAAATGGTAGAGCGCTCGCTTAGCATGCGAGAGGTAGCGGGATCGATGCCCGCATTCTCCAAATTTTCTTCTACATCAAAACTGTGTATTTCTTGTATTTCACATAACGCAGCACTAATTCCATATCCAAACGACACTGAAGGACTTGTTTTTCTATCTCAGGAACATTGAATTATGTTACACACAATGAGAGTACAAAGACTCTAACATTATTGACCAGGGTCCTCCCTGTGTCTGTGTGGGTAAACCTAAATTAAATGGAAGTCCAATTAATGACATTGCTAACACCACTGCTAAAACAGCAACAATAAGATAGATAGATAGATAGATAGATAGATAGATAGATAGATAGATAGATAGATAGATAGATAGATAGATAGACAGATAGATAGACAGATAGATAGATAGATAGATAGATAGATAGATAGATAGACAGACAGACAGATAGATAGATAGATAGATAGCTTTATTAAGCTGTAAGTCGCTCTGGATAAGAGCGTCTGCTAAATGCAGAAAATGTAAATGTAAATTAATCCCAGAGGGAAAGTCAGTTATTACAGCAGCTCCAGGTACATTAAAGCAAAAAGTATTAAAGTACAAAGAATTAAAGTACACATGTTGTACATTATAAAGAAAACAATAATAACTATAAGACATATCCAAGACAATTTCTATGTAATGCTGCCAAAGGGGCTTCTACATAGTTACAAATAAAGGGTATGAATACTTTTATGAAAAATAGATTTTTAATACGTTGCCTAAAATTTATATTTAAATAATAGGAACTACTTGTAACATGTTTGCTTTCTCTGTTTATTTCTCGTCAAGGTTGCACTAAATGTTGGTTAAGTGCAAACAAAATTTATTTACACAGTAATGCATTTACATTTAGCAGACGCCTTTATCCAAAGTGACTTACACGATGAGCAATTGAGGGTTAAGGGCCTTGCTCAGGGACCCAACAGTGGCAACTTGGTGGTAGTGGGGCTTGAACCGGGAACCTTCTGTTTACTAGTCCAGAACCTTAAACACTGAGCTATCACTGCCCTTGATGCAACAATAATTTACCCAATTGTGACAATAATGTAAAAAAAAATGACACAAACACATAGTTACACTTTTTTCATTCTACAACTTGTAAAACAATCCTAGATCCAATTGATTATAGCTCAAATAAAACAAGCATTGTTGATCAGACTGTTCGTCATGGTAATGATTCTCTCAACAAAGAATCCACTTGGAGGATGCGGGCATCGATCCCGCTACCTCTCGCATGCTAAGCGAGCGCTCTACCATTTGAGCTAATCCCCCGTGTAGCAGGGGGTCAGTGGTAACTCTGTTCAGCCAAATTCAATTACAACAAAGTTGTATGCAGTATTATTCTGAACTTAAACACACCACTGTCTATAGAAGAGGAAGAAGAACCTTTATTTGTTTGTTTGTTTATTAGGATTTTAACGTCATGTTTTACACTTTTGGTTACATTCATGACAGGAACGGTAGTTATTCATTACACACGATTCATCACTTCTCAAGGTTATATCGAACGCAGTCATGGACAATTTTGTATCTCCAAATCACCTCACTTGCATGTCTTTGGACTGTGGGAGGAAACCGGAGCACCCGGGGGAAACCCACGCAGACACGGGGAGAAAGAAGAACCTTTATTGTCATTATACCTGCGTACAACGAAATTTAGTTTGACACTCTCCGAAAGATAAAAAGAAGAAGCAAAGTATTTACATAAACATATGGATATTTACACAGAATAACCAGTATAATTTAACCCTTTCCTGCCTGAGTGGAACATTTCATTTTCGGACACTATGTGACATAGTCATAGAAAAAACCTTATTGTGTAAATACCGTACATAGCATAGACTACATATACACACCATTATAACCAGAAGAATCAGTTCTTTAAAATGATATAAAACTCAGTATGGTTATTTAAGTGTAATATAACCAAATCTATACAAAAATCCTCCAAAATCAACCTAAAAAACCACTCAATTTTTATTTCATACACAAATACTAAAGCAATAAGCCACGAGAGGCCGTACGTTACTGTGATTTTATCACGGGGATGACGTTTTTGGCACGACGTGAAGCGGAGTGCCTAAAACTTCTTTCCCCGTGCTAAAATCATAACAGTAATGCACGGTCTCGAGTGGCTTATTGCTTTTATAAAACAGCGGTCAACATAAAATATAATAAATACAACAATGTTTAATTCATAAATGTATTTATTGTGTATAAACTTACAATAAAGCATTCTTCCGCGACGCAAAATAGTTCGATTAACAGTGTTGCTAGGCAACATGAGGGCGAAAATAACATTAACTTTTTCTTTTCAGTGGCGTATTAATATGGAATGATGTGAGGTGGTCATAGGTGTGCGTTTATCGGGGATTTTACAACGGCTTCGAACGCGGCTCAGCCAATCAGATTTTAGGACCGGAACTGTCCGTTTTATAATTAAATTTTTAACACATTTCTGTGCAATATAGAGAAAAATATAGAGTATATGAAATGTTTGCAATTTTGTGAGCCATTTGTCAAGAAAATAATTTTGAATCTATCATATTTATGCAATTATTTAGTCTGCTCTAAATAGAATGAAACCCTAATTAATGTCATTATTCAGACAGCAACAACAAAAATTATAACAATTATAAGTGTTGCCTAAAATTAATATTTAAATAACAGGAACAGAAATGGTAACTTCTATCACGTGTAACATATTTACGTTCTCTGTTTATCTCCAATTTACATTTACATTTACAGCATTTGGCAGACGCTTTTATCCGAAGCGACTTACAGTTATGACTGAACACAATTTTTAAGCAATTGAGGGTTAAGGGCCTTGCTCAGGGGCCCAACAGTGGCAACTTGGCGGTGGTGGGGCTTGAACCGGCAACCTTTAGATTACAAGTCCAGTACCTTAACCACTGAGCTATCACTGCCAATGAAAGAAATTCATTTTAACAATAAGGTAACAATAACTACCAAAACCGCATTACACTTAATAAAACAATTTCATTCCATAACATGTAAATTAATCCACAACAAATACATTGTGGATCATGATCATGAAAATATTTGGAGGATGCGGGCATCGATCCCGCTACCTCTCGCATGCTAAGCGAGCGCTCTACCATTTGAGCTAATCCCCCACACAACACGTTACTATAGAAACTGGGCTGCACAATTCTTTATATTGTTTAAAACTGAGTAAAACAAGCAATATTTAATAAAAATAAACACACCAAGCCTTACATTAAAATTATAACAAAGGTAAAACACATGATTAATTTGTTAAAGAAACATAAAGAACGCTGCACACTGCCAGCACATTAGCCTACATGCTCGCCTGGAACTGTCGGACGAATGTTTAATTGCTATGATTGCGGTGTTTTATTCTTGTTTTTAATAATAATTCTAATTATGCTTTTAATAATAATGATCTTTCTTAAATATTTACATTGTTTACACGCACATTTAACTTGTGGTTCGACTCAATTTTAAGTGTTGTTCAGTATTGTGACCACTAGATGGCGGCACCTGAACATTTTTGAGTCATAGTAGTAAAGTCATGAATAGACGCAATAAATCGCAATCTGTAGCAGATTTGGTTACAGTGTGAAGCGTGTAGTGTTCCTTTATTTATTAGTATAACTTGTATATAAAGCGTTGTTGTATTTACTAGTAATCACTCGTAGCACACACTACATTATTTTTACTATCTTTAACGCGGGGGATTAGCTCAAATGGTAGAGCGCTCGCTTAGCATGCGAGAGGTAGCGGGATCGATGCCCGCATCCTCCAACCTTTAGTTTCTATCGACAATAGGTGGTAGTGCACACCGTCTTCACAACAATCACAGAGTTTTTTTAAGCCTTGTACTGTCTTTAAAACGCCCCACTATTGTTTAACAGCAGAGTAAAACCCATAAATGATCTTTTTAAACTTGACAACTTTACCTGGACTGAACTCAGACATTGAACGTCAGATTGTTTCTTATTTAATTTATTTATTTGTTAGGATTTTAACATCTTTTAACATTCTTCTTATTATAATTATTCGTTACAAAAGATTTATTAGTTCACGAGTTTAATATCAAAGTCATGGACAATTTTGTATCTCCAATTCACCTCACTTGCATGGTTTTGGACTGTGGGAGGAAACCGGAGCACCCAGAGGAAATCCATACAATAATTACAATATGTGCTACAAGAAAAAAAATCTATTAATAAGTTCTTGACTTTCCCTCTGGGATCTTGACTTTCCCTCTGGAATTAATAAAGTGATCTATCTATCTAATAACTAAACTATAATTGGGGCAGTATTAAGACATCAATAAAGAATCTATCTATCTATCTATCTATCTATCTATCTATCTATCTATCTATCTATCTGTCTGTCTGTCTGTCTGTCTGTCTGTCTGTCTGTCTGTCTGTCTGTCTGTCTGTCTGTCTGTCTGTCTGTCTGTCTATCTATCTATCTATCTATCTATCTATCATCTATCTATCTATCTATCTATCTATCTATCTATCTATCTATCTATCTATCTATCATCTATCTATCTATCTATCTATCTATCTATCTATCTATCTATCTATCTATCTATCTATCTATCTATCTATCTATCATCTATCTACCTATCATCTATCTATCTATCTATCTATCTATCTATCTATCTATCTGTCTGTCTGTCTGTCTGTCTGTCTGTCTGTCTGTCTGTCTGTCTGTCTATCTATCTATCTATCTATCTATCTATCTATCTATCTATCTATCTATCATCTATCTACCTATCATCTATCTATCTATCTATCTATCTATCTATCTATCTATCTATCTATCTATCTATCTATCTATCTATCTATCTATCTATCATCTATCTATCTATCTATCTATCTATCTATCATCTATCTATCTATCTATCTATCTATCTATCTATCTATCTATCTATCTATCTATCTATCTATCTATCTATCCATCCATCCATCCATCCATCCATCCATCCATCCATCCATCCATCCATCCATCCATCTATCTAAGAATATAATTAAATAGCTACATTATTTAAACATAACTGCATGACTACAATTATATACTCTGTTATACTGCAGATCAGCAAACCTAAAGTGGCAAGTATGAAGTCTGATACAATGGAACCCTAAATAATGTCATTGCTGACACAAAAAAACCTTGTACTTTCTTAAAAAGGTCCCACCACTGTTTAACAGCAAGGTAAAACCCATAAATGATGACTTGATAACTTTTCCCAGAGTGACCCCAGACATTGAACGTCAGATTGTTTCTTATCTATTGTATTTATTTGTTAGGATTTTAACGTCATGTTTTACACTTTTGGTTACATTCATGACTGAGACGGTAGTTATTCGTTACACAAAGATTCATCAGTTCACAAGTTTTATATCAAACACAGTCATGGACAATTTTGTATCACCAATTCACCTCACTTGCATGTTTGTGGACTGTAGGAGGAAACCGGAGCTCCCAGAGGAAATCCACACAGACTCGAGGAGAACATGCAAACTCAATACAAAAAGGACCCGGACCGCCCCACCTGGCAGTTGGTTTCTTCATGCAAAATAGATTATTTTTAGAGTTAGTAAAGGTAGGTTTTTTACTCTTGGGATAAGATGAGTATACAGAATATTAATAATTAATAAAGCAATAAATATTAAATATACCAAGAATTCATGTTCCTGTGCAGTGTTCACTCTTCCATCTGTGCCATGTTCCACCTACACAAATAATAAGCATAAAGTGCAATCATTGATTCTACATCACATAATGCTGTTCTGTAATTCTCAGAATGTTTGCCATTGAGTTTAGGGCAAACTGATTTTTTTTTTCATTTAATTTATGCCACTGCTTTATGTTGGTCAGGCAATGCAAGGCACACAGTAACACCCTGGACGGGGCTCCAGTCCATCACAGGGCAGACACACACACACACACACACACACACACCCATTCACCTATAGGGCAATTCAGTGTCGCCAGTTAACCTGACTGCATGTTTTTTGGACTATGGGAGGAAACCGGTGCTACTGGAGGAAAAGCATAGGGAACCGCACAGAAAGGACACAGACCACCACAATTGGGGATCGAACCCAGGACCTTCTTGCTGTAAGGCAACAGTGTTACCCACTTAGCCACCGTGCCGACTGCAAAAACAGAAAGCAGAAATTTGTAAATTCAAGTAACAACATTTTTTTAATTATAAATTAATTAATAAAGTAATTAAATTAAGAGGGACTGAGACATCAATCATCTGCACCTCCATGCCCCTTCTGCCAGCCAAACTGACAAGGCATCATAACTTCCACATGACTCACTGCTGAACTCATTTATCAGCACATAGAATGTCAAGCATTTAACTACATTTAAAAGTACTTTTTTGTTTTTAGAAACTACAAATAAACAGAAATAAGAGAAAAAATTAAATTAAGTCAAATTAAAACTACTTTTATCAGTGCAATGTATTTAATGGGTTATTCAAGTAAATGTGCCAGAAAATGTAATGCTGTGCCATTACTTATTTACTGTTTCGGTTCTTTTAATCATAAAGGCACGTCATCCGAGACCCTTAGACAGGGAGTACGGCTGTGTTCAGGCAGCCAGATAAATTGCTGTAATTCGCTTTTATCCAAAGTGACTTAGAATTAATCACTGAATACAGTTCTAGCAATTGAGGGTTAAGGCCCTGGTTCAGGGGCTCGACAGTGTCAACTTTACGATGGTGTTTTTTGAACTGTCAACCTTCTGATACTTTTCCAGTATCTTAATCAGTGACCTACTACCATCAGTCTACAGTGACTTGCGAGGCAGACTGAAGTAGAAAGTATGGGAAAGCACTGTTCCCTTACTTATTTGTTATTTTGGTTGCATTGCAATCATGCAGGCATTTTATCACAGACCCTATACATGTAAACAATGTAAAACTACTTTTATAAGTGAGTGTATTTAAATGGTTATTTAGGTAAATGTGCCAGAAAATGTAATGCATTACTACTCACTACTAAAAAAACACTCTTTATACATTCATACTTGTTGAGTCATAAATATGCATGACATTTCAGTGCTGTACAGTACTGCATTTGCATACTTGTCACACAAATGGTTTCACATCCTCAAACAAAATGTAATTTAAGACAAGATAGTTAATATTAATATGTTTATTAAAGAAACGAGGCAATAATTGTCCTCCATAAATCTAAAGCCTGATTTACCACTTGTACCGGACCAGCTGTAACCAAATATCAGTCTTATACTTTGGAGTGGAGGAATGTTGACCCACTCTTTTTTGCAGAATTGCTTTAATTGAGTTACATTGGAGGGCTTTCATGCATGAACTGCCATTTAAGGACCCACCTCAGCACCTCAATAGGGTTCAAATCAGGGCTTAAACTAGACAAAAAAAATGTTAAGCCATTTAGAGGTGACCTGACATTCTGATTATGTCAAGTCATAAAGTACCAAAAGTAGCAAATTATCTCAGTACCACCACAATGTGTGACTGTTAGTATGATGTTTTCTAGTGGAAAATACTGTGTTAGATTTATATCAGATGCAATAGGACCCATGTCATTGTACCAAACATTACATTTTCAGCATACGCCTTTATCCAAAGCGACTTACATTACAGTTACATTATACAGTCTGAGCAATTGAGGGTTAAGGGCCTTGCTCAAGTGCCCAACAGCAGCAACCTGGCAGTGGTGGGGCTTGAACCAGCAAACTTTGGATTACTAGTCCTGTGCCTTAACCACTAGGCTACGGCTTGCCCTACATTACCAAACCCTAATAACCCACTTATTAATACCATTTGTTTAATTGGTTGATTAAATACCAAAGTTGTGTTGAATAGATTTTCCTTCAAATGATGGAATGGTCAGTAAAAAAACATTTATTTTTGAATTAACTTAAATATTAATTATTAAAAAAAAATATTAGCAAGGCCGTAATTACAATATACACTGACCAGCCATAACATTAAAACCACCTTCATGTTTCTACACTCACTGTCCATTTTATCAGCTCCACTTACCATATAGAAGCACTTTGTAGTTCTACAATTACTGACTGTAGTCCATCTGTTTCTCTACATACTTTTTTAGCGTGCTTTCACCCTGTTCTTCAATGGTCAGGACCCCCACAGGACCATTACAGAGTAGGTATTATATAGGTGGTGGATCATTCTCAGCACAGCAGTGACACTGACATGGTGGTGGTGTGTTAGTGTGTGTTGTGCTGGTATGAGTGAATAAGACACAGCAGCACTGATGGAGTTTTTAAACACCTCACTGTCACTGCTGGACTAAGAATAGTTCACCAACCAAAAATATCCAGCCAACAGCGCCCCATGGGCAGCGTCCTGTGACCACTGATGAATGTCTAGAAGATGACCAACTCAAACAGCAGCAATAGATGAGCGTCTCTGACTTTACATCTACAAGGTGAACCAACTAGGTAGGAGTGTCTAATAGAGTGGACAGTGAGTAGACACGGTATTTAAAAACTCCAGCAGCGCTGCTGTGTCTGATCCACTCATACCAGCACAACACACACTAACACACCACCACCATGTCAGTGTCACTGCAGTGCTGAGAATGATCCACCACCTAAATAATACCTGCTCTGTGGTGGTCCTGACCATTGAAGAACAGGGTGAAAGCAGGCTAAAAAGGTATGTAGAGAAACAGATGGACTACAGTCAGTAATTGTAGAACTATAACATGCTTCTATATGGTAAGTGGAGCTGATAAAATGGACATTGTGTGTAAAAACTAGGAGGTGGTTTTAATGTTATAGCTGATCAGTGTATATTGTCTTTTAGTTATTTTAATATTTTACTTATATTATAAATATATATTACTAAATATTGTAATATAATAATAACAACCTGGCAAGTGCAGCCAATGGGTGTGTGGGGGGGGAGGGGGGCAGTGCGCCTGCCCCCCCGAGGTAATTACGCCCTGCTTCTTTTACTTCCCAAAACATGGAAAAGGTGAATTTGCTACTCTGAATTACAGCTAGGTATAAGTGAGCGAATGTGTGTTTGTTGGCCTGAAATGTATCGGTGCTCGGTCCTGGCTAGAAGTGCCTTTTGCTTTACTCCCAGAAATAAAGTCTTTAATTAATCAATGACTTAATTAATTCAGTTAATTATGTACATGCTTACAAGTCTACAGCATGTAAAACTTCACATTTAGAAATAACACACTTTCACCCAGCAGTCAGTGGCAGACAGTGTATGAACATTTCATCAATTCATTGTGTCGTACAATTTTATAATCTCGAGGCACCAACCAGCATCATCACTTCCAACAGATTGTTCCTAATAGTTTTTGAGCTCAGCACTTTGAAAAGCACAGACACGGTTCTTTGTATTACACGCCCAAAAGCTGCCACAATGCTTTTGAGGCCACTAAGCGTTTCGGCTCATGTGCCGGCTTCTCATTTTAATAAGCTCCGTCTATAAATATGGGACCCTGCGGCAGCTACAGCATCTGCGTTCAGCCGAATCAATACTTTTGGCTCATTTAATTGATCGCATCATCTTATTCGGTGTGGCACAAAAAAAGTGCCAAAGGCAGAAAGAAAGCATGCGGTCGGTTGTTGGATGAAATCACTTCTTATGCAAGATTACCAGATTGGATTGACTATTTCCAGTCCAAATGTCCTGCAGTAATATGTCTAACCTTTTGGACTGGAGCACTGCAGACTGAATGTAGTGTTTAGACACAAAGACAGTTATGGATATGGCGAGTGTACTGCTAGTCAGTACTTGCCCAACTGTGGCAGCCACATTTCATATAAAATATAAAGTATAACCACATGTAAAGCTAATGTCATAGCATAGATGTATGTGGTCCAAGTAGAATTAGAAAATGTGGACCAGGACTGTACCATAACTTATTTGCTGTTTCAGTTATTTTAATCATAAAGGAGGGTGGCACGGTGACTCCGTGGGTAGCACCATTGCCTTACAGCAAGAAGGATTCATAATCACTTGTATAAAATAAATTATATACTTTTAACAGTGCCCCTGTGCACGAAAAGAGGTCCATACAGGCATACATTTACAATTCTGGTGTGGATAAACTTCACTGTCCCAATTATATGGACACCTCTACGTATTGTGTTTAAATTCAAAATCCCTTGTATAAAATAATACAGTGCCCCTGTGCACAAAAAGAGGTCCATGAGGGCATACTTTTACAATTTTGGTGTGGATAAACTCCACAGGCCTGCACAGAGCCTTGACCTTAACCAAGTGAAACTCCTTGCAAGCCAAATCTTCTCAACCGATTCCAGTGCCTGGCCTTATGTAAGCTATTTTGACTTTATGGACATAAATTTCAACAGACATACATCAAGATCTTGTGTAAAACCGGATAGGAAGGGGAATGTTTGACTCCATATCATCGGAATAGGTTTTTTTGTAATTATAAAGAAATGTAGAATGTGATGCCTGCAACTCACTCATAAAAGTTGTGACAGAGACATGTTTACTACAGTTACCTCACTGAGATGGCCCAGAGAGAAGAGTGAGGGTTTAAATGCCTCAACCTATATGATCTAACATTTACCAGGTTTCTTGAATGTTTCATTATGTTATGTGTGGTAGAAAGTGAAAGATCCTAATTGTTTGAACTTATTTACAACTCTCTTTTGATGGATCCTTTTTATACTCAATTAAATACCTGGTATCAATTCACCTGTTTGGGGCAATGCGTTAATCACTACTATTTAATATATTTTAAATAATCTTATAAAGGGTAACTGGAAATAAAACAATAAATGTAAGAATTAAATTATTATTACTCCAAATTTTAATTCATGGTTAAAATCAATGACTTACTGTGTTTATAAATAATTGAGGAATTTTAATTTATAACAGTTAGGCTTTATACATAATCCGGTCATAAAACAGGCCACTAGGTTTAAAGAATTAATATTTATCCAACACAAATAGTATCTTAGAATATAAAACTAATCCAACATTAATAATGGTGTGTGTGTGTGTGTGTGTGTGTGTGTGTGTATGTTTGGGGATATGAGCTCCTGAGAGGAGAACAAAGGACAGACTTGGAGGGAATGTAAAAGTTATACCACATAGTCTGGATATCTAACAGCCACTATAAACCAGTTATAATGCAAATACTATTTTCCAAGATGAAATAACAAAAATGGGAATATTGTTCTGATGTTTGGAAGTTATTCCTGTTTTTGTTAGTAAGGTTGAGAGACTAAAAGATCACAGACAGAGGGATGGAATTTCATTGTGTCTAAAGCTAAGTAACTAAATGTCCCTATTTTGGTAACCATTGGTAACTTCTTTTAAAACAAGAACAATGATATTTAACTAATCAGTAACCAGTCTTATGTTGAGTTTTATGTATTGTTTTGCTTTGATTATAAGGACGAATGTATTGTTGAAGTTTGAGTGTCTAGATGAAATTGCTATCCTCAAGCATTAGGAATGATCTTTGGATCCAGAGGTAGTTTGCGTCTTGAAGTATTTTACATTTCGAGGTATTTTGTCCCTATAAAGGCCAATTAATTCTAGGAGACTTGGCCATCAGGAGTGTGGAAGAAAAATTTTCATTTACACTAGAAGTATTTATACATAATCGATTTCTACTTAAAATTTGTAGATATACTTGGGCATGATTGCTAGTCGTCATATTCCAATATTCCAAGAATACTGCTACAATGATATGTTACTGGAACATGGTGTATGTGACAAGAAGTGCGTCAGTTGTGTTGTATGACTTCCAAAACCCTGTTCTTAACAGTGGAATTTTTCACTGTTCTTCAAGGACAAAGATGGGAGTAGAAAGGGTGATTATTTTTTTCCCTTGTTATCACGTTCTCTGAGGTCCATGTGAAACTTTATCAGTTTAACTGATAACTCTTTTCTACTCATTATTTAGTCTCTGAAGTAATTCACTAAGGGTTTTTCCACCACAGGAGATTCTTAACATCAATCATTCTGCTTACAGTTGTAAAATTAATCCAGTGTGTTGAATCTTATCTTGTTGCATTAGTCTTCATTACAAAACCAAAGACTGCCTTTAATGTTGGCCACACATGCTTGATGTGTACGACAATTCATAGAAACCAAAGCAGAGGCTGTCTGGTGATGTTTTTTCTTCAACAGTTTTTTTTTTCAGGTTCAGGACATACCTGACACTTCCTAGTGGCTGCAAAAGGTACCTTTAAGCTTATTGTGGAATGTTTTAATACACTGTGATCTAAAAATGCTGTAAATGTTGTGTCCTAATTTTTACCCTGTCCCAACTTTTTTGAGTTTGTTGCTAGAATCACATTTAAAATTTGTCTATATTTAAAAAATACCATTAAATTGATCAGCCAAAACTTTAAAAGTATTTTTGTACCTTTGTCAGTTATACAGGGCTATTTTTCAAGCTAATTAATGAATTAAATTTTTTTTATTGCATTTGACAAAATATTCCAACTTTTATTTGTAAATGGGGTTTGCACATACTGTATTCTATTAATTTGATGGTGTAAAAAGTTATACAGCGGTACCTTGTAACTGGACGTCCCCTAAACTCGAAATATTTGAAACTGAAAATATTGAAAAAATTTGCACTTCGGGGAAAAATTTGTACCCTTAAACTCGACATTCCCTTAAATTCAACATGTTCAGCCTTTTAAAAAAATATTTATTTTAAGCACTTATCCAATCCCGCGACCCTGATTGGATAAGTGTTTAAGAAAGAGAGTGAGTTAGTAAGTCAATATAAAAATACTGAAAAAAAATTTTCTTACGCTAATCGTGCATGTTTGCTCTTGGAATACCGTATTCCATTCAGTACCGGCGCATTCACATGAGAAGTGACAAAGTAGCACAAAACTTATAGTGAAAAAAAGCACAAAAGTTATTTTGTTGCTTCTTATGTGAATGCGGAATACGATATTCCAAGAGCAAGCATCCACGATTAGAAAGCAAAATAAAATAATTAATAAGTAAAGTGCAGGTTTTATTGTATTTTTATATTGATTTTTAACTGTATTTCAGTGTTTTTATTTTATATTTGTGTTATTGTCAGTATATAAGTGTCAAAAACAACCCCATTATTTTACATTAGTCTAAAATATATGCAGTTCCACAGGACCATGGAGCGCATTAACAGGTTTCCCAAACATCCTAATGGGAAAAATACCTTGAAACTCAATGTCTTTTAAACTTGAATTTCAAGGTACCACTTTATAATATTAATTAATTTTATGACATGGCCTTTTAATCCCTTATAACTGTCTGGATCAGAAATGTTCCTTGTGTCCATATTCTATAAACAGGGCAAATAATACACAAAACAGTTGTCTCTTGCCAAGGAACTGCCAAAAACAGGTCAGGACAGGTAAACCATCTATAGTCAAGCAAACTTGAAATCAGCACGGGTTCAGATGCTGCCATGCAAAAAAGTAGCCATTGCTCCCATTTTATTTGTCCATCGGATCAGACAAACTTCAGTCAAGCATTAAGGTGTTGATTTTATAGCCAAATTATGAAAAACAGCATCATTATATCACAGATCTAAGCCAGTTTAGTTCTGGATTTTGAAAACATCTAAACAGAAAAATAAATACTCAATTTGTCCACTGCAGCTGAAATGTCCAAGGATTGCAGGGTCAGGATAGGTGTTGGGAGACCTGGATGTGCTGGAAAACCTCTGCGAGTGAATGAATGAATGAGAGAGGAGGGATGTGTGGGAGAAGTGTGTAAGGGAGAGTGACAGAAGAAGAAATGGGAAATTGAAGAACAACTCAGAGGCATGAATGCTATGAGCTTGTTTTCTGAAAATAGGCAACGTTTTGTTGGGTATTGACCCATTTTTGTGTTTCTATTAAGCCGGGCCCATAGAGATACCTTCGTCATGCGTGCACACACACACAAACACACACACACACACACACACACACACACACACATTTAAGGGAGGGGGAGGTCCAGCAGAAACAGGCTGAAATTGCTTTGTTTATTACAGTTGTGTAATTAATATGGGCATCATGCCATTACAGTAATGCATCTACTCATTTCTCTCTCTCTCTCTCTCTCTCTCTCTCTCTCTCTCTCTCTCTCTCTCTCTCTCTCTCTCTCTGTCTCTCTCTCTCTCTCTCTCTCTCTCTCTCTCTCCCCCCCCCTCATCCACAGAGTCCATTAACCACAGAGACCTAAAAAAGTGTACGGGCTGATAGCCTCCCTCTGGCTCTGGTCTTCTCTACTCCATCTCCCTCCATCATACAGCACTTTTTTTCTGTATCTCCTTCTCCCTTAGTCCATCTCATCTTCTCTTATTCATTCCATGTCATTTATTTTTGTTTAGGTCATAATCATTATATATTGTTTTAATACTTAGGCATATTCATGTAGTGTCCATTTTTCTATTTTTTTTTTTTTTACTAATTTTCGACTATGTGGATGCATGTACCTATTCTGTGCCAAGATTAGTTGATTTTCTATGTGAAAATCATGAATAATGATACATTTGGCTGATTAGGACAAGGCCCATCTGAGCCTTAAAGCAACAAACATACACACACCAATTTAAGGGTTATTTCATAATACTGTTTTAAGAACACACTCTGTAATCTCAGCATCTAACACAAAATGCAAGCTATGCAGGTTCCTTTGGTCTGGTTCACATTAAAGGCATGATCACATCAGAATTTTTTACTTTTGCATAGCTTTGCTGTCCAGCCATGGTCAAGCTAGGTGAATTTAGCCAGAACTATAGCAAACTTTTAATTTAAGAATTAATGCTGATTTAACAATCTTTAAAGGTGAATATGCATTTGTGTGGAATAATCGTCAAATTATTGAGGTGCATAGTGCGCAGAGGTCACCAACTTTCTGCAGAGTCAATCGCTACAGACCTCCAAACTTCATGTGGCCTTCAGATTAGCTCAAGAACAGTGTGAAGAGAGCTTCAAGGAATGGGTTTTCCATGGCCAAGCAGGTGCATCCAAGCCTTACATCACCAAGCGCAATGCAAAGCGTCGGATGCATTGGTGTAAAGCATGCCGCCACTGGACTCTAGAGCAGTGGAGACGTGTTCTCTGGAGTGACGAATCACTCTTCTCCGTCTGGCAATCCGATGGATGAGTCTGGGTTTGGCGGTTGCCAGGAGAACGGTACTTGTCTGACTGCATTGTGCCAAGTGTAAAGTTTGGTGGAGGGGGGATTATGGTGTGGGGTTGTTTTTCAGGAGTTGGTCTCGGCCCCTTAGTTCCAGTGAAAGGAACTCTTAATGCTTCAGCATACCAAGAGATTTTGGACAATTTCATGCTTCCAACTTTGTGGGAACAGTTTGGGGATGGCCCCTTCCTGTTCCAACATTACTGCGCACCAGTGCACAAAGCAAGGTCCATAAAGACATGGATGAGTGAGTTTGGTGTGGAAGAACTTGACTGGCCTGCACGTCAACCCGATAGAACACCTTTGGGATGAATTAAAGCGGAGACTGTGAGCCAGGCCTTCTCGTCCAACATCAGTGTCTGACCTCACAAATGCGCTTCCAGAAGAATGGTCAAAAATTACTAAACCTTGTGGAAAGCCTTCCCAGAAGACTTGAAGCTGTTATAGCTGCAAAGGGTGGGCCTACATCATATTAAACCCTATGGATTAAGAATGAGATGACACTCAAGATCATATGCGTGTGAAGGCAGATGGGCGAATACTTTTGGCAATATAGTGTATATACAGTTCCACAAGACCATGGAACGCATTAACAGGTTTCCTGCATACATCCTTATGGGAAAAAATAGCTTGTATCCAATGTCTTTTAAACTTGATGCCGCTCCCAGAACCAGCTGACGTCTAGTTTCAAAGTACCACTGTGTATATAATCTCTATTATATAACATACAGTATATAAGATATGACAATTTAAACATATAAAACATAACATGTAAATGATATAGAAAGGATAATATCGATGTAAATGTGTGTTTACATTTCGATTCCGATTTAATGTCCCTGCTGTCATGTGGCGTTGAACAGTCTGACTGCCTGAGGGACAAAAGACTTTCTAAGCCTGTCTGTTGATCAGGACAGACAGCAGTCTGTCACTGAACACACTCCTCTGTCTAGTGATCTTGCTGATCAGAGGGTGCTGTGTGTTATCCATTATGGATAAAAGCTTTTTAAGTGTCCTTGCCTCAGCCACTTGCAAAAAAGTTTCTAGTTCTGTGCCAACCACAGAGCCAATATGATAAATAGATAGCTCAGGCTGTAGAGCAGTCACCTTCAGTACTCTAATAATAATAATAATAATAATAATAATACATTTAATTTGTAATGCACTTTACATTTGTGTACAAATCTCAAAGTGCCACAAGATAAAGACATTACTACAATTAATAAATAAATAAATAAATAAATAAAATAGCTACAATCACTACATAAATTAAAAATTATTCATAGGTTCTGCTAAAAAAAAAGGGTTTGAGTCTCTTCTTAAAAGTCCCAATCGGCTGTGGTGCCCTCAAATGGTCAGGGAGGGCATTCCAAAGGCGAGGGGCAGCAGAACAGAAGGCCCGATCACCCATGGCACTGAACTTGGTTCTTGGGGGGAGAAGGCGATTTGAGTTGGTAGAGCGGAAGGATCGGAATGAGGTTTGAGTGGTGAGCAGTTCTTTCAAATAGGTGGGAGCATAACCATAAATACACTGGTGAGTGAGGAGGGAGACCTTGTATTCAATCCTAACAGAGATGGGAAGCCAGTGAAGAGAACGTAGAATCGGTGTGATATGCTCATATTTTCGCACTCTCATCAGGATCCTAGCGGCACTGTTCTGAATGCTTTGTAATCTATGAAGACTTTTGCTAGAAATCCCAATGAGAAGTGCATTGCAGTAATCCAGTCTCTACACTCTACACCTAGTATTAAATCCCACCTTGGGCAATCATATAAACATACATACACAAACCTCATTGACAAAAAGTCGGGACACTTTCTGAAAATGCAATAACAAGTGTATACTGTAAGTTTCCTTGAACTTTAGGCTAATGGTAGCTTAGCGTTTAGGGTACTGGACTAGTAATCAGAAGGTTGCCAGTTTAAGCCCTATTACTGTCAAGTTGCCACTGTTGGGCCCCTAAACAAGACCTTTAACCCTTAATTGCTCAAATTGTGTTCAGTCATAATTGTAAGATGCTTTGGATAAAAACATCTGCTAAATGCTGTATATGTAACATACTTTTCCAGAAACATCACCTGTAGTTGGGAGTGACAAGTCTTGCATGGCAAAAATAATGAAATAATGATCAAACAGAGGGATACAGTAATGCTAAAGGTATTAGGTTTTAAAAGCGGTTAATTATACATAGTACCAATTTAACTTATGTCATCCTTACTGCCTTGGAAGCATGAGCCAATAGAAAACAAGAGGGCGACTTTAGAGAGGTCAGTTAAATAAAGATGGAGAAAGACCTCTGGCACCCCAGCAATAGACTATATTCTCTATTGTGGTCAGTGAAACGCCTCCACTTCCCAAAGGCCAACACAGAGAGACTAAAATATCAAGAGAGCTTCTTTCTGCACGCCATTCCAGTGCAGAACCAGGAATCAAAGTAAGACTACAAAACACTGAGATAAACTAGACCAGGGTTTTTCAAACCAGAAAATGGTTAAATAGATATGTAAATATGTAATGTTAAACCTGTAAATAAATATTAAAATCGGTGTACTGTACTACTGGGGATACATTTCATTTACCTTGTGTGGTGGAGGAGATGTTTTTTTGTTGTTGTTGCTGTGATCGTATAGTGGAGACTCAGAGTATCTATTTTTCTGAGTCTGAAGCTCTGCTGGTGGATACTGGAGCAATGCTGGTGCATAACTAAGCACTAGAACTTGCTAAAAATGAAGCATAAAACACAGAGAAAAAGGTGAGAACAAAGCGAGCCTCCCGACAAAATAAAGCCTCTCACTCATGTAAACAGAGAGACGTGTGGCAACTAATGGACAATTACTGAACTACAGGTCTTGATACGCTTCTCGCAGGAATTTTAAACAATTGGACCGGGCATTTGGATTATCAGATTTTGTCTGTTAAATCCGAAATCTGTTAAATGGAGGTTCCACTGTATTTATAATACACACTGATCAGCCATAACATTAAAACCACCTCCTTGTTTCTACACTCAATGTCCATTTTATCAGCTCCACTTACCATAATGAAGCCTTTTGTAGTTCTACAATTACTGACTGTAGGCCATCTGTTTCTCTGCATACATTTTAGCCTGCTTTCACCCTGTTCTTCAATAATCAGGACCCCCACAGGACCACCACCTAGTAGACATTATTTGGGTGGTGGGTCACTCTCAGCACTACAGTGACACTGATGTGGTAGTGGTGTGTTAGTGTGTGTTGTGCTGGTATGAGTGGATCAGACACAGCAATGCTGATGGAGTTTTTAAACACCTTACTGTCACTGCTGGACTGAGAATAGTCCACCAACCAAAAACAGCGCCAACAGCGCCCCATGGGCAGCGTCCTATGACCACTGATGAAGGTCTAGAAGATGACCAACTCAAACAGCAGCAACAGATGAGCGATCGTCTCTGACTTTACACCTACAGGGTGAATCAACTAGGTAGGAGTGTCTAAGAGTGGACAGTGAGTGGACATGGTATTTAAAAACTCCAGCAGCGCTGCTGTGTCTGATCTTCTCATACCAGCACAACACACACTAACACACCACCACCATGTCAGTGTCACTGCAATGCTGATAATGATCCACCACCTCAATAATACCTACTCTGTAGTGGTCCTGTGGGGGTCCTGACCATTGAAGAACAGGGTGAAAGCAGGTTAAAAAAGCATGTGAGAAACAGATGGACTACAGTCAGTAATTGTAGAACTACAAAGTGCTTCCAGGTACTGGTACTCAAGTACACAGTAAACAGATGAACAATTCAGTAAATAGTAAACTCGAAACTAGAAAAAGTCTTTTGCTTCAGCTCTTGATCCTGCTCTGAGAACAGCACAGCGGGACTGTGTATGATGCAAACATTGCATGTGAAATAGTTTCTGTTGCTGATTGATCAGGGATGCCGTACCTGCTCCCGGAGATCCATCAACCTGCTGAGATACCACTCAGCCCCCAGGATCCTGCTAATCAAGTGTGCAGGAGCATCAGAATATTAGAGTCAGGTGTGTTCAGTCAGAGATTGCAAAAACTGCCAAGACTGTGAGAGGGCTTACATGGAAACTGTCAAAGCATCCAGAGGATATTTATTAATTTCGGAGACTGGCTTTCTATTACATATTTTAATGCATTTTCCCTAAATTTTCCTCCCAGTCTAGTCATATCCAACAACCTCCTGACAGAGAAGGGCTGTAACTAACACGTCTCTTTCCGACACGTGCAGTAGCCGACCGTTTCTTTTCACCTGCATGAGGTGGGTTCATATGGGGATCCATATCACGCACATAGAGTCACACCGATTTCCATTATCCCCAGACTCATTGTGCAGGTGCCATCAATCAGCCAGCAGGGGTCGTAATTGCAGCAGTTATGAGGAATCCCTACAGCCTTCCTCCCTTGTAGGAACCAATCATTGTCTATGTAGGTGCTCAGACAGCTGTTGGCAGAATTAAGACTCAAACTTGCAAGCTTAAGATGTCAGCATGGGTGGGCTAGCGTGCTTTACTACTATGCCACTGTCCAGAAGCGGCGTTGACTTCTCTGGGCTCTGAGGCATCTGGAATGGACCATCACACAGTGGAAACGTGTATTGTCGTCAGATGAATCAGCATTCCAGGTCTTTTTTTTTCGTGTGCTCTGGACCAAAGACTAAAAGGACCATCCAGACTGTTATCAGCAACAAGTCCAAAAGCCAGGGTCTGCTAGCATGCTCTACTGCTATGCCATTGAGCACCACCTATATTTATTTATTTATAAATTTGAATTTTAACATTATGTTGATTTTTTTCTCGCATTTTCTCCCTTTTTCTCATGATTTTTACCAAACTGCAATATGCTGGAGCTGACCCCTACCCCGATTGAGGAGAGCGAGACTGACACACGCTCCCTCGACACGTGTGCAGTAACTGCATTTTTTCACCTGCATGAGGCGAGTTCATATGCCGATCAGAGGTTGTAATTCGCTCAGTTATAAGGAACCCGGTCCGGCTCATCCTACCCTATGAACAACAGCCGATCGTTGTTCATGCAGCCTCCCAGCCCAGCCGGATGGCAGAGCTGAGATTTGATACAATGTAGCAGGGTGTAGCAGAATTAAGACTCAAACTTGAGAGCTTAAGATGTCAACATGAGTGGGCTAGCATGCTTTACTACTATGCCATTGAGAACCACCTATATTTATTTATTTATAAATTAGAATTTTAATATTATGTGCTTTCGCATACTATTAAGTATGGAAGTATGCAATTTCGGACGCAGCTAATGTATAAAGAATCCCGGCTCTGGTGTGCTAGCATGTTTGACCGCTGCACCACCTGACCGGCCATCATGTTGATTTTAACCTCAACTTCGTTACATTCATGACAGAACAGGTAGTTAATCGTTACACAAAATTGATCAGTTTAAGTTTGTAAACCCAGTCACTGGCAATTTTGTATCTCCAATTCACCTCACTTGTCTTTGGACTGTGGGAGGAAACCGGAGCTTCCTGAGGAAACCCACACAGACACGGGAGAACATGCAAACTCCACACAGAAAGGACCCAGACCGCTGTACCTGGGAATCGAACCCAGGACCTTCTGGTTGTGAGGCGACAGTGCTACACAAAGGCGCAGAGCTTGGGGGTTCTTGGTCATAGAAACTTGTGGTGATCAGGGATGTTGGGTTGCTGTCGTTCTGCATCTCTTGTCCGATCACTCAGGTTTGGGTAGGGGAGGTGGGCGCTGATGTCCTGTGAAAGTCTTCATGATCTTGTTACCTGCTCGCTCTCCCTTTTAGTTATGCTGTAATAATTAGGGCTGCCGGAGTCTAAAACTCTCTGTAAAACTGTTTTACTCAACTAGCATTGTACATTATTAACTACATTCTCTATTGTTTTACCCCAAGGGCGTTCTGATGGAAACCTGTTTACCCGCCGAGGTTAAGGATTAAAGTCAAGACTGCAGTGCCAACGATGCTGCTTCTGCCAGATGTGACTGGTCGGGCGGGAGTAACTGCACCAAGAATGACAAGAACTAACTACAGACTTTATTAAAGACTAGACCGAATAATAACTATTATAATTATTATTTATTTCTTTATTTATTGCCAGTTATAACTTTTAGTTAATTTAATTCTGTGTTTGTATGATTTGTGTAAATCCTATTTATTTAAAGTATCCTCGAGACCACCCAAGAAAGATGGGCCCTGCTGAGTCTGGTTCCTCTCAAGGTTTCTTCCTGTAATTTTCAGGGAGTTTTTCCTTGCCACAGTCGCCCTCGGCTTGCTCAGCAGGGGGTTTTTGTATCTGTTGGCCAAAGATTTTGTAAAGTAAACTTTATTCTCATTTCATAAAGTTTAGTTTACCAGACTTCTCAGGCTTTTGATTAGTCTCTGGAAATCTTGTGCAGTCTCATACCTTCCACACTTTGTCCCTCCTGCTCCTTAGGTAATCAGCTGATGTGTTAGGTCACTGGATGAAGAGGTGTTATTAGACAGAGTTCTAAGTAGCGAACAGCGCTATATTTCTTGGTGCTTAATAGCTGCCTAGAATTGCAATCAGTTACATCAGAAACTTGTAGTTTGCATCTGTGAGTAAAACAAACACGGTCAGGCTGGGAATGAGAGATTCAAAATAAAGACTTTTATCATTGTGAGCAGATACATTAGCAATTACAGCGATAATAATACAACCCCAGAAAAAGTTGGGACAGTATGGAAAATGCAAATAAAATAAAAATGCAGTGTTCCTTACATTTACTTTGACTTTTATTTGATTGCAGACAGTTTGACAGGGGCAATTTAGAGATAGTAATGAGGTGAAAAAAGTAAATAATGATGCGATTCCAAACAGGTGATGTCAACAGGTGATTGTAATCATGGTTTGGCACAAAAGCAGCATCCAGGAAAGGCTGAGTCTTTGATGAGCAAAGATGATCAGATGATCTCCATTTTGTCAACAAATGTGTGAGAGAATTATTGAAATGTTTAAAAATAATGTTCCTCAAAATATGATTGGAAGGGATTTGCATATTTCTCCCTCTACAGTGCATGATATCATTAATGATTCAAGGAATCAGGAGGAATTTTAGTGCGTAAAGGCCAAGGGCGCAAGCTTAAGCTAAACGCCCATGATCTTCGATCCCTCAGGTGGCACTGCATCAAGAACCGCCGCTCAACAATAGCTGATATAACCACATGGTGTTATGATATATGTAAGGTGAGGACTCAATCGCGGGCACGCCGGCCGGAGGAGAGAGCGGCCGGTTTAGAGTACACAAATTAGGTGACTATCTCCACCGAATGAAAGAGGAGGGGCCGGGCGAGCCCAAGCCAACTGAAATATCTAAATATAAATAAAACCCCAAACGTAACACAACGAGTAGATCGCAGTCCTCCAAAGTGTTTAAACAAAAGAAAGATCCAAAAGGATCTCGTGTGCACTGCACAATAAATTACTTTCACCGCGCTCACGGCAACCCCGCTAGCGAGATTCGAACCGGCGAACTCAGACACACACACGCTATGACGCAACCGAGCGAGCCACAGCACCGCTGACGTTGCTAGCGCCGGTGGGCAAATTGAAGGGCAAACTAAGGATCGCTTTTATTTGTTCTACTTGTATTAATAATAATGAGAATCTATAGCGATATCAAACTAAGGAGTTATTCTAGGTATAAGAACCCAGGAAATGCCGCCTTCGAGCGGATAACAACAAAAAAGGTAATAGATATATATATATATAGTTATTTTTTGTGATCGTACCCGATCCGGTTAGTTCTCCGCGACTCGGGTTTATATCAAGTTTAGTCTCCCTCGAGACTAGTGGGTCAATATTCGCGTAAGCGAACAGAGGTGCTTAAACTTTACCAACGCGACACTCAAGGCGGAGCGGGGATGGGTGCTGGTAGCGAACACCGCCGTGGCCAGCCAACACCGAGATCCGCTTGAGCGCTCGGCGCGAGTGCTCCGACCCCGCGGGTCCGGAGCTAGATGCGAGAGATAGAGAGAAAGATGCGTGAGGCGAGCCTCTCCTTCTCAGAGTACTGATCGGAGGAGGAGCCTGTGCGAGCTCGAACCCAAGGAGCGGGGTGGAGCTCGTGAGCACTGCTGGTTCACCAGGCAGCCAAAACAATGGAAAGAGGAAGAGATTCGGAGTACGCAATTCTCCTGGTAAAGTTAGGAGAGTGCAAAGGAGTCACACCAAAACCTAATCTTTCCCTGAGTTCCTTTTATTACCTCGGCCCCTGGGCCTACCGCAAACCCTCTATGAGGCCTCGCGTTACCTGTGTCCCTAACATAACGTGCAAGAGAGTGTAGCCGTGATATTTTTGCACTTTAATATTTTTTTATATAATTTTTATTTCATTTCTTTATATGTGAAGAAAAATGTTGGGTTATGTAATGAACTCCCTCAAAGCTTTATACGGAAAAAAAAGTGCGTTCTTAATTCATTTAATTGTAAAGGTTTATTTTTTTTTGGGTTCCCCCTTTTCCTGTTTCACGTGGGGCACTAGTTAGCGCGACACCACGCCTGAAAGCTCCGTGTTTTCCCGGGCATTTCACAGTCTCATGGTGAATGCTGAATGGGTAAGATGCGATTCACTCTCTCTCTTGTAAATATCCCTCTTTTAGAGTATTAAAGCTCTATAACCTGTAGTAATTTGCCAAGTAAGGATGTTATAACATCAGAGTGAAGCTGTATCGCTGTTTTCGCTAAAGTTACAGCTTAGATGGCATTTTTAAACCCAGCATTTATGCTAATGAGTTTCCACTTTGTGCAGGAGAGGGAAAGAGAGGGTGTGTCTACGTGCGTGTGTGCATGTGCTAACTCTGCCCATGTATTGTGTTCAGGTACGTTTTACCAGTGTATTAACTGTTTTAACTGTTTTAAACTGTTAAAAAGAGGTTCAGTTCTATAAATAATAATTCATTGTTGGCCATTGTGATAAATAGCTACCTTATGTGATTATATTAACTTCAGTTTTGGTTATTTGTGTGATGATTTCGTGTAGCGAAGCAAAAAAGAAAGTTTCTACCTAGTCAGTTAATCTTAAAAAAGTACACGGCCGATCATTTTATTTACGGTACAAAGTATTTACATTTTATTTACACAGTCTCATGGTGAATGCTGAATGGGAGAGGGAAAGAGAGGGTGTGTCTACGTGCGTGTGTGCATGTGCTAACTCTGCCCATGTATTGTGTTCAGCAATAAACATTGAAGACCGACTGTCCTGTCGTGGTGTGGCCATTATTCGACGTGAGACCCGTTCACATGTGCTACATAAAACTGGTGCCGAGACCCGGATGCACTAGATAAAGTTTCTGAACTGGAGGCAGAACCAACTGTAGTCGAACCTCAGTTAGTCGACAGCTCTAATGACATAAAAACAAACGAGAAAACCTGTGATGTGAGTAGTTCACATTCTGGGGACAAAAGCCAGAGAGACATTGGCTCTGTGAACGCTGATAGTGACAAGGATTCAAGGGAGGTTAGCATTATCCCCTGTAAAACTACAGCTGAAGTTACAACCAGAGTAGGCAGAGTTGTGAGACCAGTAAACAGGTTAATACAAAATATGACACAGAAAACTGCTCACACTCGTAGTTCAGTTTGTAATTTTGCTAGAGCTTTACTTTCATAAGGAATACTGTCGAAATTTGAAAAAGTGAAAGTGGACCCCGTTGTCTTAATGATGAATTGAGGTACAGTCATTCATAAATATTTAGGTGGTGTATAAGGCACCCCTGTAGCAAGAGGGCATCTGTGAGCCTGATCAGCTCTATTTGGCCTCTTTCCCTAACAGTTGGGTAACGCGTGTTGCATGGTAGTATTACGTTAGAGATGAATGACGACCTTTCAAGGTTGTATCCTATGGTCCAAGCTTTGAGAAGTTCAGGGGGGAGTATGTAGCCGTGATATTTTTGCACTTTAATATTTTTTTATATAATTTTTATTTCATTTCTTTATATGTGAAGAAAAATGTTGGGTTATGTAATGAACTCCCTCAAAGCTTTATACGGAAAAAAAGTGCGTTCTTAATTCATTTAATTGTAAAGGTTTATTTTTTTTTGGGTTCCCCCTTTTCCTGTTTCACGTGGGGCACTAGTTAGCGCGACACCACGCCTGAAAGCTCCGTGTTTTCCCGGGCATTTCACAGTCTCATGGTGAATGCTGAATGGGTAAGATGCGATTCACTCTCTCTCTTGTAAATATCCCTCTTTTAGAGTATTAAAGCTCTATAACCTGTAGTAATTTGCCAAGTAAGGATGTTATAACATCAGAGTGAAGCTGTATCGCTGTTTTCGCTAAAGTTACAGCTTAGATGGCATTTTTAAACCCAGCATTTATGCTAATGAGTTTCCACTTTGTGCAGGAGAGGGAAAGAGAGGGTGTGTCTACGTGCGTGTGTGCATGTGCTAACTCTGCCCATGTATTGTGTTCAGGTACGTTTTACCAGTGTATTAACTGTTTTAACTGTTTTAAACTGTTAAAAAGAGGTTCAGTTCTATAAATAATAATTCATTGTTGGCCATTGTGATAAATAGCTACCTTATGTGATTATATTAACTTCAGTTTTGGTTATTTGTGTGATGATTTCGTGTAGCGAAGCAAAAAAGAAAGTTTCTACCTAGTCAGTTAATCTTAAAAAAGTACACGGCCGATCATTTTATTTACGGTACAAAGTATTTACATTTTATTTACACAGTCTCATGGTGAATGCTGAATGGGAGAGGGAAAGAGAGGGTGTGTCTACGTGCGTGTGTGCATGTGCTAACTCTGCCCATGTATTGTGTTCAGCAATAAACATTGAAGACCGACTGTCCTGTCGTGGTGTGGCCATTATTCGACGTGAGACCCGTTCACATGTGCTACAAGAGCACAAAAGAACAAGGGTGTGACGAGGACACCTGGCTGAGCGCTGCTTTAAATACCAACTCAGCCAGGTGTTCCTCGTCGCTGCTGATTGCCTGAGGGTGCCTTGGGATTTGTAGTTCTTCTCCCCCTGGTCGAACTACGGGCTGTGCGCCCTCTGGTGGCAGCCGGCGGAAGCTCACGGGTTTGGCTCCCTCTGGTGGGCGCAGAGGGAGTTGATCGGCCTCTTTCAGTGCGAGCACTGGGGTTAACTGTGTGAATCGCGGGTCGGTTCCCCCTGGTGGCCGTCTGGGAACCAGACCGACTCCTAACAGTACCCCCCCATCTAGGAACGGCTCCCGACGTTCCCATGCCCGCTGCTCTGTTCTCCCGGAACTCCCGGATCAGCGTCGGGTCTAGGATATGACGCGCCGGAACCCAGGATCTATGTTCGGGACCATAACCTTCCCAGTCGACCAGGTACTGTGTGGACCCTTGGACCTGTCGTGAGTCTAGCAGCTGACGGACAGTGTAGGCCGGAGCCCCATCCACCACCCTGGGCGGTGGCGGCGGTTTCTGCTGCTGGATGGTTCGGCATAGGTAGGGCCTGAGCCGCGATACGTGGAACGTAGGGTAAATCCTTATCGCTGGCGGCAGTTCCAAGCGATACGTAACAGGGTTTATCCTTCTGATGACCCTAAAGGGACCCACGTATCGAGGCGCCAACTTCCCCGACTCGCCCCTGAGAGGCAGGTCCCGGGTGGATAGCAATACTCGCTGACCCACTCGAAATCGGGGTGCTGCTCGCCTTCTCCGGTTGGCTGTGTGCCGCATAGTGGCGGTGCTGGCTTCTAAAGCAGACCTAGCCCTACGCCAAGCTCTTCTGCACTGGAGGACGAATTGCTGGGCAGCCGGGGCCCCCACCTCTCTTTCCTGAGTCGGGAAGAGAGGGGGAGGGAACCCAAACTGGCACTCAAAGGGCGACATGCCGATGGCCGAGTGTCGGAGGGTGTTGTGGGCATACTCGGCCCAAGGCAGCTTGTCGGGCCATGAGCGTGGGCACCCGGAAGTCAGGCACCTAAGTGACCGTATAAGGTCCTGAATGACCCTCTCGGACTGGCCGTTAGACTCTGGATGGTATCCGGAGGACAGGCTAACCGTAACCCCCATTAAGAGACAAAAGGACCGCCAGAATCTGCTGACGAATTGCGGACCTCGATCTGACACTATGTCGGTGGGAATGCCATGGGGTCTGACGACGTGCTGGAGGAGGATCTGGGCGGTTTGTCTGGCCGAGGGGAGTCCTGGGAGGGGTATAAATTTGCAAGCCTTAGAAAATCGGTCCACAAACACCAATATCGCAGACAGACCATTTGACGGTGGCAAGCCCGTAACAAAGTCCATTGCGATGTGAGACCAGGGCCTGGAGGGGACAGGTAGGGGCTGGAGGAGTCCCTGGGGTCGAGCCCTGGACTCCTTATTTTTTGAGCAGACTTCACAGGCTGCTATGAAGGAGCGAACCTCTTTTATCATGGTGGGCCACCAAAAGCGACGTTTGAGGAAGTCCAGGGTACGTGTGACTCCCGGATGGCCGGTGAGGTTAGAGGCGTGCCCCCAGGTGAGGACCTGGCGGCGCATGCTGGACGGTACAAACAGCTTACCTTCTGGCCCGCCACCGGGATCAGGTTCCCTACGCTGGGCTGCAAGGACCTTACGTTCAATATCCCAGAGGAGTGGAGCTACTATTAGGGTATTCGGGAGGATGGACTTGGGCTCTGGGTCGGGTTCTGGAGGGTCCCACTGGCGGGAGAGAGCGTCTGGCTTGACATTTTTAGAACCTGGACGGTATGAAAGGGTAAAGTTGAATCTCCCAAAGAACAGGGACCACCGGGCCTGCCGGGAGTTCAACCTCTTGGCCTGCTGAATGTAAGCCAGGTTCTTATGGTCTGTCCAGACCAAAAATGGATGCGGGGCACCCTCCAGCCAATGGCGCCACTCCTCTAAGGCAAGTTTGACCGCCAGGAGTTCTTTGTCCCCAATCGGGTAATTACGCTCGGCTGGGGTAAGCCGATGCGAGTAGTAGGCGCAGGGGTGCAGCTTCTGGTCCTCCCCTGAACGTTGGGAGAGGACCGCCCCCACACCCACGTCCGATGCATCCACCTCTACAATAAACATCAGCTCTGGGTCCGGAAGGCGGAGCACGGGAGGAGAGATCAAAAGCTCCTTGAGAGCCTCAAAGGCCTCTTGAGCCGAGTGGGTCCATTTAAATCGACCTGTCGACCGTCTAGTGAGCTCAATAAGGGGGGCGGCTATGGAGCTAAAATTCCGGATAAATCGCCGGAAAAAATTGGCGAACCCCAGGAACCGCTGGACTGAGCGTAGTGAGGATGGTACCGGCCAGTCTTTAACCGCCTGATTTTTGGCGGGGTCCATCCTAAGTTCTCCATGGGAAACTATGAATCCCAAGAACGAGACCGAGGGGACGTGAAACGAAGATTTCTCCAACTTAACAAAAAGGTTGTGCTGGAGCAACAGTTGGAGAACCCTCCTAACGTGGGTGATATGTTCTTTTAACGAGCGGCTGTAAATCAGGATGTCATCCAAATAAACAAAGGCAAAGCGGTCTAGAGTATCGCG
Organism: Trichomycterus rosablanca; assembly: GCF_030014385.1. Taxonomy (NCBI): domain Eukaryota; kingdom Metazoa; phylum Chordata; class Actinopteri; order Siluriformes; family Trichomycteridae; genus Trichomycterus; species Trichomycterus rosablanca. The sequence goes on from NC_085988.1 coordinate 19,498,972, forward strand.
AAGTGCCTCGTTAATAAACCGCTGGAAGACCGCTGGGGCGTTAGTAAGGCCAAAGGGCATCACCCTATACTCATAGTGCCCCGCGGGAGTGATGAAAGCGGTCTTCCACTCGTCCCCTTTTCGGATGCGGATAAGGTTATAGGTACTGCGGAGGTCCAACTTCGTAAAGATTTGGGCCTTCTGCAGTGCCTCGAATGCAGTTTGCATAAGGGGCAGTGGGTATCGGTCTTTGACCGTAATCGCGTTGAGGCCCCGGTAGTCGATGCAGGGACGCAGGGTTCCATCCTTCTTACTCACGAAGAAGAACCCTGCGCCCGCTGGTGAGCTTGAAGGCCGTATAAACCCTAACGCTAGGGCCTCACGGATGTATTCCTCCATGGCCCTTCGTTCAGGGGCGGCAAGCGCAAAGAGGTGACCGCGAGGGGGTGAAGTACCCGGAAGCAAGTTGATGGCGCAGTCAAAGGCGCGGTGAGGGGGCAATTGCTGGGCCTTCTCTTTGCTAAACACCTCTGCTACATCATGGTAAACAGAAGGGACGGTGGTGAGGTCTAGGACGGGCACCGACAGTTTACTCGGTAATCGAGGCTGGATCAGGCACGATTCCTGGCACCGGAGGCTCCATGAGTAGACCGAGCCCGCCTTCCAGTCAATGACCGGATTGTGGAGCCTAAGCCATGGGTAGCCCAGGATGACTTGCATTTTAGGGGAGCGAGTGATAAAAAAGAACAGGGTCTCTAAATGATCCCCCAGCCTCATTGTGATGGGAGGGGTCTTGAGCCGTACGGACCCCTCTCCTAATGGGTGACCGTCGATGGCCACTATTGGGAGTGGAGTAGCCAACGGCTGTGGAGTGAGACCTAGTTGTCTGACCAGTTGGTGGTCTATGAAGTTGTTGGCAGCCCCCGAATCTACCCAGACCGCCAAACTGTCCGATGACCCCCCTTCCCATTCCAAAGTGGCAGTTAATGCCAGACCTAAGTCGGGAGCAGTGAGCCGGCCTCGACCCGAGCTCCCATTTAGGGACGGGCCGGCATGTTTCCCGAATGAGGCTGCCTGCGTCGTCGTCCCGATCCTTCGAAGCGCGTATTGTGGGAGGTGCCTATTTGCATAGGTTCCTCCCCGCTCGGGAGAGCCCCAGGGAGGTAGGAGGGCTGGGACCAGGACCCCCGTGCACCTGTATTCCGGCCCATTTCCGCCCGTTCGCGAGCGCGTTGCTTCAGGCGGAGGTCGAGACGGCTGGCCACCTCGTATAGCTGCGTCAACGAGGAGGGAAGGTCTCGGGTGGCTAATTCATCTTTGAGCCGTTCACTGAGACCCCGAAGAAAAATGGCTCTGAGGGCGGCCTGATCCCACCCGCACTCAGCGGCCAGGGTCTTAAACTCAATTATATAATCGGTGACGGAACGTGACCCCTGACTCAGCTCCAAGAGCCGAGGACCTGCTTCCTTGCCTCCCTGGGGAGCATGAAAAGTGTCCATCAAGGCCTTGGAGAACGCCTCCCTGGAGTTACACTCCGGTGCCTTCTGCTCCCACAGTGCCGTGGCCCACAGCAAGGCACGGTCCGAAAGAAGTGAAATCATATACGCCACTTGGGACTTTTCTGTGGGAAAGCGGGAGGCCTGCAGCTCAAAAACCAAAGAGCACTGCAAGATAAAGCCTCTGCACCGGTGGAGCTCCCCCGAAAAGCGCTCGGGAGGGACAATTGGGGGTTCAGGGGTATTTGGAGACGCACTGGGCGATGGCTGGGAAACGGCTAGCGTGCTGAAGCGTTCGGCCAGCTGGTTAAGCATAGTTTCATGACGATGGATAGCTGCCTCCTGCAGCTTGACTGCCTGCTGCAGGGTTGTGTGACCCGCTGAGTCCATTGTTGGTCACACCCTTCTGTTATGATATATGTAAGGTGAGGACTCAATCGCGGGCACGCCGGCCGGAGGAGAGAGCGGCCGGTTTAGAGTACACAAATTAGGTGACTATCTCCACCGAATGAAAGAGGAGGGGCCGGGCGAGCCCAAGCCAACTGAAATATCTAAATATAAATAAAACCCCAAACGTAACACAACGAGTAGATCGCAGTCCTCCAAAGTGTTTAAACAAAAGAAAGATCCAAAAGGATCTCGTGTGCACTGCACAATAAATTACTTTCACCGCGCTCACGGCAACCCCGCTAGCGAGATTCGAACCGGCGAACTCAGACACACACACGCTATGACGCAACCGAGCGAGCCACAGCACCGCTGATGTTGCTAGCGCCGGTGGGCAAATTGAAGGGCAAACTAAGGATCGCTTTTATTTGTTCTACTTGTATTAATAATAATGAGAATCTATAGCGATATCAAACTAAGGAGTTATTCTAGGTATAAGAACCCAGGAAATGCCGCCTTCGAGCGGATAACAACAAAAAAGGTAATAGATATATATATATATAGTTATTTTTTGTGATCGTACCCGATCCGGTTAGTTCTCCGCGACTCGGGTTTATATCAAGTTTAGTCTCCCTCGAGACTAGTGGGTCAATATTCGCGTAAGCGAACAGAGGTGCTTAAACTTTACCAATGCGACACTCAAGGCGGAGCGGGGATGGGTGCTGGTAGCGAACACCGCCGTGGCCAGCCAACACCGAGATCCGCTTGAGCGCTCGGCGCGAGTGCTCCGACCCCGCGGGTCCGGAGCTAGATGCGAGAGATAGAGAGAAAGATGCGTGAGGCGAGCCTCTCCTTCTCAGAGTACTGATCGGAGGAGGAGCCTGTGCGAGCTCGAACCCAAGGAGCGGGGTGGAGCTCGTGAGCACTGCTGGTTCACCAGGCAGCCAAAACAATGGAAAGAGGAAGAGATTCGGAGTACGCAATTCTCCTGGTAAAGTTAGGAGAGTGCAAAGGAGTCACACCAAAACCTAATCTTTCCCTGAGTTCCTTTTATTACCTCGGCCCCTGGGCCTACCGCAAACCCTCTATGAGGCCTCGCGTTACCTGTGTCCCTAACATAACGTGCAAGAGAGCACAAAAGAACAAGGGTGTGACGAGGACACCTGGCTGAGCGCTGCTTTAAATACCAACTCAGCCAGGTGTTCCTCGTCGCTGCTGATTGCCTGAGGGTGCCTTGGGATTTGTAGTTCTTCTCCCCCTGGTCGAACTACGGGCTGTGCGCCCTCTGGTGGCAGCCGGCGGAAGCTCACGGGTTTGGCTCCCTCTGGTGGGCGCAGAGGGAGTTGATCGGCCTCTTTCAGTGCGAGCACTGGGGTTAACTGTGTGAATCGCGGGTCGGTTCCCCCTGGTGGCCGTCTGGGAACCAGACCGACTCCTAACACATGGGTGAGGGATTACTTTGGCAAACCTTCGTCAAGCACTACAATACAGAGTTACATGCACAAATGCACTTAAAACTTTGCTGTGCAAAAAAGAAGCCTTGTGTTAACCGCGGCATCAACTTCTCTGGGCTCAGAGGCATCTAGGATGGACCATCACACAGTGGAAACGTGTATTGTGGTTAGATGAATCAGCATTCCAGGTCTGTGCTGTGGACCAAAGACCAAAAGAACCATCCAGACTGTTATCAGCAACAAGTCCAAAAGCCAGGGTCTGTCATGGTATGGGATTGTGTCAGTGCCCTTGGCAAAGGTCATTTACACTTCTGTGATGGCAGCATTAATGCAGAAAAGTACATTGAGATCTTAGAGCAACATGTGCTGCCTTCAAGACTTCATCTTTTCCAGGGACGTTCATGCATTTTTCACCAAGACAATGCAAAACCACATGATGCACACATTACAAAGGCATGGCTGCAGAAGAAGAGGGTACGGGTACTGGACTGGCCTGCCTGCAGTCCTGACCTGTCCCCAATAGAGAATGTGTGGAGAATTTTGAAACGAAAACTGACGACCCTAAAAGTCGAAACACTAAAACACTTGGTGTCCTCAGTGCCAAAGTGTCTTTTAAGTGTGGTGAAAAGGAATGGCAACATTACAAAGTGGTAAATGCTTTACCGTCCCAACTCTTTTTTGAAATGTGTTGCAGGCTGAAGTACAGGAATGGGTGTATATTAACAAATATTTTTTTCTGATTTGGAGTAGTAAAAGAAAATACTTTTTACACTTTGTATCAAAATGTAGTTTAATTTTATTGACAGATCTAACTCGAAAAAAGGGAATTATTGGGACAAGATTCTTCAATCATGTATTTTACAGCTGGGGCAGTGGTAGCCTAGGAAACAAGGTACTGGGCTACTGATTAAAAGGTATCCAGTTCAAGTTTCTAATGTTGGGCCCCTGAGCAAGGCCCTTAACCCTGAATTGCAATTGTACCAGCTGCAATTATAAGCCACTTTGGATAAAGGTGTTTGCTAAATGCTGTAAATGTAATGTACTGCCCATTTTCGATATTAGTTACTGTTAGCAGTCCCCTGTCCATCATTTTCAGGTGAAACTCTGGGACCACATTTGGCTGAAAAATATACTTTCACTTCTGTGAAAATGTCCTCAGCTTTCATTTCGAATAGACACGGTTCTTAGACATACTCATTTTTAAGATCTTACCTCGAGGCACACAGACTCACAGACGGCATGTTTGTATCCAAAATGTGTCACCCAATGCAAGGCGATTTTCTGAAACTTCAGAAATTAGTGCGTGTTATAATCAGCTCCTGTTATGTCCTGTTATATTAAACAATATTGTGTAATCAAAAGAACACCAGCCAAACATGCTCAGTCATGAAGATACTGAAACACACACTCACTACATCATTAATTCCAAAAATCTTTTTCCATCTCTTTGAATCGATACGGAGCCAGAGGCGCTTGGACACAAGTAGTCTTTTTTTATTGGGATTTTTTTTTAGAAATGATAGTCTGTCACAGAGGTCAAAACACAGGCCGACATGGCTAACCTTGTGCAATTAACCTGACTACATGTCTTAGAACTGTGGGAGGAAACCAGAACACCCAAAGTAAAACCCACACAGACACGGGGAGAACATGCAAACTTCACACAGAAAGGACCCACACAGCTTCACCTGGGAATCGAACCCAGGACCTTCGTGCTGTGAGGTGACAATGCTACCCACCAAGCAGCCCTCAATGACACATTATATTATATTATTATTATTATATTATACAGTACACTGATCAGCCATAACATTAAAACCACCTCCTTGTTTCTACACTCACTGTCCATTTGATCAGCTCCACTTACCATATAGAAGCACTTTGTAGTTCTACACTTACTGACTGTAGTCCATCTGTTTCTGTACATATATATTTTTTATTACTTTCACCCTGTTCTTCAATGGTCAGGACTCTCCCAGGACCACTACAGAGTAGGTATTATTTAGATGGTGGGTCATTCTCAGCACTGCAGTGACAATGACATGGTGGTGGTGTGTTAGTGTGTGTTGTGCTGGTATGAGTGGATCAGACACAGCAGCGCTGCTGGAGTTTTTAAATACCGTGTCCACTCATCTATTGCTGCTGTTTGAGTTGGTAATCTTCTAGACCTTCATCAGTGGTCACAGGACGCTGCCCACGGGGCGCTGTTGGCTGGATATTTTTGGTTGGTGGACTATTCTCAGTCCAGCAGTGACAGTGAGGTGTTTAAAAACTTAATTGGCGCTGCTGTGTCTTATCCACTCATACCAGCACAACACACACTAACACACCACCTCCATGTCAGTGTCACTGCAGTGCTGAGAATGATCCACCACCCAAATAATACCTACACTGTAGTGGTCCTGGGAGTCCTGACCATTGAACAACAGCATGAAAGGGGGCTAACAAAGCATGCAGAGAAACAGATGGACTACAGTCAGTAATTGTAGAACTACAAAGTGCTTCTATATGGTAAGTGGAGCTGACAAAATGGACAGTCAGTGTAGAAACAAGGAGGTGGTTTTAATGTTATGGCTGATCAGTGTACAGTAATTTCCAGAATTATTGACACCCTTGGTCATAAAGTTTAAGTGATTCATTAGCTTATTAACACACTTTGTTTATTCATTCGGTGGGTTCGATTTATTATGCAAAACACCCTGGACAGGTCGCCAGTCCATCTCAGGACACACACACAAACACACACATTCACACATTGGGCAGTTAACCTGACTGCATGTCTTTGAACTGTAAACCCACATAGACACGGGGAGAACTTGCAAACTTGACACAGAAAGGACCCGGAAAGCTCCACCTGGGAAATGAACCCAGGACCTCCTTGCTGTGAGGTGACAGTGCTACCCACCAAGCAGCCCTCAATGACACACTAAATGTACTGTATTATATACATTTAACTGATAAATGAAATGAATTCAGTAAATTCAAAGATATATTTCTATTTTACTTTTTTTATTTTACCCAGTCATAAAACTGGGCAGTTGTAGCCTAGCGGTTAAGGTACTGGAATAGTAATCAAAAGGTTGCTGTTTCAAGCCCCACCACTGCTAGGTTGCCACTTTTGGGCCCTTGAGCAAAGCCCTTAACCCTCAATTGCTTAGACAGTATGTTGTCACAGTACTTTAAGTTGCTTTAAATAAAAGTGTCTGCTAAATGCCGAAAATTTGAATGTACCCAAGTGCAAGTAAAACAAACTCCATTTCCAGCAACCTCAGCTCTTAGTTCTGCCCTCGACTGTGCAATCGTAGCACTGTAGTTCACCTGAGTACATCCATTTTACATGTACATTATCAGCATTTAACAGATGCTCTTATCCAAAGTGACTTACAGAAGTGCTTCCACAGTAAACATGACCTTACTCTAGTTTAAGTAGACAACAGTCCAAGAATACAAATCTGCTGAAATCAAAGGTTTTGTGTTTTTTTATGCAAGAAATGAATAAGAGTGTTAGTAAGTAAGTACATGACAGCTTAAGTGTTTAGTAAAGAGGTGATGAAGGTTTTTAATCGTCTTTTGAAGACAGTGAGAGACTCAGATGTTTGAACAGACAGGGGAAGTTTGTTCCACCACTTGGGTGCAAGTACAGAGAAAAGACCTGATGCTTGTCAGTTGTAAGGGTTTAATTAAGCACTTTATTAAGCCTGCTACATACACTGATCAGCCATAACATTAAAACCACCTCATTGTTTCTACACTCACTGTCCATTTTATCAGCTCCACTTACCATATAGAAGCACTTTGTAGTTCTACACTTACTGACTGTAGTCCATCTGTTTCTCTGCATACTTTTTTTTAGCCTGCTTTCACCCTGTTCTTCAATGGTCAGGACTTCCCCAGGACCACCACAGAGTAGGTATTGTTTGGGTGGTGGATCATTCTCAGCACTGCAGTGACACTGACATGGTGGTGGTGTGTTAGTGTGTGTTGTGCAGGTATGAGTGGATCAGACACAGCAGCGCTGCTGGAGTTTTTAAATACAGTGTCCACTCACTGTCCACTCTATTAGACACTCCTACCTAGTTGGTCCACATTGTAGATGTAAAGTCAGAGACGATCGCTCATCTACTGCTGCTGTTTGAGTTGGTCATTTTCTAGACCTTCATCAGTGGTCACAGGACGCTGGCCACGGGGCGCTGGTGGCTGGATATTTTTGGTTGGTGGACTATTCTCAGTCCAGCAGTGACAGTGAGGTGTTTAAAAACCCCATCAGCGCTGCTGTGTGTTATCCATTCATACCAGCACAACACACACTAACACACCACCACCATGTCAGTGTCACTGCTGTGCTGAGAATGATCCATCACCCAAATAATACCTGCTCTGTAGTGGTCCTGGGAGAGTCCTCCATTGCAGAACAGCATGAAAGGGGGCTAACAAAGCATGCAGAGAAACAGATGGACTACACTCAGTAATTGTAGAACTACAAAGTGCTCCTATATGGTAAGTGGAGCTGATAAAATGGACAGTAAGTGTAGAAACAATGAGGTGGTTTTAATGTTATGGCTGATCGGTGTATACCAATCCAATCCATTCACTCCCACAGCACAGCAGTTTGTTGTTCCATGTGGTTATGCTGCTCTTTCCATGCACCATGTGTTTGTTATTTTCTTAGTGGTTTAATTTTTTTTTTTTTATGGCAGAATTGCATATTTTTGCTGTTTCTAGTTTAGTCTGTAGGTTAGCAGTTAGTAAAGTCTGTAGTATAGTGATTAGTTTAGTTTTTATACTTAGAGTTAGCACTAACCCTTGTCACTAGCCATTTCCACTCAGTGCATGCGATTATAATTGTATAGTGACAGGTTTCATATTTATAGTACGGCTTTAATTATCCCATAGTGACGTCAGTTCTGGTGTGGTGTGATTTCTCAGTGTGGTATGCTATTTATCATCTCTCAATCATTAGAGATAATTTAACATGTGACAAGTGTAGCAGGGCGGCACGGTGGCTCGGTGGGTAGCACTGTCACCTCACAGCAAGAATGTCCTGGGTTTGATCCCCAGGTTGGGCGGTCCGGGTCCTTTTTGTGCAGAGTTTGCATGTTCTCCTCGTGTCTGCGTGGGTTTCCTCCGGGAGCTCCGGTTTCCTCCCACAGCCCAAAAACATGCAGTCAGGTTAATTAAAGACACCGAATTGCCCTATAGGTGAATGGGTGTGTGTATGCGTGTGTATGTGTGTTTGCCCTGTGATGGACTGGCGCCCTGTTCAGGGTGTTACTGTGTGCCTTGCACCCATTGAAAAGCTTGGATAGGGTCCAACACCCCCCCCCCCACTAGTACAGTGGTAGGGCCCTCACAGTAGGACGTCTCCAGGACTAAAGGCCAGAAAACAAGGACTTGACAAGGAAAAAACCTAGAGAGGAACCAGACTCAACAGGGACCCAACCTTATTGGGTGGCTTCATTGAATTTTTACTCACTACCTTCTATTTAGCAGTTCAGAACCTAAGAAAGTGTATGTACAGGATAGCCACTACTGCCCTCACATGTTGTTGTCACACTGCTAGCCTCGGTGTGCTCATATGTGCCACGCCCCTCTTCTCTGTGTGCACACTCACTCCCCTGCCATGCCTCACAGGTGATTGGCTCCCTGAGCTAATCAGCCCCAGCTGCTCCTCATCAAGGAGCATTTATAAGGAGAGCTGGGGCAATGGGCAGGTTGGAGATTATTGTCGGTGTAACTCTGTTTGTGTCTTGTATCTCTGCTCCTGGTAACTCTGCCCGTTCTCGTCTTGTTTGCTCTGTTTGCTCTGTTTGCTCTGTTTGCTCTGTTTGCTCTGTTTGCTCTGTTTGCTCTGTTTGCTCTGTTTGCTCTGTTTGCTCAGCCTGTCTGTTAGCCTGTGTAGTCTGTTTAGCCTGTTTAGTCTTTGTTTAGCCTGTCCGTTAGCCTGTTTAGTCTGTTTTGCCTGTTTAGTCTTTGTTTAGCTTGTCCGTTAGCCTGTTTAGTCTGTTTTGCCTGTTTAGTCTGTGTTTAGCCTGTCCATTAGCCCCGTCAGTCTGTTTAGTCCTGTTCAGTCTGTTTAGTCCTGTCTAGTTCTTGTTTAGCTTAGGGTTTAGGTTTCCTGTGTGTTTAGTTTAGCTTTAGTTAGCTTAGCATAGGTTGTGTGTTTGGTTTTGTGTCCTGTCTTGTCTTTATCATTAAAATATCGTTTCTATCTCACATCTCTGCGTTTGTGTCCGCCCATCCTGTCCGTCTAGCCCACAATCCGTTACAGTTGTGAATTATCTTTAAAGCATTTCCTGCCAGATTTTAAGCCATGTAAAAATTAAACATGACACAAGGTGTCACCAATTAATTAGTTATTTTAAATGATAAAAGCTAAACAATAACTCAAGGGACCGAATTTAAATAAAAAAGAAACTCTGATCTTTTGTCAATGGTGTACCATTTTCAGCACAACACAACACCAAAATGATCTATGTTGTGCACGTATGGTTGTGTCATGCACAACAGTGGGTAGCACTGTCGCCTCACAGCAAGAAGGTCCTGGGTTTGATCCCCCAGGTGGGGCGGTCCGGGTCCTTTATGTGTGGAGTTTGCATGTTTTCCCCGTGTCTGCATGGGTTTCCTTCGGGAGCTCCGGTTTCCTCCCACAGTCCAAAGACATGCAAGTGAGGTGAATTGGAGATACAAAATTGTCCAGGACTGTGTTTGATATAACCTTGTGAACTGATGAACCTTGTGTAATGAGTAACTACCGTTCCTGTCAAGAGCCGCTCAGGTGGCGCAGCGGTAAAAAAGTACGCTAGCACACCAGAGTTGGGGTTTCGAATACATCATTTCGAATCTCAGCTCTGCTTCCTGACTGTGCTGGGCGGCTGCATGAACAACGATTTACTGTTGTTCAGGGTTAGAGGTAAAAAGTGGGATCATAGGTCCTCATAACTGGTGCGACTGCGGCCCCTGCTGGCTGACTGATGGCGCCTGCACAGGGCTGAGGAATAATGCTAATGGGGGTGTGGCCCTCCGTACACAGTGCCCGTCAGTGTATGAACTTGACTTGTGCAGGTGAAAAATGCAGTCTGTACTGACTGTACGTACCGGAGGGGGCGTATGTCAGTTGAGAGGCGTCCTCAGTCAGCGGTGAAGGGTCGAATCAGTATAGAGGACGCAATCAGGGTAATCGGACACGACTAGATTAGGGGAGAAATTTGGGGGGAAAAAGAGACGACATTAAAATCCTAATAAACAAACAAACATGCACAACAGGATTTTTAAACAATGTGTTTCCTTACTGGCCACAAGAATATATTAGGTATACTGCCTTCTTTTACAGCCTGTAAATGTACAGCTGTTTAAATCTTCCGTTAGTCCTTCATTAGTGTCAGTTTCTAACCACAGGATACTTTAGGCTGGTTATTTTTGGCTGGCAGATTCTCAACCCAGCGGTGACACAGGTGTTTAAAATCCCTGGAACACTGCTGCGTCTGATACACTCACACCAGCGCTGTACACATCCACACACTAGCATGTGATTTTCATGATAAGTAGTGTTCAAATTATGGGTTAGCCTGAGAGAACTCAGCTCTTCCAAAAGGAACTCGAGCTCCTGCGAGAGCAATAAAAACTGAATTGTGGGGGAGTCGCAAAAGCAATAATTAATTTACCATTCCATTATTAATAACAGTTTTACTCCTCTGTGCTTCATAGAAAAATAAAAAGTGAATTAAATCACTCTAATAACTTCCAACAGCTCATCTACGTATATGAGGCTTTACTCTAGTGGCATTTCTCTAAATTATGCTTCTTAAAGTGGCCTTGAACCTAAACACATAATTTAAAAAAATGGTTAAAGCCTCTTGTATGAATGATTTTTATCATACTGAGTGTTTTTGGTTCAGATTATTCAGCACAGTGAAGAAGGAACGTTTTATTTATTGTCATCCACTTTCATATTGAGGATGATGTCACTTTTTAAGCTCTACAATTATGAACAATCAATTTTAACACAATAATTAGTGAATGAAGTCCATGGCAACTCCAGAGCTTTCTTTTGTGACTTAAATAAGTTTGGGGTACTTGTTAGCTATAACATTAAAACCATCTCCTTGTTTCTACACACATTGTCCATATTATCAGCTCCACTTACCATATAGAAACACTTTGTAGTTCTACAATTACTGACTGTACTCCATATGTTTCTCTACATACCTTTTTAGCCTGCTTTCACCCTGTTCTTCAATGGTCAGGACCCCCACAGAGCAGGTATTATTTGGGTGGTGGATGATCTCAGCACTGCAGTGACACTTACATGGTGGTGGTGTGTTAGTGTGTGTTGTGCTGGTATGAGTGGATCAGACACAGCAGCGCTGCTGGAGTCTTTAAATACCGTGTCCACTCACTGTCCACTCTACTGGACACTCCTACCTAGTTGGTCCACCTTGTAGATGTAAAGTCAGAGACTATCGCTCATCTATTGCTTGGTCATGAGTTGGTCATCTTCTAGACCTTCATCAGTGGTCACAGGACGCTGCCCACAGGGTGCTGTTGGCTGGATGTTTTGGGTTGGTGGACTATTCTCAATCCAGCAGTGACAGTGAGGTGTTTAAAAACTCCATCAGCGGTGCTGTGTCTGTTCCACTCATACCAGCACAACACACACTAACACACCACCACCATGTCAGTGTCACTGCAGTGCTGAGAATGATCCACCACCCAAATAATACCTACTCTGTAGTGGTCCTGGGAGAGTCCTGACCATTGAAGAACAGCATGAAAGGGGCTAACAAAGCATGCAGAGAAACAAATGGACCACAGTCAGTAATTGTAGAACTACAATGTGCTTCTATATGGTAAGTGGAGCTGATGAAATGGACAGTGAGTGTAGAAACAAGAAGGTGGTTTATAACAAGTGGTTTCTCTAAATTCAACATAAACTACTGCAGTCTCAGAATTATTCAACATCTTCAAGACAAGTGTCTTTAGTACTTTATAGATCATCATTTTGCTGTTATGACCTGCTACAAACATGACGCATAGCCAGACACCAGCGTTCTGGCAGCGTTTCTAATGAATCTTTGTCTATTACTCATGGGCAATGGACTCCAGTTCACTAATATTCTTGGGCTTGCATGATGCCTTCATTAAATCCCACCAAAGATTTTCAATGGTGTTCAAGTCCCAATCCCTAACCCAAGGAATCGTCTAGGAGTTTTTCTGAAACTAAGCCTTGCTGAACTTTGTGGTATGTTTGGGATCAGTGTCCTGTTGGCTTCAGCATCCTTGCAATAGACTTGATGTTTTCATCTAGAAATCTCCTGATACTTGATTACATCCATCTTTTCCCCAACACACTACAGGTTACCATCAAATGTTGCTACAGACCTTGAGGGTTTTTGACCACCTGCCTCTTCAGGAATCTGGAGGCAGTCAGTGATAGCTTTCTCTGTCTGCTATTTTAAGGTAGTGTAGCCAGTGTTTCTTCAGGTTTGAACTTGAGAATTATGCCATTAACTATATCTCCTTTATTTGCAATTTTCTCCCTATTCTAGTTGTATCCAATTACCCTGATTGCATTACCCTTCCCCTTTACCAATGCTAACCTCCACTGCTGACTGAGGAGCACCACAATTGACACACACCCCCGCCGACACGTGTGCAGTACCGACTGCATCTTTTTATCTGCACGAGGTTAGTTCATATGTGGATCAGCTTTGTGCACTGGGAGCCACACCCTGATCAATGCATTATTCCTTGACTCTGCGCAGGCACCATCAATCAGCCAGCAGAGGTCGTAATTGCATCAGTTATGAGGAACCCTGGTCCTTCTTCCCACCCTGTGTGAACAACATCCAATCGTTGTTCATGTAGCCGCCCAGCCCAGCCAGATGGCAGAGGTGAGATTCGAAACGAAATCTCAGCTCTGGTGTGCTAGCTTGTTTTACCACTGCACCACCTGAACGCGTGTATCTCCTTGTTTGAGTGAGGCAATTATCTCTTCTCTTAAGTCTATGGACACTCACTTGACTTAACCATATTTCTAACATGCAGTCAAACATCACAGTCAACAAACCCCCAGCCAGTCAAAGCATTTGAAGGGTTTTATCTCAAGCACACCTGATGCAATTATGAAGCTCTTGATTAGTTGAATCAGGTGTGCTTGAGATAACACCTGATTTGCAAATGTGTGCTCCAATTACAGATTCTGTTCAAGAGGTTGAATAATTCTGAGACTGCAATAGTCATTAACAGTCGAATTTGTGTTGAATTTGGAGAAGCCACTTGTAATATTAGTTGTGTTGAGCTATTTAAATTGTTCTTGTTTGATTAGTTTATTGCAAACAGCTGAAAGTTTGCCAATTTTGCATATAAACCTAATTTGCAATGCGGGATAATTGTAATTTTTTTTTTTTTCCAATATATACAGTGTATCACAAAAGTGAGTACACCCCTCACATTTCTGCAAATATTTCATTATATATTTTCATGGGACAACACTATAGACATGAAACTTGGATATAACTTAGAGTAGTCAGTGTACAGCTTGTATAGCAGTGTAGATTTACTGTCTTCTGAAAATAACTCAACACACAGCCATTAATGTCTAAATAGCTGGCAACATAAGTGAGTACACCCCACAGTGAACATGTCCAAATTGTGCCCAAATGTGTCGTTGTCCCTCCCTGGTGTCATGTGTCAAGGTCCCAGGTGTAAATGGGGAGCAGGGCTGTTAAATTAGGTGTTTTGGGTACAATTCTCTCATACTGGCCACTGGATATTCAACATGGCACCTCATGGCAAAGAACTCTCTGAGGATGTGAGAAATAGAATTGTTGCTCTCCACAAAGATGGCCTGGGCTATAAGAAGATTGCTAACACCCTGAAACTGAGCTACAGCATGGTGGCCAAGGTCATACAGCAGTTTTCCAGGACAGGTTCCACTCGGAACAGGCTTCGCCAGGGTCGACCAAAGAAGTCGAGTCCACGTGTTCGGCGTCATATCCAGAGGTTGGCTTTAAAAAATAGACACATGAGTGCTGCCAGCATTGCTGCAGAGGTTGAAGACGTGGGAGGTCAGCCTGTCAGTGCTCAGACCATACGCCGCACACTGCATCAACTCGGTCTGCATGGTCGTCATCCCAGAAGGAAGCTGACGCACAAGAAAGCCCGCAAACAGTTTGCTGAAGACAAGCAGTCCAAGAACATGGATTACTGGAATGCCCTGTGGTCTGACGAGACCAAGATAAACTTGTTTGGCTCAGATGGTGTCCAGCATGTGTGGCGGCGCCCTGGTGAGAAGTACCAAGACAACTGTATCTTGCCTACAGTCAAGCATGGTGGTGGTAGCATCATGGTCTTGGGCTGCATGAGTGTTGCTGGCACTGGGGAGCTGCAGTTCATTGAGGGAAACATGAATTCCAACATGTACTGTGACATTCTGAAACAGAGCATGATCCCCTGGGCCTCATGGCAGTTTTCCAACAGAATAATGACCCCAAACACAACCTCCAAGATGACAACTGCCTTGCTGAGGAAGCTGAAGGTAAAGGTGATGGACTAAACCCAATTGAGCACCTGTGGCGCATCCTCAAGTGGAAGGTGGAGGAGTTCAAGGTGTCTAACATCCACCAGCTCTGTGATGTCATCATGGAGGAGTGGAAGAGGATTCCAGTAGCAACCTGTGCAGCTCTGGTGAATTCCATGCCCAGGAGGGTTAAGGCAGTGCTGGATAATAATGGTGGTCACACAAAATATTGACACTTTGGGCACAATTTGGACATGTTCACTGTGGGGTGTACTCACTTATGTTGCCAGCCATTTAGACATTAATGGCTGTGTGTTGAGTTATTTTCAGAAGACAATAAATCTACACTGCTATACAAGTTGTACACTGACTACTCTAAGTTATATCCAAGTTTCATTTCTATAGTGTTGTCCCATGAAAAGATATAATAAAATATTTGCAGAAATGTGAGGGGTGTACTCACTTTTGTGATACACTGTAACTGCTGGAGTTTTTAAACACCTCACTGAAACTGCTGGACTGAGAATAGTCCACCAACCAAAAATATCCAGCCAACGGCGCCATGTGGGCAGCGTCCTGTGAAGATGACCATCTCAAACAGCAGCAATAGATAAGCGGTCGTCTCTGACTTTACATCTACAAGGTGGACCAACTAGGTAGGAGTGTCTAATAGAGTGGACAGTGAGTGGACACGGTATTTAAAAATTCCAGCAGTGCTGCTGTGTCTTATCCACTCATACCAGCAAAACACACACTAACACACCACCATCATGTCAGTGTCACTGCAGTGCTGAGAATGATCCACCACCTAAATAATATCTGCTCTGTGGCAGTCCTGACCATTGAAAAACAGGGTGAAAGCAGGCTAAAAAGGTATTTAGAGAAACAGATGGTCAACAATCAGTAATTGTAGAACTACAAAGTGCTTCCATAAGGTAAGTGGAGCTGATAAAATGGACAGTGAGTGTAGAAACAAGGAGGTGGTTTTAATGTTCTGGCTGATCAGTGTGTATAATTAAGAATGCTCTATACATAATACTTAAAGTAGCAGATACCAGTCCATGTACTGAATAGATAACAGCAATACAACTCCCAGGTGGTGGGCACAATTACTCTCTCCTAATCCTTACTTACTTAATCTTCTCTAGTTTTGCATTTTGGTAGTTTCTTTGTTACTACCAAATGATCCATGTTCCTCCCAATATACCCTCCTCCATTAACCTGCGTGCTCTCTCTCACACACATTACGAGTTAAAAGTGGGTGATATATAGCCTTAACAAGCACGTGTGACCGATGTTTCAGCGAGATGACATGCCAAGGTGTCACTTGGCACAGATAATGGAAAGGTCACAGGTCAAGTGTAAGGGAAGGGTTGTGAGGAGGGGGCATGGTAAGCACTTTGGTAAATTAGTTACTGTCCCAAGGGAGGAGCAGAGGAGGGGACCAGACAGGGGCGATGCTAAGACGACATGACATCATAGAGTCGCCCTGAAAACCAAGGGAGCTGGATTAATGCACTGTACCTGGTATGCATTGTGTCTGTAGGCATGTGTGTGTGTTTGTTTGTCTCCAGTAAGTCATGTTTAAAGCTTACTTGGTCATAATAATAGCAATAACCAGACTGCCACAAAATAACACACAGTTAAAGTATAAAAAGTGATTTATTGTACAGATATATACGCTGCAGTATCTGTTAATGATGATCTTAGTCCAGATGAGAGAGAGAGAGAGAGAGAGAGATAAAGTGACGTTATTCAGAATTTTCAGAGTGCTGTAAATCACAGAGTTATTCAGTGCTTCATCACACACCACTATTAGACACTCACAGCCACAGCACTCAGCATGGCCATGAGGGAGATGGAAGATACAGAAAAAGAAAAAAAAACAGCAGTAAGAAAAGGTTTGTGCCCATGCCAGCTACAAGTGAAATCAAAAGTTTAAATACATTTGTAGAGAACATACTGTACCTGTCCTGTATCTGTAACTAAGTGTTTAAACTGATACTTCTTTGTGTAAAAAATTACAGTGGTACCTTGTAACCAGAGGTGGAAAGAGTACTAAAATATTGTACTCAAGTAAAAGTACTATTACTTTAATGAATTTTTACTTAAGTACGAGTAAAGTTACTAGTCTAAAAATCTACTCAAGTAAAAAGTAAAAAGTAACTCATTTAAAACGTTACTTAGTTACTTTTTTTAACAGGAGAGGTTGACAAGTGGATATAAATCTCACAATAGTTGTTTTTTATTCAAATATAATAGAAAAACATGTTGATACAACATTTAAAACATTTAGGGGTGTGTAATGTGCCATTTTAGTACAGACCATTCCATAAAACTTTTTCAAGCTGTATAACCACTAGTGACTCTATTCTCGATTCTATTGAACGGCTTTTTATAATGAAAGAAAGGAACCGAGTCGTGCCTTTGGGAGTCGTTTTATATATATCCACCCATTCCGCTTAGCAGAAACAAACACAGATATATCTCTGCACAAGAGAGGATTTTTCTGAAACTAAATGCAATGCAACCACAGCGTGATTTATTGCAATTATTTTGAACTATTTTTGTTATACACTCCCCATCGCAGAATTTACTTCAGCAGTTTTCCAGACGTGATTTTTTTAGCGTTATTTAAAATGTAGCGAATTACAATTCCTAATACAAAACATACTTAAGTAAAAGTAAAATTACTGGTTGTAAAATGTACTTTAAAAAGTACAAGTACACAAAAAAACGACTCAATTGCAGTAACGCGAGTAAATGTAATTCGTTACTTTCCACCTCTGCTTGTAACTCAACGTCCCCTAAACTCAAAATCTTTGAAACTCAATGCCCCTCCTCAAGAAATTTTTACGCTTAAACTCAACGTTTACCTTAAACTCAACGTGTTTAGTTTTTTCTTTATAATTTATCCGTATTTCTCCCATTTTCTCCCAAATTCTTCCGCTGCTGGGGATCCCAGATTTTTTGCAGTTGAGGATCCGCACGCAGCCCTTAACGGAACCCTTTTCCACCCGTGCACTCCCCAGAGGTGCCTCTATCCACCAATAAGGGTCCTTACACAGCGTTTGAAGACCCCGCCCAAATATTCCAGTCATCCCTCCCTGCAGGCACTCCCAATTATGCCCGTTAGACGGTGCCCAGCCGACGGTTAGACGGTTCCGAACCGAGGAGTTCAGAATCTCAGCGCTGGTGTGCTAGCGGAATATCCCGCTGTGCTGCCTGGGCACTTTCTTTTTTTCATTATTTATTTCATTTCAAATTAACAATGGCTTGAGCGGTGCAGTAAGACATCATCATAGACAACACAGAAACACGAAACCTCTCTTAATTATTACTGATCATAAGTTCTCTCCACTAATGAAATTCCTCACTTGTTGTTCTTTTTAGTACAATACGTCATGGTAAGCTTTGTGCAACGGCACACTCCATTGGAAATAACGACATAGCCAGCGCAAAAGCTATTGTGCTGCTTCTCATGTAAATGCGCCTTTACTGAACAGAATACGGTATTCCAAGATCAAGCATCTCCACAATTAAGAAGCATAAGAAAACAATAAAGAAGTACATTTTAAACTGTTTTCAATTGTATTTCATTGTTTTTATATTTTATGTGTGTTATTTTCAGTGTTGAAGTGTCAAAACAACCCCATTATTTTACATAAGCCTAAAATATATGCAGCTCCACTGGACCATGGTACATATTAACAGATTTCCCATACATCCTTATGGAAAAAAATACCTTAAAACTCAACTTTTTAAACTTGACACCACTCCCAGAACCAATTGACGTTGAGTTGCAAGGTACCACTGTATTACAAAAATTGGAACCTTAATTAATGTTAACATCATATTAATTGCTAACATCTGTATTTGTCCTACTGTTTCATGTTAAAATGACTGCTGTGAAAAAAAGATCTATTATACCAGTTTTGTGCAAGACATTATGCAGCATTACATACACATGATTTATGAGATTAATTAATTACAGAATTTAAAGAATCAGAAGAGGTCAAGAACAAAAAATGTGATGAGAAATTTCTCAGAGATTTTTCTTTGAGAGACTGAAAGAAATATGCCAAGATTTGCTAAAGCTAAGCTTACAAACACTGGAATGAAGATCAGTAGAAAGAATATTATGGAGTGACAAATCCAAGTTTGACATATTTGAGTCCGTCGACAATATTCAAAATCAAGAGTTGAATAGAGATATTTAGCGAAACATGGTGGAGGGTCTGTCCTGGTTTGGGGCTGCATTTCTGCCAATGATGTTGGCAATATTGTCCATGGAATTAAAGGAATAATGAATGCTAAACAGAACTCACAGGTTTTAATTCATCATGCCATTCCTTCAGGAAAGCGGCTGATAGGGAGTGGTTTTATTTTTTTATCATGATAATTATCCCAAGAACTGCTAATGCAGTGAAATTATATTTGGAGAGAAAAACAGCTAATAAAACCCTGATAGTCAGGCACTGGTCTCCACAGAGTCCAGACCTGAATATTATAGAGGCAGTATAGAAATAAATCAGCCTAAATCTAAAGAATCTAAACTCTGGAAAGTGCTCAAGGAGCCCTGGTATAATATACCAGCAGATAACTTTTTAAAACTTTCCCCAAAAGAGTTCAAGAACATCACATCTCAATGAATAAAAAAAACCTGGCACTAAGAGTTTACATGTCAGTGCAGTATCTGGATAAATTCCACATCTTGCTTAAAAGAAACAAAGTTAAGGTTTTGAAGTGGCAGAGTTAAAGTCCTGCCTTGAAGTCCAAAGACCTGTGATTGAATTGGTGACCACTAAAAAAAATTGAAAAAATGCTCACCACACAACTTCAAATTCATTTTAGCCATGAGAGCTTTAATCCATGACTACACAGCACACATGAGTAATTTGGCTGCTTCTGAAACCATATTCTTTAAAAAGAATAGAATGACTTTATTTATCACACACACATACAGTATGTACAGTATACCCAGCTTGTTTGGAAACTGGGGTCAGAGCACAGGGTCAGTCACTGTATTGTGCTCCCTGGAGCTGAGAGGGTTAAAAGCCTTACTCAAGGGTCCAAAAGTGGCTGAACGGCAGAGCTGGGATTTGAACCCATGAGCTCTACTCATTGAGCTACTGTTGCAATTAGTTTTCTTTGTGTGATTATACTGTTGGTTGTGCACTAATTAAGTATGCTATTTAGGGTACAGTATGTTTTTTTTATTGACTGTCATTTTGTTAAGCTCCACTCTAAGGAGGCATAATAATTTCCTTTGGGATTAATAAAGTATCTATCTATCTATCTATCTATCTATCTATCTATCTATCTATCTATCTATCTATCTATCTATCTATCTATCTATCTATCTATCTATCTATCTATCTATCATCTATCTATCATTTATTGACTTAAATTCTGACTTAAAATCCAAATGTAATTACCTCTAAACCAAAATCCTGTTCTGACATAACTGTGCCTCTGTGCTTAAGTTCTTGTCCAGTCACTTGTAATCTCATGGTTGTACTGCTGTTACTCCCTCCTGGCAGGCGCTCCTATGTCCACTATTAAACCCTTACAACTCATTCAAAATGCAGCTGCTCGGCTGGTTTTTAACCAACCTAAACACTGCCACATCACCCCACTGCTGTGTTCTCTTCACTGGCTTCCTGTAGCTGCACACATTCAGTTTAAAACACTGACGCTCACCTACAAAGCCAAAAATGGACCAACTCCAAGCTACCTTAGAGAACTCATCACATCCCGCTCTGTACCACGCAACCTCTGAGCCACTAGTCTCACTCAACTTGATGCTTCACCCAGAACTCGAGGAAGACAAGCATCAAGACTCTTCTCTGTACTTGCACCCAAGTGGTGGACAAACTTCCTTTGTCTGTCCGAACATTTGAGTCTCTCACTGTCTTCAAAAGACGATTAAAAACCCTCATCACCTCTTTACTAAGCACTTAAGCTGACTTGTACTTACTTACTAACACTCTTATTCATTTCTTGCAAAAAATGGTTATAACAGGATTTGTTACAGCAGATTTGTATTCTTGGACTGTTGTCCACTTAAACTACAGTAAGGTAATGTCTACTATGGAAGCACTTCTGTAAGTCGATCTGGATAGGAGCGTCTGCTAAATGTCAAAAATGTAAATGTAAATGCTTAATAACCCTTTAATGGTCTGCTTAACCATTTGGTTGAGCTTACTTTGGGTCTATACTAGGGTAAAAATATTATGTATTTAAATAGTCTCGTTTGGGCCTTATCTACTCCTTGGTTGACGTGTTAAACTCAAAAATATTAGTAGATGGTTTTAAGAAAACAGCCTTTCTAACCTATATGTCAACTTATCAGCTGAAAAATCATCCATAAAAAATACATAATTTTTGTGATCATCTCAACTGTTTGGTAAAGGTTCATCAAAAAATGCCGTATTCACAGCCGCTCAGGTGGCACAGCTGTAAAACACTCTAGTACACCAAGAGCTGGGATTTCGAATACTTCGTATCGAATCTCAGCTCTGCCATCCGGTTGGGCGGCTATATGAACTATATGTTTATATATGCTATATGTTTGGCTGTTGTTAATCCAGGAAGGGAGCCGGATAGGGACCTCATAACTGGTGCAATTACGACCTCTGCTGGGTGATTGATGGCGTCTGCACAGAGTAGAGGAATAATGCGATCAGGGTGTGGCTCTCCATACACAAAGCTGATCCGCATATGAATTCGCCTCTTGCAGGTGAAAAGAGGCAGTCGGCTACTGCGCATGTGTCAGAGGGGGTGTGTGTCAGTTCACTCTCCTCAATCGGGGCAGGGGTCAGCACCAGTAGAGAGAAAAAGAGAGAAAATGCATTAAAAAAATACAATAGTATTATATTGCTTATTATATTACTATATGTGCAATAGTAGGTATAGTGCCAAGAAACTAAGAAATGCAAAGAAATATTTTTTTAAACATTATTTTCTTGGTGAAACCATTAAAGGGTTAAAGCTAGATCTACAAAGACATGGTTTGGTGTGGAGGAATTCCTGTGTCATGCACTAAGCCTTGACCTCAATTCCACTGAGCAAATTTATTGAGATGAATTTTAATATTAAATCTTGAGTTAAATGGCCTCACATTTCTATAGACACACCCCAAAATATTGCAAAAAGCTTTAGAATAAAAGCAAAGGCTTTTATGTTACACATATTCTTTTGGAACAGGATGTCCAACTAGTGTCCACATATTCTACATTTGGTATACAATGACATACAAAGGATAACAGAATGATGCATATCCATCATTCAACTCTCACAAAAATTGTAACAGTCGTAGCAGTGGTACAAAGCACAGCATTGAGTCATGACCACTAAGCTCCCGGGGCATGACCTGTGATCTCATGCCCTTTAGTCAGACAGATTGCATGGCTGATTACAGGCCTGGTAGAAAGAGTGGTCAGAGATATAAGAGGAAGTAAGAAAGCATCATAGTGAAAGATGAATGGGGGTTTGTTTGGAGATGAAGGGCTATATGGACCCTGCTATTACCAGAGCTGAGCTGCTTGCCTTCATAACTGATTAATGATGTCATAATAACCTTAGCTTCATAAATGTGATTATTAATCAACCAGGGTGTCTGTGCTTTAGTAAAATCATTCTCCCTTTGTCCACTTTCTTCTTCTTTTTATTGCTTATTCCCTATTCTATTTTCTGTGTGAGTCGGCAAAAGGGACAGGATAATGGCTGATTGGATTAGTAAGGGATGTATGCGTAATCAGGGGTATTATCTTTGCTGCCCTCTGCATTAGGGAGCATTAAGATCGGCCAGCATGGAGGGAGTTGCTACTGTTCATGGTTACCTGTCTGTATGCTATCTGTCCCTCTTGTTTGTCCACTGTCCCTCCATTTTTCTCCAGGGATGGGAAAAGGGAACTGCAGATAGCACCCATTACTGTCAGTCTTGCCTCGCTCTAATTGGCTTAGATAGGAGCCTGTTGCTGCAAAGGGAGGGCCGTGAGATTCAATTAGGCCTTCTGATATGTTGCCGACTAAATTTTTAATGATACACCAAAAGCTCATGGGAGCTGGATATGATGTAGCAAAAATTAAGTGTCACTAAAATAAGGGGCTGTACGCAAATAGCAGTCGGTACAGGAAAATGAAAGAGGTTTTTGATGAGGGTTGGTAATTAAAGTTGTGGTGACGCAGATTCGCCATCGACCCCTCTGCGCCCCTATGGACTGGAAAAGAGCTGTCATATAGTGCAATAGGAAATGGACTCCTGTGAACTCATATGACTTGCTTGGTCTCCTTCTGTTTTTAATTAAGGCTGTTATTGTACCGATAATACCAGTGTTTCTCTGGAGCCCAGGGTCACTTCGGTCCATATATTTATATACCCAGGATTATCAACTTGAGAGCAAGGAAGGGAGAAGAGAGAGTCTCGAAAGGAGTACAGAATATTATAAAAGGGCAGAGTCACAAATCCTGTCATTTAAAGGTATTCTCCTCTCTTTAAACCCAATTTTTATTCACCTTTGTAGTGTAACAGCTATTTATTACGGTTTCTTCCTCATAGATTTGACAGCTCCTTTGCTGGGATAGTTGCTTTTCTCTTGAAACTGTGAGGTTGTGCTTGGTCCAGTCTGGTTTTCTGCTTTGAAGGAACCACTCTGGATAAGTAAGCTGTCCCAGGGGAGGTGTGACAGCCCCTTTCCAGAGCAGGCCCCACGTTTAGACCCACGCTGGGGTGCCACTCAAGCACGGCCATCTCTGTCCCCTTTTTTGGCTAATAATATTAAATTCTGCAATTTTTTTTTTTGTTTTTGCATTTTTTCCCCAATTGTCCTCCCAATCTAGTCGTATCCAATTACCCAATTGCATTATGCTTCCTCTCTACTGATGCTGATCCCCACTGCTGATTGAGGAGAGCGAGACCCTCCGACAAGTGTGCAGTAGCCGTCTGCATCTCTTCACCTGCATGAGGCCAGTTCACATGCGGATCAGCTTTGTGTACGGAGAGCCACACCCTGATCAATGCATTTTTAACCCCCCCATCCTGTGCAGGCGCCATCAACCAGCCAGCAGAGGTCACAATTGAATCAGTTATGAGGTCCCTATCCAGCTTCCCACCCTGTATGAACAACAAGCCAATCGTTGTTCATGTAGCTGCCCAGCCCAGCCGGATGCCAGAGCTAAGTTTCGAACCGACTAATTCGAAATGTCAGCTCTGGTGGGCTAGCGTGTTTTACCGCTGCGCCACCTGAGCGGCAATTCTGCAATATTGAAGCATATCAATTAATTTATATTTTCGTTAAGAAGTTCTAATTCCATAGTACCATATGCAGAAAACACCACTACTGGGGATTATACTTATCTTCTTCATTATTTGTTTAAGAGCCTCCACTTTAGTCACTCACTAGACTTTCTGCCATGAGGGACGTTTTGCTCATTTTAAAGTAAGGGTGTTTCCTTCCAACTCTGCCATAAAGCATGCCAACAAAATTATTACCAATCAACAGTAAAAACTGTAAAGTGCTGTTATACAATTTACTCAGTGGCTCAGTGGGTAGCACTGTCACCTCACAGCAAGAAAGTCCTGGGTTTGATTCCCAGGTGGGGCGGTCGGGGTCCTTTCTGTGTGGAGTTTGCGTGTTCTCCCCATGTCTGCATGGGTTTCCTTCGGGAGCTCTGGTTTCCTCCCACAGTCCAAAAACCTGCAAGTGAGGTGAACTGGACTGAAATTGTCTGTGACTGTGTTTGACATTAAACTTGTAAACTGATGAACCTTGTGTAACAAGGAACTACCGTTCCTGTCATGAATGTAACCAAAGTGTATAAAACATGATGTTAAAATCCTAATAAATGAAAAAATACAATTTACTAAATACTGCCATTTGACTACAATTTTTTTAATTAAATAATTTAGTCAGGTTGGAAATTAGAGCTTGCTCTATTAAAGAAGTTATTCACACTAACAATTTACATCAAGCAACTTATCATAACATGATCCACAAAAGTGAAGGTTATTTTTAATGTAACATTTTTTACTTCCTTTCTTTACTTTAAAAATACAGGAGTTCCTATAAATTTAATGATTAAAAAATCTGGTGACTAATTGATTAGCCCTGCCTTTAAGTTCAGGCTTGGAAAGCTTACTATGTTTTATGGCACATAAAGAAGCTCATTCTATGGTTATTTTAGCAAATACAGTGACTCGACATCCCCTAAACTCGAAATCTTTGAAACTCTATGCCCTGTGTCGACAAATTTGTACCCTTAAATCAATTTTTCCCTTAAACTTGATGTTTACCTTAAATTCGACGTGTGTGCGACTGTCGCTTTGTTCAGCGCTTGACTTGAGCGGTGCGATAACACGTCATCAAAGTGCGAATCTGCATTTGTGTGGAATAGCTTCACATGTATCTGTCTTTAGCTGGATTTTCCTCCTGTTTTACTTTTAAACTTGTGTTATAGCTCGGGGTGCTGAGAAATTGTGAGAATCAGCTTTTTTCAAGAGAGTCTAAAATGCTTATCATTTAAAAAAAAAGCTTAATGTGACAATGTACAGTATTAAAAGAATAACATAGTAACACTAAACTTATCTTAATTATTACTGCTCATAAGTTCTTTACACTAATGAAATTCCTCGCTCGTTGTTTTAGTACAATAAGTCACGTTAAGCTTTGTGCACCGCCACACTTCATAGGAAATAATGGTGCAGCAGCACAAAAGCAACTTTGCCGCTTCTCATGTGAATGTGCCTTTACTGAACTTGCTAAGGAATACAGTATTCCAAAATCAAACATCTTAAAGACTAAAAAGCATAAGGAAATAATAAAGAGGTGGATGTAAAGTTTTATTGTATTTTTATTGTATTTTAGTGTTTTTATATTTTATTTGTGTTATTTTCAGTGTTGAAGTGTCAAAAACAACCCCATTATTTTAAATTAGCCTAAAATATATGCAGTTCCACAGGACCATGGAACGCATTAACAGGTTTTCCATACATTCTTAGGGGAAAAAATACCTTAAAATTCAGCGCCTTTTAAACTCCCAGAACCAGAACCAATTCACGTCAAGTTTCAAGGTACCGCTGTATATATTTTGGCAATCAAAATTTTGAGAAACTTAAATACTGTTACAGTTCTTGTGACTGATTTATCTATAATTCTGACACCCAATAAATGGCTAAACTAATAATTGATGATGTAATTAATTGGTTACAATGGGTGTCACCTCACTGCAAGAAGGTCCTGGAATTGATCCCCAGGTGGGACGGTCCGGGTCCTTTCTGTGTGGAGTTTGCATGTTCTCTCTGTGTCTGCATGGGTTTCCTCCAGGAGCTCCGGTTTTCTTCCACAGCCCAAGGACATGCAAGTGAGATGAATTGGAGACACTAAATTGTCCATGACTGTGTTCGATATAACCTTGTGAACTGAAGAACCTTGTGTAATGAGTAACTACCGTTTCCTGTCATGAATGTAACCAAAGTGTAAAACATGACGTTAAAATCCCTAAAACAAACAAACAATGGGTGTGGCTCCTAATAATTAGGAGGAGTGTCCATATACTTTCACCCAAATAATCTAACCATAACTGACAAATATTTGGAAAAATGTTATGTCCAAAAATTCTATTGCCTACCTCAAAAACAGTTTAAAATTATTGTTTGTGGACAATCTCCCGTATGCTTCAGATACCAGAAATATTCTAGACATGCTTTTCTTATAAGAATAATAAATTTGGTTCTTCTTCTTTTTTATATGAAATAGCATGATACTTCAGGCATCTCAACACGGATATCTGTAAGCTTGTACTTTATTTATTGAACTAAGAGCCAGACTGTGAGAGAAAATATGAAGAAATACATATCTGGTTCAGAACGGTAGTCAGTACCTTTGACACTAACACTCTCACCCTCCTCATGTTCCTGTCTCGGTCTGAGCACCGGCTCATTCACTTATCTCTCCACCCACACCCACGTTCATGCTCCTCTTCTATCGTTCTGCCTTCTTCAGCAAATATGTGTTTATATGAAAAAAAAAACTTGAAAGCTAGATTTTACTAAGCTTTTTCTATCCGCTTTCAGGCACATTTTTGCATTTAAAAAATTGTGTTATGTATAACACTAGTGCAAAAGCTTGATGTTTATGCATCAGGATCTTGGCAACATAAGTGTACCTCTCTTAAACATATTCAAAGAAGCAAGAGACACATGAAAAAGAGAAAAGTAATAATGCTTACTAATATCATTAAATATTCAATCTAATTTAGTGAGGTTTCTTCTGCCTCCCCAAACCAGGTGTAAGTCAACCGCATTACTCTTTTAACTTGGCAAGGATAAAACTGTGATAACATATTAAAATGAACCGGAATTGTGACAAAAGTTTTATTATAACTCTCTTATGTTGATAGATAGATAGATCAGCAGCTATGTTTTGCTGGTATGAGTGAATAAGACAGCAGCGCTGCTGTTTTTAAATACCGTGTCCACTCACAGTCCACTCTGTTAGACACTCCTACCTAGTTGATCCACCTTGTAGATGTAAAGTCAGAGACGATCACTCATCTATTGCTGCTGTTTGAGTTGGTCATCTTCTAGACCTTCATCAGTGGTCACAGGACGCTGCCCATGGGGTGCTGTGGGCTGAATATTTTTGGTTGGTGTACTATTCTCAGTCCAGCAGTGACAGTGAGGTGTTTAATCCATCAGCATTGCTGTGTCTGATCCACTCATACCAGCACAACACACACTAACACACCACCACAATGTCATTGTCACTGCAGTGCTGAGAATGACCCACCACCTGAATAATAACTGCTCTGTAGTGGTCCTGGGAGAGTCCTGACCATTGAAGAACAGCATGAAAGGGGGCTAACAAAGCATGCAGAGAAACAGATGGACTTCAGTCAGTAATTGTAGAACTACAAAGTGCTTCTATATGATGAGTTGAGCTGATAAAATGAGGAGGTGGTTTTAATGTTATGGCTGATCGGTGTATACTGTATGTGTGTTTTTAATGTTAGTGTTAAATCTGCAATAACAAAGATAATCAGACCATGTTTCCTTTAGACTGTATTTGTGTATTAGATGATTTGTAAATTGGGGCTTTTATATTCTGGACATTCTGTGTAGTCTTAAGCTGCAGACAGACTGTAATGATTAATAATGGTTAAATGGTTAAAATCCTGAAGTTTGCAGATGACACTACAGTCATTGGTCTTATCAGTGACAGTGATGAGTCTGCTTATAGACGGGTGGTTGATCAGGTTGTCCTCTGGAGCAGTCAGAACAATCTGGAGCTGAACACAGCTAAAACAGTGGAGATGACCGTGGACTTCAGGAGGAGCCCCCAAACCCTGCCAGCACTCACCATCCTAGACAGGACTGTGATAGCTGTGGAGTCCTACAAGTTCCTGGGCACAACGATCTCCAAGGACCTGAAGTGGGACAGCAACATCAACTCCATCATCAAGAGGGCTCAACAGAGGATGTACTTTCTGTACCAGCTGAGGAAGTTCAACCTACCCCAAGAGCTGATGGTGCAGTTCTACACAGCCATCATAGAGTCCATCGTCACCACATCCATCACAGTGTGGGGCAGCGCTATCACAAAACATGACACCAACAGACTGCAGCGCATCATCAAGTCTGCAGAGAGGACCATCGGTGTAAAGCTGCCCACACTGCTGGACCTGCATGCCTCCAGAACCAGGAAGCGTGCAGAGAAAATCATCACTGACCCGTCTCACCCTGGCCATCACCTGTTTCGGTGCCTTCCATCAGGCCGACGCTTCAGCCACATGAAGACCCGAACGACCAGGCTACAGAGAAGCTTTTATCCAAACTCCATTACGCTCATGAACAACTGAACACTACTGTACTGTTAATGCCCGGGACACTTGCACATCAAAACTACCTATTTCATTTATGTAATAGCATACACAGGATTTTCACTTTTACTTCCATTTCATATTTATATATTTTTATATTTTCTATAGTTTTTATATTGCACAAAACTGCACCTTTTTAAAATTACAATGTAAATTGCACATGCTAAATGTTTACAATGTTTTCTATGTTTACAGGTATGAATGTGTGTGTTAGAGAGAGTGAGCTGTGTGAATAAGATTGTCTTTACTGTATTTTTCGTGCACTGCAAGCATCTGTGTAACCAAAAACAAATTCCTTGTATGTGTGAGCATACTTGGCCAATAAAGCCCGATTCTGATTCTGATTCTGATTCTGATTCTGATCTTACATAAAGGTTGTCATTTGTTGTAAATACTTAACTTCCATAACAATAAAATGATTGTTTGTGAGAAATTAGGTTATGATCACAGTTCCAGATTTATGAATGTTATTACGTGATTTGTGACTTATGAACTCATTGTTGGTTTTATGTACGATTATTTCTGACAGGAAAATAACTCCATAACTCCTTTCACTGGCTGTGTGTGTGAGTGTGTGTGGTTGTAAATGATGAGTGTGTGTGGTGGGGGGTGGCGTGTCATAATGCGGCTGATACTCAGGCTATTAACTTGTTGACACTTTGGGGTCAGGCTGACGAAGGTCTTGCGCTCAGTATGACAGAGTGGAACCTCTTTATTATCCACTATGGAATGGACTCATCGCTGAGGGCTTTCCGTCTCCCTACTTCATTCTGAATGCCCCATCCTGCTCCATCTCCCCTTTTTTTCTCTGTTTTTTTCTTGTCTATTAACATACTGTCTGTGTGCACCCACTTCTCCTCCAATTCGTTCCTATATTTCTTACTTATCTTTCATTTAGCTCTGCTTTCCTCATCTGTCCTAAATCCTCATTTTCTTTCACATTTTTATGTTTTAGAAATGCTCTCGTTTATATTATTTTCTTCTCATCAGCTTCTCCATGTTCCCATCACTTCCCTTCTGCTCCTATCCCTTTATTTATTATTTGTATTTATTACTTAATTATTGTATAATTTTTATCATAATATTCTATTTTATTTCCATCAGAGTTTTTTGTAGGATGCGGTAATAATATTAAAACTTCTATATGTATTGCAGGTGTAGATGCTTTTATATTGTACACAACACACACTAACACACCACCACCATGTCAGTGTCACTGCAGTGCTGAGAATGATCCACCACCCAAATAATACCTACTCTGTAGTGGTCCTCGGAGAGTCCTGACCATTGAAGAACAGCATGAAAGGGGGCTAACAAAGCATGCAGAGAAACATATGGACTACAGTCAGTAATTGTAGAGCTACAAAGTGCTTCTATATGGTGAGTGAAGCTGATAAAATGGGCAGTGAGTGTAGAAACAGTCAATTTGTAGTTAATTTGTCTTCTGCTGCTGGGGATCCCTGATTGCAGTCGAGGTGGGTATATTGCTGCTCACGCCTCCTCCGACCCGCGAGCAGCCCTTAGCGGAACCCTCTCTCACCTATGCACTCTACACAGGCACCTCTTTATCTGCCAATCGGGGTCCTTACACAGCGTTTGAAGACCCCTTCCACATAGTCAGGTCATCCTGCCCTAGCAGAACCATGTCTGCCGCAATTGCCAATTATGCCCGCTGGATTGCGCCCAGCCAACCGGAGTTTCAAACTGAGGAGTTCAGAATCTCGGTGCTGGTGTGCTAGCGGAATATCCCACTACGCCACCTGGGTGCGCTTCCTTTCATTTTTTAATTGAGAAATATGGATTAGCCACTAACTTGCTGAAGTGTGTAAATGTAAATGATAAAGTGATCTTTGTGATGATCTTTGATGGGTTAGTGCTATGTCCAGGGTGTATTTCTGCCTTGCACCTTAAGTGTTTTTGGGATGGGCTCTGAATTCACTGCAGTTCTAATCAGCATGAAGTGGTTGCTAAATTTATAAGTAATAATTAATGGTATTATTTAATTGTTGTCAATTCTAGTCTCTCTCTAAACTTTCTTTTGCTTTCTATAAGAGATATACACCGATATACACTGATCAGCCATAACATTATTGTGTCTCCACTCACACCAGCACAACACACACTAACACACCACCACCATGTCAGTGTCACTGCAGTGCTCAGAATGATCCATCACCTAAATAATATCTGCTCTGTGGTGGTCCTGATCATTGAAGAACAGGGTGAAAGCAGGCTAAAAAAGTATGCAGAGAAACAGATGGACTACAGTCAGTAATTGTAAACCTACAAAGTGCTTCTATATGGTAAGGAGCTGATAAAATGGACAGTGAGTGTAGAAACACGGAGGTGGTTTTAATGTTATGGCTGATCAGTGTAAGTCCACCTCCATTTCAGCCTTATTCCATTTGTATTCCTCCTCTCCACCTTTTCTTCTCTCTTCTCTAGAACTCCCACTTTTCCAACCCTCTTTTTCCACTTTATTAAATTCTTCGATTATCCGCTCTTATCTCCTCCATTCAATACTTTCATTTCATGCTCTTTTCCTCTAATCTTTCACCCAATTTCCCCTCGTTTGCACGTTGTCTTCCCTCTCAGGCCCTTTAGAAAAACCACCCATTTGTGTTTTTTCCCCTTTCTCTCTAGTTTTCTCTCTTCAGAGCTTTCAAGTCTGCAGATTTTTCAGGCAGACCTGTCAGCAGGTGGGAAGGCGTTCCCAATCTGCTAGATGGTCCACATCGGAAAGGCTTTTCTCCTGTAAAGACATAAATTTTCATGCCACGTCATCTACAGCAAGAAAAAAATACACTAAAATGTGGTATCGAGTTGTTAATACTCTCTCTCTCTCTCTCTCTCTCTCTCTCTCTCTTGCACTTGCACTTACTTGGGCTCTTTTAATCTGTCATAGCATCCCCAGCATCTTCTTTTCTCAGACATGTATTTGCTGATGCTTGTAAACATAAATTATCACACCTCATTCTTGCTTAACTGTATGCAGCTTACACACTTAAACTGTCTGCAGCTTGAATTAGCACACAACACACAATGAGTTCAGCTGCTGCTAGTAGATATGTAGCTACCTTAAATATACTGTTTGGGAATAAAGCAAATTAAACATACACTAAATATAGTCTACATTAGTGGTTTCCAAATGTTTCATGGCCTTGACGAAAAGAAACATTATTACCATACCATTCCTAATATTGTGTTGGTCCCCCTTTTGCTGCCAAAACAGCCCTGACCCGTTGAGGCATGGACTCCACTAGACCCCTGAAGGTGTGCTGTGGTATCTGGCACCAAGATGTTAGCAGCAGATCCTTTAACTCCTGTAAGTTGTGAGGTGGGGCCTCCATGGATGGACGTGTTTGTCCAGCACATCCCACAGATGCTTGATTGGATTGAGATCTGGGGAATTTGAAGGCCAAGTCAACACCTCAAACTTGTTGTTGTGCTCCTCAAACCATTCCTGAACTATTTTTGCTTTGTGTCAGGGTGCATTATCCTGTTAAAACTGACCACAGCCATCAGGGAATACCGTTTCCATGAAAGGGTGTACATGGTCTGCAACAATGCTTAGGTCGGTTGTACGTGTCAAAGTAACATCCACTTGGATGAATGGACCCAAGGTTTCCCAGCAGAACATTGCCCAAAGCATCAAACTGCTTGCCTTCTTCCCATAGTGCATCCTGGTGCCATGTGTTCCCCAGGTCAGTGCCCATTGTTGGCGCTTTTGGCGGTGGACAGGGGTCAGCATGGGCACCCTGACTGGTCTGTGGCTATGCAGCCCCATACACAACAAACTGTTCTATCAGAACCAGCATTAACTTCTTCAGCAATATGAGCTACAGTAGCTCGTCTGTTGGATCGGACCACACGGGCCAGCCTTCGCTCCCCACGTGCATCAATGAGCCTTGGCCGCCCATGACCCTGTCGCCGGTTTACCACTGTTCCTTTCTTGGACCACTTTTTGATAGATACTGACCACTGCAGACCGGGAACACCCCACAAGAGCTGCAGTTTTGGAGAGGCTCTGACCCAGTTGTCTAGCCATCATAATTTGGCCCTTGTCAGACTGGCTAAGATCCTTACGCTTGCCCATATTTCCTGCCTCTAACACATCAACTTTGAGGATAAAATGTTCACTTGCTGCCTAATATGTCCCACCTACTAACAGGTGCCGTGATAAAGAAATAATCAGTGTTATTAACTTAATATGGGGAAGAGGGGGGGGGGGGTTAGGGTTAGGGTTCCAGATAAAAATCACTGCGCTTCATGCACTAACATATCTCTGACAGGATGCCAGTAGATCCCAGTGGTAGTTGGCTGGTTTAATCTTAACTCTTAACTCTTAACTCTTAATCTTAACTCTAGTTCATCTTTTAATATACATGATTAACCTGCATCTGGAGTTACCAAGTGACTTCACTTACAATTACCAGTTTTGATAGAATTTAGAATATGAAAAAACTGCACATAAATAAGCAGCATTATCCAAATTTTAAATTAACATATTTGGTCACTATACACCGATCAGCCATAACATTAAAACCACCTCCACTTACCATATAGGAGCACTTTGTAGTTCTACAATTACTGATTGTAGTTCATCTTTTTCTCTGCATGCTTTGTTAGCCCCCTTTCATGCTGTTCTTCAATGGTCAGGACCACTACAGAGTACGTATTATTTGGGTGGTGAGTCATTCTCAGCACTGCAGTGACACTGACATGGTGGTGGTGTGTTAGTGTGTGTTGTGCTGGTATGAGTGGATAAGACACAGCAGCACTGCTGGAGTTTTTAAACACCTCACTGTCCCTGCTGGACTGAGAACAGTCCACCAACCAAAAATATATCCAGCCAACAGCACCCCGTGGGCAGCGTCCTGTGACCACTGATGAAGGTCTAGAAGATGACCAACTCAAACAGCAGCAATAGATGAGTGATCGTCTCTGACTTTACATCTACAAGGTGGACCAACTAGGTAGGAGTGTCTAATAGAGTGGATAGTAAGTGGACACAATATTTAAAAACTTTAGCAGCACAGCTGTGTCTGATCCACTCATACCAGCACAACACACACTAACACACCACCACCATGTCAGTGTCACTGCAGTGCTGAGAATGATCCACCACCTAAATAATACCTGCTCTGTTGTGGTCCTGACTATTGAAGAACAGGGTGAAAGCAGGCTAAAAGGTATGCAGTGAAAT
The DNA here is from genome assembly GCF_030014385.1 of Trichomycterus rosablanca. Classification (NCBI taxonomy): domain Eukaryota; kingdom Metazoa; phylum Chordata; class Actinopteri; order Siluriformes; family Trichomycteridae; genus Trichomycterus; species Trichomycterus rosablanca. Next base: position 19,532,893 of record NC_085988.1, read on the forward strand.
AGATGGACTACAGTCAGTAATTGTAGAACTACAAAATGCTCCTATATAACAACAGAGAGATGTGTGTTTTATCTCAGTAAATGGTATCTGGAGGCATACATATTCCTAGCTCCGTTTACCAGTATTTGTATTCTGTGTGGATAAATTCATCTACTTGTGTCCCATTCATCCTTCTTTACATGGCAGGCAAACATTATTGATGTTTACCACAAAAGAAACACATGTACACACACATATACATACATACTTCAGTAAGCATGGTGCAGATGGCTTAATTTATCATTCTTGGTCAGAATGTAATCACATGACAGCAGGAAGCTTATCAAACAGCAGCCATACTTTCTAATATACATAGTTTTAGAGCACAGCTTGGCTTTATGCATGGGGCACTGGGTCTCGTGTATATATCACATATGTGTGCTGTAGATTTCTAAACCTAAGCAGGTGCTGCTCTTTGGAGACGACAGTGGTGAGCGGGCAGTGATGGACATGCCACGCTGGGGTATTCAGCACAAAAAGCTCTTGATCAAATGACACAATGACAGCCAGCAGGTCACACTGTTTGGAACTGTGACCTGCAAAAGGGTCATTATACCCAGGCTTTTTCATCTGTCAGGCTTTCAACATTTAGGAACATTAGGATTTGGACCCATACATACATGCAATCAGTGCACTTACTAAAAGCTGCTGTATGAATTAGTATGTCATGCACTACTCAGAATTTAAACACACTATGTACATGATAAATGGTATTTAAGACCTGACCTTGATCCTCATGGGCGGCAAGGTGGCTCGGTGGGTGGCACTGTCGCCTCACAGCAAGAAGTTCCTGGGTTCGGTTTCTGAGTGAAGTTTGCATGTTCTCCCTGTGTCTGCTTGGGGTTCCTCCGGGAGCGCTGGTTTCCTCCCACAGTCCAAAGACATGCAAGTGAGATGAATTGGAGATACAAAAATTTTCCATGATTGTGTTTGATATTAAACCTTAACTGATGAATGTTGTGTAACCAGCAATTACCCGTCCTGTCATAAATGTAACCAAAATGTGTAAAATATGACCTAAATATCGTAGTAAAATAAATAAATAAATTGATCCTCACCCTTGGTTACTGTCTGTGAAAAGTTTTGTATGTTCTCTATTTGTCTGGGTAGTTTTTCATGGATACTTAGATTTTTCTCCACACAACAAAAATATACAATGCATGGACTGCCTTCTTTAAATTGTGTCCTAATGGACCCTGTTTGTGATGTATTCATGCAGTCTGTGTTTCCAGGTGACATTAAACCTTGACCATGATCAGGACAAAACAATAAGTAAAAATTAAATAAAATACAATTATGCAATCATTGCATGTTCTCCCTATGTCTCTGTGGGTTTCCTTCGGGAGCGCCGGTTTCCTCCCACAGTCCAAAGACAGTCAGGCTATAGGTGAAGGGGTGTGTGTATGTGTTTGTGTGTGTGTATGCATGTGTGTCTGCCCTGCGATGGACTGGCGCCCTGTTTAGGGTATTACTGTGTGCCTTGTGCCCATTGAAAAGCTGAGATAGGCTCCAGCACCCCATAATGCTACCCTAATTAGATAAGCGGTTAAGAAAGTGAGTGAGTGAATTATGCAATCAGACACAACCTTCAAGCAAAAGCTCAATCACAGCAAGTTCTCTCAAGAAGTGCTCAGAAGTGTAATATTAGTCTTATTTCTTCCATTTCCATTATTACATTTTCATTTAACATGTTTGTTAGTAACCAAATATTTACACATATTTAATCATTCTGGCAACTTTATGTAGGTATCATTAGCACAAAATGCTTTAGCTGGCAGGATGTTTTGCTAGAGGCAGAATTACATGAAAATCCAGTATTAGAGACTTTGTTTACACCAATAAATGTAGAAACTGGATATTCCGCTAGCACACCAGCACCGAGATTCTGAACTCCTCGGCTCGAAACTCGGTGTTGCCACCGGTTGACTGGGCGCCATCTAGCAGGCATAATCGGCAGTGCCTGTAGCAGACACGTCTCTTCTAGGGCGGGATGACCGGACTATGTGGGTGGGGTCTTCAAACACTGTGTAAGGACCCTGACTGGCAGATAGAGAGACGCCTGTGCAGAGTGCATAGGTGAAAAGGGTTCCGCGAAGGGCTGCGTGCGGGTCGAATGTAGAAACTTATTTAGTAGTAGTAGTATTAAAAATAGTTTATAACCATTATTGAATGTAGGTAACAATAGCACATTGCTAACATGCTGGCTAATAAACCTAGCTTTCTCTTTAGCAACTGATAGAGAGTTTCAGGGGACCTTGTAATCATCTAATAATATTAATGTTGGTTGTGTTTAGTTCATAAGTAATGGAAATGAAACCCTCAAGTGTGACCTTGAGTAGAATGAAGTGGTAGAAATGAAATTTAATTTAGATGTACACAAGAACAGAACCCTCATATTGCTGCTGCTTTATTACTTTTCTGCTGTAATTATTCCACCTGCTTTCGATCGCAATCTGGATTTCTTTCAATATTCTTGTGTTTAAGCCTTTAAATGGTTCTGCTCCAGGCAAGCTACCTTCACCTGACCTGACTTTCTCTGAGATCTAAGCATGTTTGTAAGGTAAGATCTCACTGTGTCATTGTTGTGACTCCTTAAACATATTTCATCATTCTTTACACTTTTATGTAGGTATTATTAGTACAAAATGCTTGAGCTAGCAAGATGTTTGGCTAGTGGCTTATCAGACTGGCTCATGTTGGTTAGAGGCAGAATTACATGGAATTTCAGTATTAGAGCCTTTGTTTACACCAATTAATGTAGAAACTTATTTAGTGCTAGCCAAACAATTAAAAATAGTTCATAACCATTATTTAATAAAGCTTTCGATTGCAGTCTGGATTTTAAGCCTTAAAATGGTTCTGCTCCAGGCAATTCACCGTATTTGAATCAAAACTAAGCTCAGATCATCATTTAGCTTACCTGGCATGTCTTTGTCTGAGATCTAAGCATGTTTGTAAGGTTAGATCTCGCTGTTTCATTGTCGTCTGTCCTCAATGAAAATGAGCTCCTTCCACCAATCTGAATGGCCCAGGATCTCTGGACTGTCTGAAAATATGTCTCTTCAAACAACACCTACAGTAACATCCTCCTCCTACATGTTTATGCTTTATTATTGTTTTGACTTTCTATATTAGCTATGTGTTAATTAGTACTTTCCATTATTGACTTTTTCCTGTTTTGCAATTTAGTAAATAGTCCCTTTGAATAAAAGTGTCTGCTAAATTACGGAATGTAAATATTAATTATAGAATGATAGCTAATAAGTCACCTCTTTTAGTTCTTTACACTTGACCATTTTACTTTATACTGGGCACCCCTAACAAAAACGTGTTTTATTGAATTTTAAAGTGTGGTATTTTGTAAAGTTTACTTTATAATATTAACTGTAGCAGGTATAATCATTTGAACACCTAATAATGACTACTTAGTAACACCTCCTTTGGCAGTCAGACTAACCTGAGATTTATTACAAATTAGACTCACGGCCGCTCAGGTGGCGAATCAGTAAAACACGCTAGCACACCAGAGCTGGGATTTTGAATACATCGATTTCGAATACATTGTATCGAATCTCAGCTCTGCCATCCGGCTGGGCTGGGCGGCTTAATGAACAACGTTTGATTGGGTACAAGGTGGGGAGCCGGATAGGGACCTCATAACTGAGGCAGTTACGACCTCTGCTGGCTGATTGATGACGTCTGCACAGAGTGGAGGAATGATGCTGATCAGAGTGTGGCTATCTGTGCACAAGGCTGATCGCATATGAATTCGACTCGACATTCGGTGAAAAAATTTAGTCGGCTACTGCACACGTGTCAGAGGGGGCGTGTGTCAGTTCGCTCTCCTTAATCAGGGGCACCAGTAAAGAGGAAGCATAACGCAATTGCATGGGTAAAGATTGGATGCGCTAAAAATGGGGGAGAAAGGGAGAAAATGCATAAAAAGCACATTGTCAGAGCTCACATGACTTTAATTAGCATATAAATAGTGACTCTGATGCTTAAAAAAGCCAGTTTTATTCCCTTTCACTTTGTTCACAATGGCAAAGACAAGAGAGTTGTCTGAGCAGACCAGAAATGCTATTATGACCAAGCACAAGCAGTCTAAAGTGTACAAGACTATCTCCAAAGACCTTGGCATCCCAGCTTCAAATATTATCAAGAAGTTTGCTACTCATGTAACAGCCATGAACCCTCCAGGATTTAGTATAAAGAGAAAAAATGATGAGAAAACCCTACGAAGGGTGGCAAAGAAAACTTTTACAACATTCAAAGTCCTTCAGGCTGAACTGGAGACATCTGGAATGAAAGTTTTAACCTGTACCATTCGCTACATACTAAATAAAACAGGGCTCTATGGGCGAAGGCAAAGAAGTAACTCACTGTTTAACAAAAGGCATTAAAAGAGTGACTAAACCTAATACATAACAAACCATATTCCTTCTGGAAAAATGTTCTATGGACAGATGAAACCAAAGTAGAACTCTAGAGCTATTTGGTAATTAGTACCAGCGATATGGTTTTAGACGATGAAATGATGACTGTAAAGAAAAGTGCAATTTCCCTCTGGGATCAATAAAGTATTCTGATTCTGATTCTGAAGTGCATCCTATCTACAGTGAAACATGGTGAACCATCCATAATGTTGTGGGGCTGCTTTACTGCCTCTAGGACCTTAGAGGCCTTGAAAATGTTACAGTAACAATTAAATCAGAGGATTATAAAAGCATTTTAGAGCTCCTAAGGAACTCCAGGAATGTTTTAGGAAAGTTTTCTTCTGTTTACTTTTATTTGCACTGTCTTATAGAACTGTCATGAGTTGGGGTTTGTGGTGACCTCTAGAGGCCACTAGGAACTCTTTATGGACTCTTTGTTTACTTTGCCATGTGTTTGTCTTTGCCCCGCCTGCCATTGTTCTAGTTTCCCGCCAGTTTGCTCCCTGCATCACCTGTGTCCAATTTCATGTCTAATTAACCTGTATATTTAAACCTGTGTTTCTTGTTAGTCTTTGTTGAATCTTTGACATTTGTTTGGTGTGTTTGCTGAGATCCTCTGTGCTTTTGTCCTCTTTTGTTCTCTAATACTGCATCGTAAGTTTGATATCTTCTGAGCGTTTTGTCCCTTTTTGTTCTTTGTTAATGAACCTTGTTTTTGTAGTCTTCTTCTGAGATTTTGCCCCTGTTTTGTTTTGGTTAATAAAAATTTACTATTAGATAATAAGTGAATAAAACGTATTCTTTTTGACTGAGTCTCTGCACCTGGGTCTGTTATTTGTGTAGTGGTTCCAACTTAAGAGTTACCACTAGGGGGGCCTGGGTTTAATTGCACCCTTGGTCCTGACAGAAAGATTCAACCATGTCTGACCCAGCAGAGAATCCCCAGTCAGTGAGTATAAATGTATCGGACTTTGAAAAGATAATGGCTGCCTTAAACAGCTTGGGGTCCACCATGGATACCCACGGACAAGCTCTACGAGACCAACAAGAGACCTTGGCTCGCCACAACCAAATCCTGCAACAACTCACCCAGAACCTGTCTCCTATGGTTCCCTCAGATCCTCTTGCTCAACCTGACCCACCAGTAGGCCCAGCTCCGGCACCACCTTCTGCTATGGAACCCCGCCTTCCAGCACCTCAGAGGTATGGCAGAGATCTTGGTGGATGCCGAGGTTTTCTCACCCAATGCCAGTTAACTTTTGAACTCCAACCCAGCTCATATCCTACTGAGAGATCTAGGATAGCTTATGTGATCACCCTGCTCACTGACAAGGCCCGAGCGTGGGCTATTGCTATCTTGCAAAAACAAGGCCCTGAATGTACAGATTTTAAAGAATTTTCAGAGGTTATGTTAAGAACCTTTGATCAGTCCGTTTCGGACCAAGATGCAGCTAAACACCTCATGACTTTGCGTCAGGGACTAGGTTCCGTAGCAGAGTATGCTATCACCTTCCGCACCCTAGCAGCTGTGAGTGGGTGGAATGATTGTGCTCTTGCCACTGCTTTTCACCATGGGCTTGCCGACATGGTGAAAGACGGCTTGGCCTCCGCAGGTTGCCCCAGTGGTCTCGAGGCACTGATTTCCCATGCCATACGCCTCGATAACCGCATTCGGGAGCGCCGCAGGGAATTGTCTCATTTTCAGAATTCCCCTGACCTCATGGAACTGCCTAGGGGCTCCTTAACACAAGCCTCTGAGAGCCCAGAGCCCATGCAGATTGGCGGCACTCGTCTATCCGCAGCTGAGAAGGAGCGCCGGAGGAGAGAGAAGTGCTGCAT